>NC_090265.1:585344559-585654916 GCF_040414725.1 Anabrus simplex | reverse complement strand
TCCCACCCTAAACACATCTTGCCACTTCCATAATATATTTTTTTTTACTATTTGCTTTACGTCGCACCGACATAGATAGGTCTCATGGCGACGATGGGATAGGAATGGCCTTGGAGTGGGAAGGAAGCGGCCGTGGCTTTACTTAAGGTACAGCCCCAGCATTTGCCTGGTGTGGAAATGGGAAACCACAGCAAAACATCTTCAGGGCTTCCAACTGTGGGGTTCGAACCCACTATCTTCTAGATGCAAGCTCACAGCTGCGCGCCCCTGACCGCACAGCCAAGTTTTACGCGTTAACTCTGTATCCTTCCCTGGAAGAGCTCTGGCCCATTTTTCAAATTTATTTCTATCCTTCAGTGGTGAAAAAAAAATCGCCTATCATCAACTACTCTTCCATAGCCTGACATACAGCCAGGCACAAAACAGTACGGCATGCTGAACTATTAAATTAATCAAACCACATACGATATCGTACATGGTTGATACACAATGAACTGAGTTTAGGATCTGAAAGCAAAGAAAATTAAACTTATTCACTGAAATATCTCGCACTGTAATGTCTCCCGCACTTTTCTACACCCGGCTTGCCGGAACTACTGGAGCACGTGTTGGATATAACCGCTTGCAGTGCTTGCAGTGGCGGGTCCACAAACTACCGTGCTATAATGGTCGTGTCCTCACACTTGGTCAGATATTCGTCATGATTTTACCACCAAAACGTGGAAGGTGAATTAAATATTGACTCTGCGTTCTTAGGTACAAGTCTTGGTGTTCAGAAAGGAAAAATATTTTGTTATAACATACAGTATAGGCTACGGTGTATTCTCCGAGCACCTCTCCTTGTTTTTATGTTATATATACCTTATTATTTCTGGCTTTTCGTTGCTACTCTCAACTCGTAGACATCTCTTATATTATACTGAATAACAAGCGGAATTGATATTTATTTCCTGTCACAAGGCTGCAGGCAAATTTACTTGTCCTCACAACCCGCCTCATTACCCGTGCTCTGAATTCAGACTGCTGGAACAAGGGGGGATCGTTCTGTTACCAAGGAGGAGGGAAAGATTGACTTCCTGTGTCATTCGCGTGTTAGATATTCTGTGAGTCAGCAGTTTTACAAGAGAAAGTAGTTTGAAGGATAGCTTTTTGACAAAAGTCTCCTCTTCCTTACGAACAAGTCAAGTTCAACATGTTTGGTGGCACAGTTATAAGACTTTCTAAAGTTTAATTCAAAGGGTAAATTTACTGCAAGATCACAGACATGGCTTAAAAAAATGTAAGCGCCACCCTCCACCGCAACCCAAACCCACTTCTTCGTTATTCATTAGGAGAGTGCTACTGGGAAGGGACTTAGTTGATGCCTTGGTTATGAATAGTTGAAGTTTTCACCTTCCACGCCTCTAAGGGCCTAGCCGAGTCTATAAAGACTTGCTGGGTTCATTCACAAGAACGTGGGTTTGATCCCCAATCAGGCAGTTCAACAATTTAGAAACTAGAATTCCACTTCTGGGGAGATAGTTGGCCCTGAGACTCACTCAGCCTGCATGAGAAATGAGTAGCAAATTCATTCCTAGGAGCAGCCCAGCTCCATGGCTAAATGGTTAGCGTGCTGGCCTCTGGTCACAGGGGTCTCGGGTTCAATTCCCGGCAGGGTGGGGAATTTTAACCATCATTAACCATCATTCTTTAATTCTGCTGGCACGGGAACTGGGTGTTATGTGTCGTCTTGATCATCATTTCATCCTCGTTACGACGCGCAGATCGCCTATGTGCGTCAAATCAAAAGACCTGCACCTCGCGAACTGAACATGTCCTCGGACACTCCCGCCACACAAAGCCATACGCCATTTCATTTCCTAGGAGCAAAGGCATCTGGTCCAAAAGCTAATCTCTCTATACCACTTCGTACGACCGTTACGGAAATTGCAGCCCCTGTGGGTGGGGGCAGTAGAATAACACCCATGGTATCCCCTGCCTGTCGTAAGAGGCGATTAAAAGGGGACCCAGTTGCTCTTGACTTTTCTGACAATTTGTTTTACGTCACACCGACGGTGGTGACGGTGGGACAGGAAAGGTCTAGGAGTGGGAAAGAAGCGGCTGTGGCCTTAATTAAGGCACAGGCCCAGCATTTGTCTGGTGTGAAAATGGGAAACCACGGAAAACCATCTTCAGAGCCGATCTCTCTTTCTAGCCGATATCTTCATTTTTCGATGTGTCGGACCCATTCATTTTCCCCCCTCTGATTGTGGACTAGTTGTACTTCCTCTTAAAACAATAATCACTGCCACCTTAGGGAAATTGCTGTAGTTGCAAAAGAATGGATACTGTTAAAACCACTGTTATGTCGAAAGAGCCTCCAGACGAACTCGCACTACACTTTTTGAAGAGTTTATTACATTTATTACACTCAGACAACTAACCAATAGTCTCAGATTAAATTCGCCACCATAAAATGTTAAATGCCTGAACATCTTTATAAAAAAATGGTTAGATCTGTTATTTCAAAGACGACTTGAACTTTCGGATACAATTAAGTTCAGAGCTAAATAATTTCTACGCGAATCGGTCGTGCGGTTAGGGATGCGCAGCTGTGAGCTTGCATCCGGGAGATAGTGGGTTCGAACCCCACTGTCGGCAGCCCCGGTTTCACATGTTCACACCATCCCTATCTGCGTTGGTGCGACGTAAAGCAAATAGTAAAAAAGGCTAAGTAATTCTTTGGCAGAGTTTTGTATAGCCACAAGTTGTTACATTGGAAACAAGTTCATTTCACCTGTAGCAGCTCGACAGCACGGTACCAGTTCTTGAAGTAAGTGATCACTGCAGTGGAATTCTTGAGGCACTACACACGGTAGTGTGAAGTAGCCAATTCGAGGGCGAACTACGAAATTCGCCATTAAAAAAAAAGTCGAACCAGTAGTTATATTAACTCTAGCGAAATTATGAAGGTACCGACAGCTAACAAATAACTTCAATTATCAATACAGATGAAGGGTATATTTTTAATTCTTTGTTTTGTTGGTTCGCTAACCACGCGTATTTTTAGGCAAACTACAGGAAGCCTTGAACTTTCACTCTTTGCCGGGCTGAGTGCCTCAGACGGTTAAGGCGCTAGCCTTCTGACCCCAACTTGGCAGGTTCGATCCTGGCTCAGTCCGGTGGTATTTGAAGGTGCTCAAATACGTCAGCCTCGTGTCGGTATATTTACTGGCACGTAAAAGAACTCCTTCGGGATTAAATTCCGGCACCTCGGCGTCTCCGAAAACCGTAAAGGAGTAGTTAGTGGGACGTAAAACAAATATTATTATTATTATTATATTATTATATTATTATTATTATTATTATTATTATTATTATTATTATTATTATTATTATTAACGTTCACTCCTCCAATGGCTCACATGGCGTGGGAAGATGACTTCACTTACCTTTGCGATATTTTGGATGCTACTGGGGATTCAATACTTTTGAGATATAAGAACGTTAAACATTTTCATTTCTTTTATAATTACCAGACACACTAGTCTATTCTGTATCCTGAACAGCCAACGTTCAACATAAAGTGTCTATAACCATTGACGCAGTGATCCTGAAGATGTCCTACGGAACCAAGGAAATGGTAAGTAAATGTATACAGCTGTAACTGTTTTGTTCAATATAACTGTTGAAAGCGAATACTGTAGAAGGCTTTACAGTTAAGCGAGGTGACGAACACGCTTATTCTCAGCCAAGGTCGACCGGGTAGGTAGCGGAGACATGTTGCGAGATCACAGCCTTCCAGATCCTGTTCAGCCACGCTCTACCGTACCAAGGCAATTTTGGGGACAAGCTGAAAGGAGATTCCCATGAGATTGTGAAAAGAGCCATAACTACATAACCTTTCTTTATATCATCGTATATGGTTATCGCGCAAAATGTCCCGCTCCATGGCTGAATGGTTAGCGTGCTGGCCTTTGGTCCCGGTTTCGATTCCCGGCAGCGCCGGGAATTTTAACTATCGTTGGTTAATTTCGCTGGTACGGGAGCTGGGTGTATGCGTCGTCTTCATCCATTTCATTCTCATCATGACGCGCAGGTCGCCTACGGGAGTCAAATCAAAAGACCTGCATCCGGCGAGCCGAACTTGTCCTCGGACACTCCCGGCACTAAAAGCCATACGCCATTTTATCGCGCAAAATGGTTTGACACGTTCTCAAATATTCAACTTTTAGGAATAATAATAATAATAATAATAATAATAATAATAATAATAATAATAATAATAATAATAATAATAATAATAATTTTTCGTCCCTCTGTTTTCAGAGACGTGGTGCCAAACGGATGTCCGGCAAGAGTATTTTTACTTGCCAGTAATATATATTCATTCACTCGACATGAGGCTAGGGTATTTGAGCCAAATACCGCTGCGTTGAGCCAGGGTCAAACCCACCAAGTCCAGTTCAGAAGGCCAGGGATCTATTGTCTCAGCTACTCAGCCAGTATTTTCTACTTTGAACTTCCAATGCACGGTTATTGGTTATTAACCATCCACCTTGAACAAATTCTAAGTTTTGAATAGTTTACTTGTCTATATAAGATCGTGTTTGGCGAATGATTTTCTTCTAATAACAACGAAATTACAGGCGAGATTTTTAAAACACATGATACGAGATAAAATGGAAGTCAATATCACTAATTACATTTTAGCAGCACACGTGGTTCTCCGCAAACAGTCATTGCCCTTCTATTTACGAAAAAAGAAAGGATGCTTGTAATTTTACGTGACTGTTGATATCGTGATCGTGGGACCTCCAGTTGTACGTGGAATCTAAACCACAAGAACGTTATTTTTCATCTCAAAGATTCTACACTCATTGGCAGGGAATGTGATCGCGTCATTCTTAGCAAGAAGTCAATGATTTACTGAACGAGTTGGCCGTGCCGTTAGGGTCACTCAGCCGTGAGGTGGCATTCGGGAGATAATTGGTTCGAATCCCACCACCGGCAGCCCTCAAGATAGTTTTCCGTGATTTCTCACTTCCACACGAGGCATATGCTGGGGCTGTATCTTAATTACAACCACGGCCGCTGGAACTGATGTAGTTTCCCTTTGCTTTCCCATTTCCATACCAGGCAAATGTTGTTGCTGTACCTTTACTGTAGCAGATAATTCGTTCCTAGTCACAGTCCAAACCTGTCAGCCTTATGTCATTATACAACGCTGAACTACGAAGCGGGAAAGAATCCCTGAATGGAAAAATCCACAGTTCTAGCCCTTCCGGTAAGAAACTCAATGTTGAAAACATCCTAGGGATATGAGCTACGAATGTTAGACGAATAAATAATAAAGCATGAGATTATATTCTTTATTTATTCCTGAAAATTATAATCGTTTCCTTAATCATCGTTATCCGGTCGAATAGATTAGCAGTTTGCCTTTTTCTACCACTACGAGCGCTAATGTGAGTCAATGCATTATTTCAATTAAGTACCACTACGAGCGCTAATGTGAGCCAAAGCAGAGTTTCACTTAAGCCCTTAAACTACACTCGGTGTGGACATTTTTCAAAAAATAAAAAAATACGCCTGAGGGTTTGTTTGAAGGAACACATTACAGAAAGAATTACGTAAATAAGTTTATCTGGCTAGGATTTGAATTAAGAAAACAAAGGAAACGGATAAGGAACAAGCGATTTTAGGTTATGTTTCCGGAAGTGCATTTAGAACGGAAGTGATTTTCGAAATTTGCTTTTTTTAGTTTGATAGAGATTTGTACGACTCATAATTTAAAACCTTTCCGGGCCCTCTAGCCCTTCAACTATCGGCACTATTGAGGAAATTGCTTAATTTTACGTTTTTCGTAGTATGGAGACCACTACTTTGTCTGCCAAGAAATGTTTTTAGCATTAAAGATCTATACAGACGTGTTAGTAATTGAATGAATACAGGGTTATTAAAACAGGATAGCCTCCGTGGCTCAGGCGGCAGCGCGCCGGCCTCTCGCCGCTGGGTTCCGTGGTTCAAATCCCGGTTACTCCATGTGAGATGTGTGCAGGACAAAGCGGTAGCGGGATAGGTTTTACTCCGGGTACTCCGGTTTTCCCTGTCATCTTTCATTCCAGCAACACTCTCCATCCATTACCATTTCATTTCGTCTGGCATTCATTAATGATTGCCCCAGAGGAGTGCGTCAGGCTTCGGCAGCCGGCACAATTCCTATCCTCGCCGCTAGAATGAGGCTTCATTCATTCCATCCCTGACCCGGTCGAATGACTGGAAACAGGCTGTGGATTTTCATTTTCATTAAAAAAGGATGGAGCAGAACTAACGATGATTCATTCCTTATTGAATTGACATACATGGTCCGCAATGACATGACAGACGACCTTCATAAGGTGTAAGTTTCATGTTCGCCTGTGTGGTCCACGTATTCGCCGCCAGAGACGCTGTTGTTGCTGCTGGCTTTTTTTTTTTAATATATATTTTCTTTTACTGTTTGGTACCTCGCAGCATGAGAAGAGTTTCATGTTGGTAAACTTTTAACGAACAGGGATCATTTTAACAGTGCACAGACACTTCCGAACATAATTTAAGAAGCACCCACTGCATAGGAATTTTATATCACGTTGGGTACATTTGATCCCATTCATTGGATGTTTTGTGCTCCGGAAGAAGTCCTGGTCACCCGCAAACGTCGAGTAACTGTGAAGAGGATCTGAACTGCGTTCGACAGGAGTCCAAAGTAATCGACAAAGTAGTCTAGTCGCGAATTGCATGTGCCAAAATCCAACGTACGGTGTATTCCACAAAAGCGACAGATTAGAGTTGAGCGATGAGGTAACGTTTCATCTGAGCGGGAAAATTAATGGCCATAATGTGGCAATCTGAGACACAGAAAACTAACTGTGTAGCATGGGAGACGTTCAACAAAAGGGGAAGTGTTTTGTGCGATGAGCAAATGCAAGGTGTACAGATTCTTTTTCCTAGTCTACTGTCTCTGGCCGCACCTATCTGGACATATTAATAGAAAGGCTTATGTCTCAGCTAGAGAGGTATCTTTCTTTATCTTTCAACCGGATGGTGCTCCTCCCCATTTCCACTGGAACATTAGTGAGCACCTGAATCAGGACGCTGGATTGGCCATGCCGGGAATTATGATTCGCCGAGGCTCCTCTGGCCTCCGCAATCACCTGATTTAAAACCTTGCATTTTTTCTTTGTGAGTATATGTCAAGGATGCTTTGTATGATTCCCCACTACCACAATAACGGGACGACTTAAAGATCCGCATCTGTAGTGCTGTGGAACGGACAAGGGAGGATATGATGGGACACTTCTAGAATAAAATGGACTACCGACGAGTCATATGCCGTGTCATCCAGGGTACTCACATCTAACACCCTTGCAATATCCATAGAAACTGAACAACAACAACAACAACAACGCCTCTGTCAGAGGGTACATAAACAATATACACAAGAAATTTACCAACAACAAACTTAACTTATGGAAGTGTTCTATCATTGCATATCATTGCGGATCGTGTACGCCAGTTCAATAAAGGAAAGATCAACTTTACTTTTGCACCATTCTTTGTGAATAATCCTATAATTCAGAATATTTATGCAATTACTTTCTCATTCATTAGTAAATGGGAAGACAATACGCCTCTCAGACAAGTTAACGATTTTGTTTGCTAGTGGCTTTACGTCGCACCGACACAGATAGGTCTTACGGCGACGATGGGATAGGAAAGGCCTAGAGTTGGAAGGAAGCGGCCGTGGCCGCAGCCCCAGCATTTGTCTGGTGTGAAAATGGGAAACCACTGAAAAGGGCTGCCGACAGTAGGATTCGAATCCACTATCTCCCGGATGCAAGTTCACAGCCGCGCGCTCCAAACCGCACGGCCAACTCGCCGGTTATGATAACGATTAATGAGTTTGAAGTAATTCCTACAGAACAACACGACAGTAGGCAGAGAATTGAATGTCATAAAATATGCTTTTCCCACAATACGACTGGTCTAGAATTTTCACTATTTGATTTACCTTTACATATTCTGTACTCTAGAATGTTCATTTCACACATAGTGAATTATAAGTATTGTGCTGTCACTCAAGATACGATTCTATTCAGAATTCAGAATTTCGAATCTAGCTCCTACATTTCAAAGAGTGAAATTTATTACAAAAGGAACTTCAATACGATAACAGATATTGCGGTGACATTCAAAGTCAGATTAAAGACTGAAACTACTGTATTTCTTCATGTGTATATGAAATCTTCCAAAATTCAGAGAGATCCCATCAGTGAAGTTAATGAGTAAACGGTAGAGAATGTGGCGTGGGTGTCAGTGCATGGCCCGCCTACTGCCGAGCGGCCAAGGCTGACACCCACGTAGAGGGGAAAAGTATACAGCAGAAATAATTTCTACTAACAGTTTCCAGTGAAAAACTTATTACATGTTTCCTGAAATTGGGTGTACGATATTTTAGTATCACAGAGCATAGTTAGAAATAAAGAATATATAACACTAAACTAATGTATCGAACTTGAGCGTAGTAAACTTAATTTACCCCTGTCGATATGATCATCCAGATATTACATGTCTGTCGAAAAAGGAGGGTAATTTCAAAGAGACTCCAACTGGGAAGCGTGGGGTGGTGATACGGTCCCTTTACTAAAGTCTGCCGCTGCTTCCACTTGTACATGTCTCCTCGCTTTCAATTTTCCTATCAGACCTCCCTTGATCGAATCTTCAATGGTATCAGGTTTGCGATGCCTAGAGAGTCATTCATTTTCGCACCCTTCGAGCACCCTTCATTCTTGGAAAAGGTTCGACCTCTTCCTATTTTTCCCTGTTTAGAGTTGAGAGAGAATGGTTTCCCAATTGTACTTCCGTTAAAGCAATATAATAATAATAATAATAATAATAATAATAATAATAATAATAATAATAATAATAATAATAATAATAATAATAATAATAATAATAATAATAATAATAATTTATCCTGTATTTCTAACTGAAACGTAGAAAATTTTACTTTTAAAATGCTAGTTTATTTTGATTCAAAACCTCACAGATGGATTGATTTGAAATACTTTTGTAATGTATTTGTGGAAGTTTACGATGCATGTTTAAGGGTGGGGCAGAGAAATATATTAACGTGGAGAGGCAATAAGTCAGGCATGTTATTAAACTAATAGGTTGGGAGTGGACTGTGCAACTCGAGGTCAAGGAGATAACCTTGTAGTTGACAAAGAACCAAAAGAAGCCACAGATTATGTGGCATTTCATTCGACGTTTCCACGTGCACTGGCCACGAACAGAATGTAACTCGTTTGGAAATTATTACGTGACACTTGAGACTTGGGTTCATCATTGCAGGACT
The DNA here is from genome assembly GCF_040414725.1 of Anabrus simplex. Taxonomy (NCBI): domain Eukaryota; kingdom Metazoa; phylum Arthropoda; class Insecta; order Orthoptera; family Tettigoniidae; genus Anabrus; species Anabrus simplex. The sequence continues at coordinate 585,645,537 of NC_090265.1, read as the reverse complement.
CCAAATTTCTTAACGGCTGATGAAGTGCCTCAATTTCACTTCACCAGATATGACATATGACAGAATGGTCTTCAACTATTTTTTTTTTCTAGTCATTTCTCATTTCAGGTTAACACTGTTTTGTAGATAAACTGGCAAGTTCACGAAGTCCTTTTCAGAGCACAGTTTTGGATGCCAATAGCAGTTGAAGGAACTTTAAAATAAGTACATACACACATCCATTAACATAATCACCCCACACAGATGGGTGTACTTAGTAAATGGTCGTCTTGCCTATTTAAGGTGTGATATTTTGCATAGATTTCCACGTGATTTCGAATTGGTACTTTTCGTACGTAAAATACGACATTCTCTTCTGTCCACTTCATAGAAATAAGATCCACCGAAATCGTGTACAAAAAACTATACACCAACATATCAAAGTAATGTAACAACATATCAAAGTAATGTAAGCAATGTGATCGGATTGGTGAAACCCCAGGTATGTTAGAGAAGTTAAAGTTATGGTCGTCTAATTAGCCTGTAGAGGAGTTTCATTTCCTCCCAGATGATCATAAAGAGAATTGAGCTCTCTTCAAGAGTATAGTCTGTTGAATATAAAGTATGAGCTAAGCTGCTTAATCTCTCCGTAAATGGAGGCTTATCTCTGTTCTAACGTGTTACAATGGGTTGTGTCTGCAAGCGGTCAATATTTACTGTCGGTAACTTCACATATTAAACAATGCCTCTTACTTGTTCCCAGTGTCTCAGGATATCATACGTCAAAGTCAACATTCAACTTAGTGTTCAATCTTAATTTTGGCTTTACAAATATTTGGATCGTTTATTAATCTTAAAGTAGCACCAGTTAAATCAAAGTAATAACATCGCTATAACGGAGTTCGCTGTAACAACGCCGTGACCTTGTAAACTTGATGAGGATGTTTTTTCCGTATCCATCACTGACGTCCTTGTATTTTCTACTTTATGCCTTATTATCATCAACGAAGACCTCTCGATGACACACAACAGTTGGCTATCAGTTTCATGCAGCCGGTAAGATGCCTACGTTCAGTGACTAGAGAGACCACAGGAATTATTTTAAACATGAAACTGAATTTATGTTTGTAAAATACTAGTTGTAGGGCAGTATTATTGGACTTATGTATATATTGTGGGAGACTACAAAAAACCTAGACATTGTTGGGAGATGGACGACAGACAATGATATGATGGTAAACGGGATGAAAGGTCATGTTGTAAGCTTCACTAAGAGGAGAAGTCCTCTCAGTTTTAATTAGTGTTGATGAGGTGATAGTGCTCTATGGTGATCACTTAGTCTTCTTCTTCTTCTTCTTCTTCTTCTTCTTCTTCTTCTTCTTCTTCTTCTTCTTCTTCTTCTTCTACCGCTTTTCTCACACCTGTGGGGTCGCTGGTGCGAACTGTGTCGCACATGTAGATTTGGCCCTGTTTTACGGCCGTATGCCCTTCCTGACGCCAAACCTATACGGAGGGATGTAATCACTATTGCGTGTTTCTGTGGTGGTTAGTAGTGTAGTACTTTGTGTGAATATGAAGGACACAAACACCCAGTCCCCGAGCCAGAAGAATTAATCAGAAGCGATGAAAATCCCCGACCCAGCCGGGAATCGAATCCGGGACGCTCTGAACCGAAAGCCAGTACGCTGACCATTCAGCGAGTCGGACATGGGGATCACTGTAAGTACTAGGTGTTAATACAAGGAATTATCTCCATTGGGATAATCACGTTATCGAGGTTGTAAAAAAGGGATACAAATCTCTTCACATGGTTATGAGGAAATTGGTTTGTTTTTTTTTTTTTTTTTTGCTAGGGGCTTTACGTCGCACCGACACAGATAGGTCTTATGGCGACGATACGATAGGAAAGGCCTAGGAGTTGGAAGGAACCGCCCGTGGCCTTAATTAAGGTACAGCCCCAGCATTTGCGTGGTGTGAAAATGGGAAACCACGGAAAACCATCTTCAGGGATGCTGATAGTGGGATTCGAATCTACTATCTCCCGGATGCAAGCTCACAGCCGCGCGCCTCTACGCGCACGGCCAACTCGCCCGGTATGAGGAAATTTAGGGGTTGCAGTAAGGATGTAAAGGAGAGGGGAAAATACATTAGGTATCTGGTAAAATCCCAATTGGAGTATGGTTCCAGTGTATGGGCCCAACACCAGCACTACTTGATACGAGAACTGGAAATAATCCAAAGAAAAGCAGTATTCTTGGCGATTTCCAAAAAAATAGTACGAAAATGTTGCAAACATTGGGCTGGAAGATTTGGGAACTGATAGACTAAGTGATATGTTCCGAGCTGTCAGCGGAGAGTTGGCATGGAATGACATTAGTAGACGAATAAGCTTGAGCGGAGCTTTTAAAAGTAGGAAAGATCATAATATGAAGATAAGGTTGAAGTTCAAGAGGACAGATTGGGGGAAATATTCATTTATAAGACGAGGAGTAACTGGAATAATTTATCAAGGGAAATGTTCGATAAATTTCAAAGTTCTTTGAAAATATTTAAGTAAAGGCTAGTTAAACAAATAGGAAATCTGCCACCTGAACGACAGCCCTAAATGCAGATCATTGATGAATGACTGATTAAGTAGGACGTAACCATTTTATTTCATTTCCTTTAAATATGATATTACACATACGTTTACACACTTTCTAATTCCCACATACAAACACCCTCCCATAGCAGCTACAGAACTAGCGAACCTAATATATCCTCGGACACTCCCGGCACTGAAATCCATACGTTCAAATTTAAAAAAAATTGCTAACTGTATTAGCGCGGAACCGTCTTATTTAATTTCTTTAACATTAACCTAAGTGTAAGAACAATTTTTATTGCATTTAGACTTATTTCCATTTACTTAATTGTCAAATAAACCTAGAAAAAGAAGTGTTTGGAATGATTAACAACATTCTACATATGTCTATGCGAAGACCTCTTAACTCTCCTGTCCCAATTCATTACTGTACTTCTGAAATGAAGAGAGAAAACAACAACGAATTTGTGGCATTATCTTAGCTGTTACTTCGCTTACGTTTATTACTACTTTGAGAGTTATAAACGTTAACGGTCAATATCTCTATTTTATGTTTTTTGGGTCAGGGTTTCTTTTGCCGAGAACTCTCGATTAGTACCTGGCTTTCTTGGCAGAGGATACACCGGTTACATTACTTCAGTATACTCTCACTCCGTGTCTACTAACTCCTGCAACACTTGTGCGACGTTACTGCTAATAAATAAATACGTGAAACCACGGAAAACCATATCTAGGGCTGCCAACAGTGAAGTTCGGATCCACCATCTCCCAAATGCAAGCTCATAGCTATGTAACCCGAACCGCGTAAGTGGATCGCTCGATGGGAAGTACGAATATACAAAATAGCGTTCTCACTCGCAATCGAAATTTCTTTTTCCTAAAAGCTCCATGGGAGGAGGGTAAAGGTGTACTTCTCTGCAACGAAATTCTATTAATATTAATGAGGGAAAAATTGAAGGGTCAAACACTTTGAAAAATGAAGGTATCAAATAGAAATATGGGTTCTATTACGATTCTATATATTTTATCCGTAATTGTTAATTTTGAAAGCATAGTAAGGAAATTGCTGTTAAATAATTTGAAGTGTTAGGTCTATTTGAAAAGAGAAGGCACTGAATGAGACAAAATACGGCACGATGGCTGTGTTGGTATAAATGTACAGTGGGAGGATCTTGGGGGAGAGCAGGAGGTAGTCTCTTAGTGTATTTTTCACACTTCAAGACCAAGAGAAAGGGAATGTGATAAGAGACGTCACATTTAGATGCATACGACCACTTGCGTAATTTGTCTATTGTCCGCTCATCAGGGAAAACTATACACTTAGCTTTCTGTCATGAAAAGAATTATCATCCTGGGCTGAGTACGGCAGACATTTTTCTAAAATTAAACCACTGATACAATTGATTTAACGCCGCACCGACACAGATAGGTCTTATGGCGACAATTGGATAGGGAAGGCTTATGAGTGGGAGGGAAGTGGCCGTCGCCTTAACTAAGGTACAGCCCCAGCATCTGCCTAGTTTGAAAATAGGAAACCACGGAAAACCATCTTCAGGGCTGCCGACAGTGGGGCTCGAACCCACTATCTCCTGGATGCAAGTTCACAGCTGCGCGCCCCTAACCGCACGGCCAACTCGCCCGGTAAATCACTGATAAAGCATAATCCATGACTTTATTATTGATTGAGGTACAGTACACTAACAGTCCTAACAGTCTATTTTTTTTTTTTTGGCAAAAAATGGTTCTTTGTTGCAACGAGTAAATGTCACTGTTTATTTTAACGAACTTATTAATATAAACAGTTCTGTTTTGTGGAATTATTGTTTGCAAGTACATTCTCAATCTTTGGACAACGGTTCGTTCGAGATATGGGTAACAGGAGTGATCAAAATGAATTGTAGGCATATATTAGTTGTATTCACCGAACCTGTGTTTGATTACGCGGATTCGATATAGTTTCAAACATATAGGACCACACTAATACCAATTTATAATACTGATACCAACAATGCTGTTCAATATTAGGCCTATATATTAAACTTCAAATAGGTTTATTGTAAGCATTGTACTTGTAGGCTGCAGGTATTGTCTTACTTAACTTATATTAGAACACACGCTATTCATTAAATTTTAAGCGGAAACCCTTTTGAGGTTCAAGGATTAAATACACCCCCACCCCCACAATGGTGATAGAGCCTTAGTCTACTAAACAACTTCGGCTCAGCCTGATGTCTAAGGTGACCTGTGGTCAGTTCGACGGATACGCGTTATTCTTGGCTTTCTAGACCGGAGCCGATATCTCTCCGCCAGATAGTTGCAGCTTTCTTGAACCGGAAGAGGTTAAAATCGTTTTTGGTGTGACATCGTACAAGGAAAATGTTTGTTAAAGTTTGATGTGAATTGGATGGGGAAAACAAGGGTAGATCTTTGTGGACCTTTACCTCTGTTATGAACTGACTTCATGGGTTTAGATAGGCAACAATGGTATGATTAAGTATATTTTGAGAGAGAGCGAGAGGTGATACTTAGTATTAGTAATAATAATAATAATAATAATAATAATTATTATTATTATTATTATTTCGTGCCGAGTGCAGCCCGTGTAAGGCAGATCCTCCGATGAGGGTGGGCGGCATCTGCCATGTGTAGGTAAGTGCGTGTAATTGTGGTGGAGGATAGTGTTAAGTGTGGTGTGTGAGTTGCAGCCTCCGACCCATTGGAATTAACCAATGAAGGTTAAAATCTCCGACCCGGCCGGGAATCGAACCCGGGACCCTCTGAACCGAAGACCAGTACGCTGACCACTCATCCAACGAGTCGGACATTAATACGATTATATAAAACCAATAAGAAGTGCATTAACTTAATGTACCGTACTCAAGTCAAAGACTAGAATAAATGTTGAAATAATGTAAGAACATGGTACCATATGGCAATGACCATTTTAAAATATTGAATGTACATAGGAGAATGTTAGTCTACGGCAACGTGCGCATGGATATCTTTTTGCTAGTGGCTTTACGTCGCACCGACACAGGTAAGTCTTATGGCGACGATGAGATAGGAAAGGCCTAGGAGTTGGAAGGAAGCGGCCTTGGCCTTAATTAAGGTACAGCCCCAGCATTTGCCTGGTGTGAAAATGGGAAAACACGGAAAACCATCTTCAGGGCTGCCGACAGTGGGATTCGAACCCACTATCTCCCGGATGCAAGCTCTCAGCCGCGCGCCTCTAACCGCACAGCCAACTCGCCCGGTTACCCATGAATATCAGTACAATAAAGCTCCGAAAGGGTAAGTCACTATCGAGCCAATTATTCCGACTAACTTCCCTTTATTTTTAATGGTAATTTTGAGCTCATGTTGTTCTGCGTTGTGTGTGCCATAAAAAGGTAATTCACTATTAGTAATGATGTTATTAGCTTTACTTCCCGCTAACTAGTTTTACGGTTTTCGGAGACGCCGAGGTGACGGAATTCAGTCCCGCAGGAGTTCTTTTACGTGCCAGTAAATCTACCAACACGAGGCTGACATATTTGAGCCCCTTCAAATTCCACCAGGCTGAGCCAAGTTGGGGTCAGAAGGCCAGCGCCTCAACCGTCTGAGTCACTCAGCCCGGCAATTCATTATTACTAACAGGTAGCCATCACCAGTATAATTAGTACAGTAATTAGTACAAATTCCTTAAAATTGCATGTGTTACTTTACTTTCACCTGTAGATGTAATCTACAACTTGAATAGTCCGACTCGTTTGCTGAACGGTCAGCGTACTGGCCTTCGGTTCGGAGGGTCCCGGGTTCAATTCCCGACTGGGTCGGGGATTTTAACCTTAGTTGGTTAATTCCAATGGCACAGGGGCTGGGTGAATGTGTTGTCTTCATCATCATTTCACCCTCATCACGACGCGCAGGTCGCCTACGGGAGTCAAATAGAAAGACCTGCACCTGGCGAACCGAACCCGTCCTGGGATATCCCGGCACTAAAAGCCATACGATATTTTATATATTTTTCACAACTTGAATAGCTCAGAAATGCTAATGACACAACGAACTACTTCCATTATCCACGTCCCATTCATGAAGTCATAACTTTACATGCTGAATATAAGTTGTAACTTATCAAGATCTGTTCGTTTATGTCTCTTATACAGGGGTTATGGGTTACGGAGTAAAAGTTTGCATTCGGGAGATGAATTCGAAATTCACAGTGGGCAACTCTGAAGATCGTTTTCCGTGTTTTATTATTCCTGCTCCAGACACATGCTGGAACTGAATCTTAATTAAGGCCACGGCCACAACTTTTCTAGCGTTGTAGAAAACATGTCTGCGTTATTGTGACAAACCACTATCAAAATACGGAGGAATGAAACCCGCACAACTGGTTCGACTTCCAGAGATCACTTGATGCTACGCTTAAAATGCAATGGAAAGCTGCTACACACATTCTCCACGTTGGGAATAAATGAAAATAAAACGGATACAACTTATGGAACATACTCCTCCAATGTGGCCTTGTCTAACTTATGAACCCCTGACTGATCATTTATTCATTGCCATTCTTTGAAGAGAACAATGGTGAACACGCTTGCGGTCATGTCAAGCTTGATTCAGTACGCTATGAAAAACTACCTAAAATCATCCGTGATCAGAGTAAGGTTTTCGATTAAATTGGTTTTCTTACAACCAAGAATAGACAGCTACCTAGAAACTAGAAACTGAGAAATGATTACTTTCCTACTGCGAAATAATAAAGTACTTTGAACGACTAGCTATTAATGGCGCATGGCCTTAGGAGAGGACTGTTGTAGTTCATTCGAGTTGACGTCCATAGTTGGTCTGCGAGTCTGTTCTTCTTAGGATGAAATCTAACGTTGAAAACTGCACAAACACCCAGTACGTGAGCCTGAGCCATAGGAATTAACCAATGAAGGCTAAAATCCCCTGCCTGACCGGGAATCAAACCAAAGGCCAGAATACTATCCAGTTAGCCTAACAGCCAGACAAAGCCTATATTATTCTATTATTTGAAAATACAAAAATGCGGTTGATGGGTATGAAGAGTGAGTGAAGCATATCAAAGAATGCAATGCATACATTGATTTTAAGCAATGGATATTTCCATCATTTCGCAGAGTGGACTTTAATTCAATATTATGTAATGCTGTTATCGAGAGAAAGAACGAAAGGTTTTAGAATTCCCTTCTCTCTTCACTTTTGTACTTTAACTGAAATTAGATTATCAGAAATAAAATTAGTTCATATGCTGCTTAGTTCATGCAACTGTCACTTGGAACCTAATTCATTTTCTTTCTTTGCTAGTTGCTTTACGGCGCACCGACACAGATATTTCTTATGGCGACGATGGGACAAGGAAGGGCTAGGAATGGGAAGGAAGCGGCCGTGGCCTTAATTAAGGTACAGCCCCAGCATTTGCCTGGTGTGAAAATGGGAAACCACGGAAAACCATTTTCAGGGCTGCCGACAGTGAGATTCGAACCTATTATCTCCCGAATACTGGATACTGGCCGCACTTGAGCGACTGCAGCTATCGAGCTCGGTGGACCTAATTCACTGGGTACAGTGCCACAAAGTACATCGACACACACACAGAACACAGTTGGCCAAAGGGCCACTCGCTCAACATAATAGAATTCATCTTCATCATATTACGTGCGTAAAAGAGAGGCATGACAGGACACCAGGTTATGAGAGACAATATTAATTGCGGATTGTTTAAAAATGTTTTTGAACTGTTAGTGCTCAACAACTTTGGGTAGGCCTACATGGAAAATTCGAATATGTTTATGGTACCTTTAACATACAGTATAATACTCTGCGGGTTTTCTTTCTACAGTTCTGTGCATGTCAAACCATCTAATGTATACTAAACTGGAATCATGCTTTTTTTAGACTGACCAACTAACTTTCATTAAGTAGACCAGATAGGAGCTGCCTTGAAACATCTTGTGGGTCAGACGAGTAAATGTTGTCTGTGATATTCTCAGTAACCACATGAGAAGAAAGTGAATATCTGAACATAATTTTCAACGAGATCCATGAGCATTTATTTAAATTGTACACTGTTTAATTTCCTCCATAGGTCCGATTTCTTACATCTCAAAGGAATTCTGACCAAAAGGTAATAATTAAAAATAATGATCCACTAACAACACGTACAGTATGTTACCTTCACACTCATACATGAAGTAGAAGTGTGTAGACAAAAATTGACCTTAACACACCGGAAAAGTTAAGAATACAACGGATACAGATGTACAGGAAAAAGTTAAAATAACCGATGAAGATCCTAATGTTAAAAAAATGGAATAAACTTAAAGACCTTGCCTACTATTTGCTGCACTGTGCATTTACTCTTCCTTACGGTAATGAATTGTGAAGTTAACACAAAATTTTCTTCACATTTCCTTGCTTGTTATTGCTTATATCAAACCATATGAACAGTTCGACCAGTGATATCCATTTTGGAGGATTCCTATTGACTTAGGTACCTTTTTAGTCAATTTATAGGAGGCTCAATATTATTAATAGAATTACTTAGCTGCCAATTTCTCAACTGGACGGTCAAGAGTAACACCTCCAACTCCCTCCCCCCCCCCCCAAAAAAAATGGATGAGGTGAAGAAAGCATATTTCGAATTTATTTATATAGCTCAAAGGGTGTGTCAGGTAATGGTTGCAGCATTTGTTCTGGATTTACAATATTTGACCTGCGGTGTTGTAGTCACCCTTACAGCGAATTTTATCCAGAGTTATCAGCCTTAACTCTAGATAAATGGAGGGTTATTTTGCTTCAACTCAATATTTATTGTTTATTTTCAGACTAGAAATAATACGTTTTTTACCTTCATTTGATTACTTTAAATAACATAGCCCTCTCTATAGGAATTAACTTTTAATATCTAAACTCTCAATTATATTATTCTCCTTTAAAATTTATTGTGATCACAATATTGTGTTCCTTTTATTCATTAAAATTTTCTACAGAAAGTCTTGTACTTTGGTTCTAACGCTAGTGACGCTAATTTCGTTCATAAGTTGGGGTAAGAAGTAAACATTCTTCAAAACTCCAATAACTACTAGTAAAAGTACTGTTGGGACTTACAGAATAAATTATATTAAACATCTGGTACTGTTGCCTCATTCAGTTGCAGTAGGTCAAGAACAAGCGACTTATTTCCATAACGAGCCTTCACCGACTTGAAACTCGCTTTAATATTAAGGACTTTACCGCGGCTCAGTGACTCAATTGTGCATCAACACTTTCCACTTAGATGTTAGTTACAATAAGGCAGTCATGGTAAGAACTGACGTTCTTTGAAATAACAAAATAAACAATGTGTCATCTTCATTCATAAATGATAGTGTGCATGACTTTTTTAACGAAAGTAGTTTCTACAAGACAAATACAGTTTTCTTTTCCTTACAGTGGTGTGGAACCTTGGATAAGGCAGAACCCGTTCGGCTAGCGAAAGTTAACAGGAACTTCTCAACTCTCTCCTCGACCAGACGGCACGCTCACTCACTAGACCTCTCGCTACGCTAGGTTGCCCGGCTACACTTGCATTCAAGTTCCTTCCTGGTAGGCAAGATTACAATATACTTCGATGATTACAGAATAGATGTTGATAATCACACTTGTAATGTTACTTTGAATGTATTAGACACGTAAGGACTCCTTAGAACACTCTCTCTCTCTCTCTCTCTCTCTCTCTCTCTCTCTCTCTCTCTCTCTGGATCACTGGTAGTGTGTCGGCCTCCGGATTCCAAGATTGTTATTTAAGTCGTCAGTCCATAGACTGGTTTGATGCAGCTTCCCATACCCACCTATCCAGTATTAAACTTACAGTTTCTCCGTAGCTGCTGTATCCTACATATGTTCGAATCTCCTTGTCATATATTGTATATATATAGGGCCTATATATATTTACATTTACTTTACGTCGCACCGACACGGACAGGTCCCATGGCGACGACGGGACAGAAAGTGGCTAGGAGTGGGAAGGAAGCGGCCGTGGCCCAAATTAAGGCACACCCCCTGCATTTGCCTGGTGTGAAAATTGGAAACCACGGAAAGCCATCTTCAGGGCTGCCGACAGTGGGGCTCGAACTTACTACCACCCGAATACTGGATACTGACCGCACTTAAGCGACTGTAGCTATCGAGCTCGGTCTTGTGATATTCATATCTTTGTCTACCCCTACCGTTCTTACCCCCTACACTTCCCTCAAAAACCAACTGAACAAGTCTAGGGTGTCTTAAGATATGTCCTATTATGTTTTACTTACATACAATGCCACGCTTCAGACGAAAGTCTTCAAAAATATTTTTCTAATTTCTATATCGGTGTTCGAAGTAAGCAAATTTCTTTTCTTAAGAAAGGCCTTCCTAGCTTATGTTAGCCTGAATGTTATGTCCTCTTTACTTTTGCTATCGTTCGTTATTTGACTACCCAAATAACAATATCCATCTACCTCCTTTAAGACTTCATTTCCTAATCTAATATGACCTGCATCACCTGACTTCGCACGACTGCACTCCACTACTTTTCTTTTGGACTTATTTATTTTCATCTTGTACTCCTTACCCAAGAATCCGTACATAGCATTCAGCATTTCTCCAGATCTTCTGCAGTCTCAGATAAAATAACAATACCATCGGCCAATCTCAGATAGCGGGTTCAAATCCAGCAGAGATAGTCCAAATTTTGAAGGCCGGAAAGAAGTCCATTCGACACTCCATGTCGTACGATGTCGGCATGTAAAAGATCTGGTGACACACTTGGTATTTACCCCAAAAATGTCATTAAAAACTCAGTCATAGATACCCAAGAGAAATTCGCTTTTCTCTGCCCTCTAGTAGGCCTAGAGTTAAACGGAACGTCGAAATTGACAAGCATACAGCCAGATGACGTCAAATTAGAATGTCTGCATACTGTATCTGAGGCCACACGATTCTTCTTCTTCTGATTATTATTATTATTATTATTATTATTATTATTATTATTATTATTATTATTATTATTAATGGCTCCGTGAATCTAAAATAATATTTAAGGGACCCTGTACGTAGAAGTCTACTCAGCTTGAATTATAAGTGGATTTTCTCGAAAACCGTTCATTTGATTTTCAAATTATTTGGTTAAATTCTTACAAAATCTGCATACAAACCTTCTGTAGAATATTAAGACCTACAGCAGATATTGCACACCTTTTACGACAAGAAAAATTAAAGCACTTTTCAGAAATTTTAAATTTTGGAAGCAATCTGAGGTGCATTTTTTTTTTCAGAGAATATTTCATAAATCAGTATTAAGTTTCTCGCTTTATGCTGCCATATGCACATAATTTCACCCTACCACTTTTTCCGACTTAGAGCCAAAATTAATGGAAAATGTCACTAAGTGTTTTATACCCCAAAATGATTGCAAATTTTCTTGTAATCACCTGCAATATAAGGGAATATAAGGAATCAATTTTATGTATAAGGAATTGAAAATGCCAATACCCACCTTCCTGAAAGATTATATTACTTTATCAGAAATACTTCGCGAGATAAACGTATCTTAGTTCGCGAAATATACATTTTTGAGGAAAGCAGAAAGGAAATTTACGACAGTACTCGCTCATCACTTGACTTAACATAAACCTGTTTAAATGGACTTCAGACGAAGGTAACGCGTACGCAGTATATGTAATATTATTCTTTTTCAGGAAGGATTCCTCCACGCGTTGGTAATGAAAATGAAAGATGAACATCTTGACCAGTTTTGGATTCCGATCCAGTTAACATACGTTAGTAACGGAAGAAGAGAAGTTCTCGTACAATGAAACATCAAATAAATAAGGAAATTATAAACTTAGACATGTAGACGTTCATTTTACATAGTACTAGGTTAGTATTTCATTTTCACGCTCTTCATAGCCTTTCCCTTTGATTTTCCGGTATCTTCATTCTTCGAGGGGTTGGATAACTTCCTTTTTATTACAATTGAGTTTAAGGGAATGACTGTCTAATTACATTTCCGCTTAAAAACAATTATCACCACCAACATAGTATCGACCAGAGAACAGAAAGAGGTATAAAAGGAAGTAAAAGACGCCCTAGATCTTGCAAACCTTCGGAGAAGAAGAGAGATTAAGAGAGGTCGGATAGGAAATATTAAACAGTGAGGAGCCAGTTCCCGATCACTTTCACGAATTCAAAAGCCCGAATGAGAATTTCCCCGAATGGACACTTTACTTCTTCCAGGCTTCTTCACGGTTACCTGGAGTCGGCACTTTGTACGGATTCACACCAGTTTTACGGCTGGCTGCCGTTCCTGACGCCAACCCTACGTAGAGGGATGTATTCACTATTGCGTGTTTCTGTGGTGGTTTTGTAGTGTGACATGTTATGTGTAAATTAAGATGGGACACTTAACCGAATCCAATATTTCGATATAATTTTATTGAATCAAATAACCCGAATGCTCATTTACTCTAATTTGAATTTTCCCCGAATCTGGATAAGTTCCCCAAATGTTCAATAACCCAACAGCAGTGGATATTGTCAGTGCGCCTCGACAATGCTGAGGGAAGAAATACTGACCCGCACCACATTTATCCCTTAGATCGTAAATTGGTTGATAAAGTTGATGCAATGATGAACCTTGGATGACAGAACCTTTCTGATTAGACTCCTACGTTGTAATATTATTATATAGTGGTTTTTCTAGGCGCAACGACGATATAGTAAACAATGAAGTGTCTGTTGCTTCTAAAGAATATCATTTCCTTTTTTGTAGGACGGATAATCAACTTAAAATAACAAAGATAAATTGATTACGAATGGTTCCATTTATGGGTTCAAAATAAAAATGGCTCAGGGAAAAAAAGTTTGGTTGGAACCTAAGAAAAAGTTGCTCTCGGTAACAATACGAATCAAGAGGAATTGTGCAATGGTACGAAGAATACAAGGAAGCAAATATCAGGTGTACTTACGACGTATCGAATTTTCTATTTAACTACAAAGTCATTTATAGCCCAAAAAATATAGAATTTTAAAGTTATACGTAGCAGCCGTTTCATATCTCTCTTTTCTTGGGAGATTCGGAGCTAATAACACTCCGGTAAATGTCCTCCGAAGAAACGGATTCAGCATTCTGGATTCGAGGAATTGTCCATTCGGTAAATTATTTGTTCGGGGCTTTTGATTCGGTTTTTTGTACGTGAATCAAGGAGCCTGGCACAAGTAAGTGAAAGAATGGTAGACTTAACTTGAGGCTCCATTGTCACCAACATTATGCTTCCAGGATGAGAGCCCCTGTAATTACATCCTTCAAGGAGAGTTTACATTGTCCAACAGAGATACTATTTCATGCTACATTAGGGGCAAAACAATTACAGACTCTTTCACATGTCTGTCAAGCACCAAAAAATTTGTTACATTCAGCAACCCTTCCCTGTACAATATATTTGATACACTCTACATCCAACCTTCGCTTTATTATATCCAATCTGAAAACTGACATATTTTTAACAGTATCATAACAGACCAGACAGCAATAGAAGTAAATAATAAGCAGCTGTCACTAACATAGTTATTCCAACACCAAGAATCTTTGTGTTAGATCATCTCTCATTCTGTCCATTACCAATCTGTTGGGACTACCTTCACAAAACTACTATCACAGGAGGGACTGCATAACCTGAATGTCTACCAGCATTGCAGGCATTTCTTACAAAGGAGCATTAGCTACGGCTTTGGAAAACAGTTTTATTATCTATCATCATTAGACTTATTTCTTCCAATTCTGAGCTACTGTAAATAATAATAATAATAATAATAATAATAATAATAATAATAAGAAGAAGAAGAAGAAGAAGAAGATCATTTGAAGCCGAAGCTATAGGCAGAACTAGTGCGATAAATCTCAGCACGATGACCTTCGATGACATTCATTAAGGTGACCATGTATTTCGCTCCACAACGATTTTACTTTCACTCTCCGTGACGCACGACTGAGTTTAAAGAGGTCGTGGCGTTATTTTGTCCTGAGTTTAGACAAGAAGAAACAAGAAAGCCATGTCTTATTGGAAAACACCTCTTAAAGTGGTCTTTCACTTCATTAGCTTCTCAACTGAGCTTGGCGTCACGGAGGGCATCCGGCTGTAGAAACGTGCCACATAAACCCCGACCCTATTTCAAGAAACTGGACTAAGGGGGTAGACAGACAAACATTCAATACAAATCTCTGTTACGTTTCGTTATTTTCAAATTTCAGCCATTCGTACAAATGTTAGAATTTTGATAGAAAAAAATATTAAATATTCAATTTCTTAGCTATCACTGGTGAATTATATATTTTTTTCAGAGAACATTCTGTGTTAATAATAATGAAAATGAAAATCTACAGCCTGTTTCCAGTCAAACGACCGGGTCAGGAAATGGATTGAATGAAGCCCCCATCTAGCGGCGAGGATTGGAATTGTGCCGGCTGCCGAAGCCTGTCGCACCCCTCTGGGGCAATGATTAATGACTGACGGATGAAATGAAATGATATTGGAGAGTGTTGCTGGAATGATTGATGATAGGGAAAACCGGAGTACCCGGAGGAAAACCTGCCCCGCCTTCGCTTTGTCGAGTACAAATCTCACATGGAATGACCGAGATTTGAACCACGGAACTCAGCGGTGAGAAGCCGGCGCGCTGCCACCTGAGCCACGTAGGTTTTGTTGTGTTAATAATAAAACTAACAATAATAATAGTAATAATAATAGTTTAATTACAAGACGAGGGGGAACCATACTACTCGTACAAACCCGCGAACACATTAGGAAACAACAGATACTAACTGCAGTATGTATTTGGATAGGACCATCTTGAACGACAGAAATGTGGCACATAACCCAGATATAATTCACCACACTGCCGAACATGTTTGGATGGTCAATTTTACAGTGCCCTGCAGTTCAAATATTCAGTCAACAAACGAAGCTACAGAAATATCAAGTGGTAGCACAGTCAGTTCAAGATCAGTCGCAAGTGGACCAAGTAACGATAGTACCGGTCGTAATTGGAGTACCAAGATTGGTACATAAACTGAAACTTGGTACCCTGCAAGTTTCTACTAATAAGTAGTCAACTGAAGAAGTGCCCGATATAGGAGATAGCAGACACAGTCAAGAAAGCCAATCAGTCGGTCACGATGGCCAAGTGGTACAAGTATCTGCAGGCCATTTGGCTAGTCAACAGTCACGTTGGAAGGCCACGCGCTTAACTGACTAATTGTCACGGGTCATTATACAGTATGTATATGCCTGGTGATTTGCACATTACAATTATTATGGGCTTTCTGCAGAATGATCGTATAAAATACCAATTTTGTTGTGATCAGTTTTTATCCATTTCAAATGAACACGAATTCAGCAACTTCTTTACAAGATCTTTGGAAGTAGCGCCAATGTTTTACGATGACTTTAATAGTCAACGTCCATTTAAAGTATTCGTTAGAAGCTATCTTGATACAAAAAATAATACGATCAATGATGGGTTGTAATGTGTAATGAATGTAGTATGGACTTTGAGATGAACACAACACACTACCACAGAAACACACATTGTTCCACATTAGGTTGGCGTAAAACAAGGCCAAATACACATCTGAGACAGTTCGCACAAGTGACCACACTAGGGTGCCAGAGGAAGAAGGAAAAGAATTTCGTATAGGCTACCAAGCATGAACATCGAAATCAATGTAGCCCAGTCTACATGAATATTCTAGAAAAAGTTAGTATTCAGTGGAAATCTATTGTATAAAATATTGACAACACACTCTGCTACTCCCTAAATCAAATAAATTCATTGAATACACGAATACGTACTGTACTGGGCTCCAACTATAAATGCTATCTAGACTGCCACTTTAAAAAAGCAAGAATACCAGATATGAATCATCATTTTGTTCCACAGTTCTTGTCCAAATTAGTTTTGGAGACAGAAGGCAAGGGTGATGTTCTTTACGTAATGATAATTCAGGAGATTATGTCCGTAGTTTCCAAGTGTTTCCACCTGTAAATACGGCCCTTTAGTACTGTAAGGTCGATGAACCCGTAACAAGTGGGATATTCTACAAATTATTGAATTAAAGTCTCGAATAAGCTGTTAGGAGTTGCTTCAAGACAGGTAAAATAGTTACAACCTTGAATAAAAACTTTTATAAATGAGAGGACACAAGAAAGTCGTTATAAAACCATTAACATACGTTGACAATAGGCTCGAATGGGAAGAGAAGAGACCACATTCTCCACTGCAGAATATCACTTACAGATACGACAAAAGTGAGAATTAAATCTATGAAGGCCACCTGCTTAACGCATCTTATTGGGCGTTTGCTTTCTATGCTAAGCATTACGGGACCAAACATTCACGTACCGGTAGTCAGTCATTTTCAACATATGGTTGATTATTAGTATTATTATTATTATTATTATTATTATTATTATTATTATTATTATTATTATGAAACCTATGAGGATTGAATATCGGGTAGTAAATGCAGAAGTGGAACAGGTAAATCAGTTCAAATATTTGGACGTGTATTATCTAAGGATGATAATATTAATCAGTAATGCCTCAAAATCAATACCTTTACCTGAGTGCATGTTACATCTGTACTTCACTTCATCTTAGGATACAGTAAAATTAAAAATATTAACATCCAATTATCTCCATCCAACGTGCATGTATTACGTGCTATTCTGGTTCAAATTCCTGTTACAACAAATTCTGTGACGTAGGTGGTAGATATATTGAAGTTAATTCAATTTATTAAAATTACCCTTTACCAGTCGAACATCATTCACTTATTCAGAAGTTTGATTCATATTTGAGAGGATGATCATGATGAGATGTTTAGAGACTACATCATTATTCTCCATTGATTGACTGGTTGATTGATTCATAAAATATGGAAGTTAAGACTTTTGGTCCTCTCTTACACTTAATCACAATGATAAGAGAAAATTAATCATTCTGGCGTCTCTGAATACCATAATTAGTTGGTGGTAAATTTAAATACCGTCGTAAATTATCATTAAATGAATATTTAAAACCCAAACTTTCCTTTCACTATACATATTAAGAAATTTCGTTGATACTGTAGGTGGTGCATCAGAACATACAAGTATTCTCTGTAATTATGGTGCGATAATAATAATAATAATAATAATAATAATAATAATAATAATAATAATAATAATAATAATCTTTCTTCATTTTGAATATGAATACGAATTTCCTGGAGATAATCAGCTAGTTCATATAAACAAGACTCCTCGGATTACAGTGTGTTTAGTTGAATTTATTGTGTGATGATTATGAAGAGATTATTTCTTATTCTTCCCTTGGCACTGAATAGTCGGCGTAGCGTTCTTTTTCCTTTCTGGGGTAGTCAATGAAAATCCACAGCCTTTCTCCAGTCATTCGACCGGGTCAGGGATGGAATATATGAAGCCCCATCTAGCGGCGAGGATAGGAATTGTGCCGGCTGCCGAAGCCTGTCGCACTCCTCTGGGGCAATGATTAATGAATGATGGATGAAATGAAATGATATTGGCAAGTGTGGCTGGAATGAAATATGACAGGGAAAACTGGAGTACCCGAAGAAAAACCTGTCCCATCTTCGGTTTCTTCCTTGGGTAGAGTTGAAATAAAAATTTATTCCAAAAAAGCGCATCGTCCTTGGAGACAGTAAGTTAATCATTCAAAACAATTAGCTTACTTAACACTGAATTAATAATACGAGTAATACTTCATAATTACAAACTTATTTACAGACTACTTAACTGAGATAATTTTAGCTTTCATTTTTGTAGTACGAATCTACGCTTTGGAAAATAGCTACTTGCTTTTACGTCGCACCGACACAAATAGGTCTTATGGCGACGATGGGACAGGAAATGTCTAGGAACGACAAGGAAGCGGCCATGGCCTTAATTAAGGCACAGCCCCAACATTTGCCTGGTGTGAAAACAGGAAACGACGGTAAACAATCTTCAGGGTTGCCGACAGTGAGGTTCGAACCCACTATCTTCCGGATGCGAGCTCACAGCTGCGCGCCCCTAACCGCATGGCCAACTCGCCCGGCCTTTGGAAGATATGGTACCTTCATTCTCAGCTAAACTTTTCACAAATCGTGCTAGCGATCCTACCCATTTCTAGCTTCTATTACATACACCTATTACATTTCAAACATTTTGTATTTAACTGACACTTCTCTACCTGAAATAGCAATTATAATATACTCCGTCCTAGGGACAAAATAAAAACAAAGACCTTCATTCCCAACACTGGCTGCCAAGCTGTAATAATTCCTAAGCCAATACGAAGGAACTTTAATAGGAATGTAGGAATGCGGAGATCGGCATCTCAAGGACAAAAATGATGGTATGAGAGGACAGAATGTTAAGTTGGAAGATACCAAATCGAAGTGGATGCACATTTCAACAGCCTGTGAGAAGAGTATGGTGTTAGCACAGGTGAGAGTTCTCAGCAGTGACCTGTTATATTGCCAAAATAGAAGGTCCCATGCTATGCTGGGCATTCATACTAATTTTAAAGTACTGGAAATGCAGGGTATTCAATTTAAAAATAAAATGTATAAACTCCAAATGACGCAATCCCTCTTAGCAAATATTTCAACGATTGGGATAATACTTTTTTATTATTATTATTTATTGACTTGTTTTATATGGCGTGGCTCAGGCTATGAAGCCTGCTGTTATGCCAAACCATCGCATATATACTACATTGTACAAACTGCAGAGTATTAAGATTTCTAATTACATATAGTTGATTAAAAATTAAACTTAAATACTTTAAATAATTAAGGAACCGGGCGAGTTGGCCGTGCGCGTAGAGACGCGCGGCTGTGAGCTTGCATCCGAGAGATAGTAGGTTCGAATCCCACTATCGGCAGCCCTGAAGATGGTTTTCCGTGGTTTCCCATTTTCACACCAGGCAAATGCTGGGGCTGTACCTTAATTAAGGCCACGGCCGCTTCCTTCCAACTCCTAGGCCTTTCCTACCCCATCGTCGCCATAAGACCTATCTGTGTCGGTGCGACGTAAAGCCCCTAGCAAAAAAAAAATAATTAAGAAGCATAATATTACCTTAATTTATCATTTTTGAATATTATTTTAATCTGTTCAATGTACACAAACATATTTGAAATTAATTTCCTCCTTATTAGGCTGTTTTGGATACATATACTAGTACACGCCGAAGAGAGGATGATGATTATGATGATGATGATTATTATTATTATTATTATTTTTGTTTCAAGGGCCCTAACAGCTAAGTCATCGGCCCCCGAATGGATGTTAAGTACAGAGCAAAAACGATCAACCGAACACAAGTGGTAGGTAGGTAGATAGATAAGGAATGAGTGAGCCCTGCCTTCGCACGGCTCCACACGTAGGTCTATGAAGACCCTTTGTGTCCAACACAAGTGGTATCCCAGTCTCAAACTTTACTACATTCTTTCGAGGCTTTATCAACACGAATCACTTAAGAAAATATATCCCTACATTTTAGGATGTAATATAGTAATAATTTAATAATTTCGTGTGGCTATTTCTAGCCGGGCGCAGCCTCCGATGAGGGTGGGCAGCATTTGCCATGCGTAGGTAACTGCGTGTTATTGTGGTGGAGGATAGTGTTATGTGTAGTGTGTGAGTTGCAGGGATGTTTGAGACAGCACAAACACCCAGCCCCCGAGCCAATGGAATTAACCAATGAAGGTTAAAATCCCCGACCCGGCCAGGAATCGAACCCCGGACCCTCTGAACCGAAGGCCAGTACGCTGACCATTCAGCCAACGAGTCGGACACGTAATATAGTGACTGTGTATAATATATTGAGTTCATTTGGTCCACTGGAATACATATTTATAAGTTATTACATATAGGTACACTAACGGTATCTACATGCATTACGAAACTCTGTATGAAGTGTGAGATATTACTTACTGAGAAAACTACAAATCTTCGAGATAAATATGTTTAAAGATTGTTTACAAGACGAGGAAAACTGTGCATTTACATAACGAACAGCAATTAGATTGAAAATTTATCTTATCGCAAAATGTGTATGCTCCAAACTTTCATGCCTTCAGCTCTTATATTTCTGGATTTTTCATGAAAACTCTTAGCTGATACCAAAAGCATACTCTTCTTTTAAAAAACCATATATGTACAGATGCTCAAAAAGAATAGATATAATTGTATTTACATCAGAGGTGAATTATATTTTGGTAATAATTAAAATTGATATTATATTTAATGCCGGAAACATACAATACCACGAGCTCATTCCTTTTTGAGCGGCAATACGTCTCTTAAGTACACAAAAGTGAAACTTTATGTAGCACAACTTCAGCGAGTTCCATATTCTATTTAGATACGGTATTTAATATTGCACTGTTCTATACCGAATTTGAACTCAATTCAAATTGAAAATACAAGAAAAAACTCAAATAGAGTATATTGAACTTTGTTCAGCTTATCCAAGGTATTTCTGGGGTAGCTGGACGCAACCCGTGTCGCTTCGGTTTTGGTCAGGTTTTCTTAAGATTGGACGCCCTTCCTGACGCCACACTACTTTTCAGATGAACATTCCAACCCGGGATTGATCAAGATTCACACCTCATTTGTCCGGATGTAAAGCTAGCAGCTAAGTCACCGTGATATTCACGACATCCCCCGCCCCCTTTTATATATTTGAGTTTATTGCTATAATAGAGTCAACCATGTCAAATTTAGAGAGGCGCCTGTATTAAGTTTGATGTCGGTAACCAATACTCTACTACAGCGTATTTCTGTGAATACCACTTAGGACAGAGATCGCTGAAGTATGATAGTTCATAGTCAGTGTTGAACTCACATTTAACTAATATAACACATTCTTCTCAATCTGAAATATCGTTAAATCAGAATTATAGTTTAATATGGAATTATGAAAAACCTAAAATATTTTGCACAGAATAAAACGACATACTCTAATTAATTCTATAACAACAAACTGTATTCAATAACAGTGGTTACGCGCTCCTCACATACTCAAAATGTCGGTATCTGTTGGCATTTTAGGCAGATTGTTTCCAAGGACCCTTGCCGAGATTTACTGACAATGAACCTCTTTACGGAAGAAAAATGCCGGCAATCTGGCATCTCTTAAAATCTATAGCAAATGAGGTATCACACACACAGCATTATTTTCTCAATTACGAAACCAACTCAATAACAAAAGCATATCGTAAGTTTGGTAAGTTTATTCCGTAACTTCAGGGAGTCGGCTGTGAAGCTCTACATCAATACCCTTGCTGAAATTCAGTATATTTGAAAGTAACTCTTGAGGTTTCCTTATAACTTTCTGTTTTAGTCAAAATACAAATTTAGTTATTGAGAGATATCATCTCCACGATATTATTTCTCTGTATTACAAGCTGTCCAGTAAATTCAAATTGGTATTCGAATTAAATTACATACAATGCAAAGCAAAATAAATCCAACCCATTTCCGTACAGGCCACGAAGGTCTTGGAAGCATGTAAGGTAAAGGCAAGGATAAAGTCGTTGCTCCATTCCCGAAGGTGCGTTCTGCTTCCAGGAACTAAACTGGCAAAGATTGAGTGAACCCATTGCCATTTATCTTTCCAGAAATTGAAGACAATTTTTTATAATTTTTCCGACCCCTCATCCCTCTAGGTGAAAAGAGCACGCCTTTGCTGTCAGTAAGATAGAGATACCGTTAGAGGTTAAAATTCCTTCTTATGACACTGTTTACAAAAATAAATTAATGACCGAAACAGAACATTCAGTACAGAGCTCAGATACAAAGAAATAGTTCTATATAGAAGGAACTGTAATGAACACTTCTTACACAATTTCTGCCACAAGTAGATTTTGCAATCGTTGTCGCTTTAATTATCGATCATTAAAACGATTACCTGCTCCTACACTTTCTCGTGAAGTATTTAAGTAATATTAATCATATCTACATTCTGCTCCGTAGGTTTCTGAATGTTCATGCATACTACGAGGAAATTATAAAATCTCAAATATTATGTTTGTACATGATAAATACGTAGGAAAAAATTATAATAGCTTGTATTAAGTAACGCAATATAAAGAAGCCGGTTTGGAACTTGATCGAGTGACAGGAAATCAGTCACGAAAATAAACAACCTCACCGACTGCATACAGGTTATGAATGCAATAAGTGAAGTATTGAGCATTCCTGATCGAGCAGGTGGCCGTGCGGTTTGCGTCACGTAGCTATCAGCTTGAATTCGGAAGATAGTGGGTTCGAACCCCACTATCACCAGCTCTGAAGATGGTTTTCCGTGGTTTCCCCATCTTCACACCAGGCAAATACTGGGACTGTACCTTAGTTCAGGCCACGGCCGCTTCATCCCCACCCCTATTCCATTGTTTCCAAAAGACCTATCTGTGTCTATGCAGCGTAAAGCAGATTGTAAAAATAAAAATCCTGAAGAATTTTCAGCTCCGCTCAAAAAATGAACACCGAACATGACCAAACGAACCAGATTGAAATGAGCAGTTTAAATATATTAAAATCTTTTCATTTAATTTGTTTGTTTGTCTGTTTGTCTGTTTGTCTGTTTGTTTGTTTGTTTGTTTGTTTGTTTGTTTGTTTGTTTGTTTGTTTTTGTTTGTAAATGGCGTGTTGCTTTAAGGGGCTTGGCATCAAAGACACCGGGTTCTGGGAGAGAGGAAAGAGAGAGATAAACCGATGCATGGATTAGAAAAGGAACGATAGTGTGACATGTTTTAGGAACCACTCAATTAACAGAAGGTATGGGTAAAAACTTTATAGGTTGATTGCACAATGTTCCAGGCCCTCAAAACAACCATAAATTCATGGTATAGTTAGGAATTGCACTGGACCAACCGAAAAGCTACTATACGGTATTAAGGCAAGCGCTGTTTACTTCTCTCTGCAGGCGAAAGGCATTTGACAATTTTTCAAATAACTTCTTATTATTGGGACCAATTCTAGTGTATGAAGTCTCTCAGAGGAAGTAGTTCGGAAGATTAAATGGCATCTATAGAATCATCATAGATGGTGAGAGATTGTATAAAATGCGGTGTGCTGACGATATTGTCCTCTTTGCTAAGTTCGCCAAAGAGTTAACTGCACTGATGAATGAAGTCAACGAATATAGTGGGGGATTAGGCCTGCATGTGAACCCCATAAAGACAAAAGCCATGATACACCGCTGGGAAGAGGAAGTAACCATCAACGCTGACCGCTTAGAATATATGAAAGACTACAGCTACCTCGACAAATTGTGTCACTGAACAACACAACCGAAAAGATAGTACAACAGCGTATAGCAGCAGCGTGCTCCAAGTTTCGGAGCCTGAAGTACATACTAGCAGATAAGAATTATTTTTTTATTTTTTTATTTTTTTGCTAGTTGCTTTACGTCGCACTGACACAGATACGTCTTATGGCGACGATGGGACAGGAAGGGGCTAGGAGTGGGAAGGAAGCGGCTGTGGCTTTAATTAGGGTACAGCCCCAGCATTTGTCTGGTGTGAGAACGGGAAACCACGGAAAACCATCTTCAGGGTTGCCGACAGTGGGGTTCGAACCTACTATCTCCCGAATACTGGATACTGGCCGCCCTTAAGCGACTGCAGCTATCGAGCTCGGTAGATAAGAATTAAAACCTAAACTTTAAAACAGAAGTAATGAATATATGCATCCTGCCAGTTCTTCTGTGCGGCTCACAGACATTGTCCTTAACCCAAAGAGACGAGAGACGCAGTTACCGATGTGCCTAAGAAAAATGGAGAGGAAAACCTTGGGCATCACCTTGGATGGAATAAGAACATGGCAGCGAGAGGACGGACAGCAGTGATGGCAGCAAGTTGTCTTAAAGGAGCTGAGGCGGACACTTACTGAGGAGGAACTTCAACGGTTGGGACACAGACTCATCGCCTGGGACCACGGAGCGGGTGAAAGCAGAAGACAAAATATAAGGCGGTCAAACGAGTTAAAGAAGATATTCGGGAAATAATGGTCAACAAAGGTCAAAGAGAAACTTGTCAATGCGATGTTCTGGGCTAACTATAATTCTAGGGTACGTAAGTAGCCTAATTATTATGCTATGTTATCCAGCGTCTGAGATACCGTACGTGTCTTCAAAATTGCTATTCGTCTACACTGCGTGGAAGTACACTGACAATCTCAAGAGGGCCAGGACTACAAGCTGAGGATCAAAGCGAGGCCTGCATGTGAAGTGCAACTTACCCCTCCCAGGAATAACAATCGTTCATCTGTCAATCTAAACTCTGGTGTACCGGGCGAGTTGGCCGTGCGGTCAGGGGCGCGCAGCTGTGAGCTCGCATCCGGGAGATCGTGGGCTCGAACCCCACTGTCGGCAGCCCTGAAGATGGTTTCCCATTCTCACACCAGGAAAATGCTGGGGCTGTACCTTAATTAAGGCCACGGCCGCTTCCTTCCCACTCCTAGGTCTTTCCTGTCCTATCGTCGCCATAAGAACTGTCTGTCGGTGCGACGTAAAGCAAATAGCAAAAAACAACTCTGGTGTCAAAACGGACCAATGACAAGATGTGTGCATTAGGAGACGTTAGAGAGATGGGTAAAGTTTTAAAAGCCGAAAAATATCCCTCGTATTACTGTCACAACATTGATCACAGGCCGGTCTTATCGATCCGTTTGGGCACCGGAGCTTGGATTCACAGTTTAATGGTCATTGTTTCCAGGCTTGTTTAGGATCGTGTTCCAAGCAAAGGGAAGGCTCCTTAAGACAACAGACGTTCGGACTTCAACTCAGATCTCAGAGTAGGTGTCACGTGAGCAGATGATCCTTCAAAACAGGAACATTCACTCACAGGATTTTAAACAAATCATGGACGAAAGTAAGAGCCTCCGTGGCTCAGGCAGCAGCACGCCGGCCTCTCACCGCTGGGTTCCGTGGTTCAATCCCGGTCATTCCATGTGAGATTTGTGCTGGACAAAGAGGAGGCGGGACAGGTTTTTCTCCGGGTACTCCGGATTTTCCTGTCATATTTCATTCCAGCAACACACTCCAATATCATTTCATTTAATCTGTCATTCATTAATCATTGTCCCAGAGGAGTGCGACAGGCTTCGGCAGCCGGTACAATTCCTATCCTCGCCGCGAGGTGGGGGCTTTACTCATTCCATTCATGACCCGGTCGAATAACTGGAAACAGGCTGTGGATTTTCATGGACAAAAATAGACAAGCGCTTTATTCACTCCATTAACGCCCATCATAGCTCCAGCCCTTCATTTGCTCTGTCTATTGAAATCGGTTTAAAAGAAAAATCGCATTCAGATCAATAGAAATATAACACGCGATTTTTATTTCGAATCAAACATCTGATACAGACCATTTCACCCGTCACCAACCCTCGGAACTGCTTTGAAAATACATTTCCCACCCTCTTACCCACCTTCACTCTTCAAGCGTCAAATATTTTTATGTTATCAAGAGAAACAGGACTGATCACTCCACATTTTATAGGATGCCAACAAACAGGGAATAGCTTTGAATTAAATTTTTAAAAGTGAGACATGATAAACCCAACACTTTACTGCCTGAATCGAACGTCCATTCAACAATAAATTCCACATGATGGTGGTGTAAAATGCTAATAAAAACGTTAAGGGATTCAAACGTCCACCTGCATGGTGTAGTGTGATTAGCTGCCAACCTCGGAGGCCCGGGTTCGATTCCTGGCGCTGGTACGAGGGATAGAAAAGGGTTCACTCAGCCTCGGGATGTCAATAGCATGTGGCCTCTGGAGAAGCCTGGTGCAGATCTTTCGAGTTGACACCTGATAGGCGACCTGCGCGTGTGTGGGAATGGGGCCTTGCTTATGATGACTTCTAGTGACGAAGACATTCCGAACCATCGGAATTAACCAATGTAGGTTCAAATCCCCAACCCATCCGGGAATCGAACCCGGGACCCCTTGGACCAAAGGCCAGCACGCTAACCATTTAGCCATAGAGCCGGAGAAGTACTGGGGTGATAGTGATAGTGAGGCATCTTACCCACTCTCAAACAGTTTCTGGCTAAACACAGCGTAATAGGTTGATGTCTTCAATATACAGTACTTGGATCCTAAATGAAACAATCGCCAAAAAGAAAATTCATCGGCAGTGTAACAACGTAAACGGTTCTTTTGGTTACAGTTTTCCCTGGTTGGATTGTTCAGGAAACAGCTCAGCATACCAAAACATCGGAGATGAATTGTGTCTTGAGAACTTCGAAGCAAATTAGATGCAAACATCCTAACCAATATTGACTCTGAAAGGAAGGCATCAATAGGATTCGAATTAACACCCATCATATAAATCACAGCACTCGCTTAATGCGATCCGTATGCATTCAATGGATTCCTGTCCTCGGCAATATTATACCAACTAATTTATTTAAGCAAGTCGAACTCTTTCAAAAATCAAGGCAAACACGAACGATTTAGCCATGACGACATTCTTGGCCTCCTGGCCTAAGAGACAACCATCTGACGTGTACGCTCAATGGAATGAAGAATGATTCCTGGCTGTTAACCCTCAGCACAGGTCGTTTGTCCAAATGGACGGAGGCAGGACGAATTCCCTTTCTTCAGAGGAGCACACCAGTTGTTGGTTTGATCTTCCTAGACGAATGTGTACTACACTGAACAGTATCTGCGCTAATCATAGAATCTGTGGTAAATCTCTTCCCAAGCAAGGTAGTAATCTAACCCCTGCAGTGCGATTGCAGCGATTGTGTATAGTTTGTTCAGCACATCCCGTTCGAGTCTGATTTCCTTTTTTTTTGGTAACACCATCTGTGATTCAGTAGATGGACCATTTGGCATAAGGATACGAGTATTTCTTTGTGACTTTGTCACGTACTTTTGTAATATTGTAAATATTATGTTCACTGTGCCACTTCCTACCTCTTTTTTCCACACCGGTAGGGTCTTGGGTTCGAGCTACAGTATATCGCACATGTGGATCTGGCACGCTTTTACGGCTGGATGCCCTTCCGATTGCCAACGTGATGTGGAGAGATCCATTCACTATTGTGTGTTTCTGTGGTGGTTGGCAGTTTGATGTGTTGTTTTAATATGTCGGGACAAGTACCCGGTCCCCGAGCAGTAGGAATCAAAATCTCCGGCCCAGCCAGGAATCAAACCCGAGGCTTTCTGAATCGAAGACCAGTATGCTTACCGTTCAGCCAAGAAGCCGGACTCTATGTCAAACCCTAGGCCTATGTTAAATAAATTTTCACGAACTCAAACAGTGTTAAAATTCAACATAAAACCACCATTATGTACTCATGGCATCATAATGTATTGTTCGTTGGTGATTTTGGAAGTGATGCTCCGCGGAGACACGGGCATACACGCTGAGGAGGGATACGAATGACCTGTTCTGAACAGCAGTGTTCCGATGGCTTCTGTTGAGGCAAATTCTCGCACTGCCGTGTGAAAATGTAGGCGGTACAACAACCAGAATAACAAGACCTGTCATTGTGTAAATGTATCAAATTCTAACAAACACATGCAATCCATGGGGTCGCCTAGTCTATATATTAAAAAAACAAAAACAAAAAAAACTAAAGTCCGTGAGTCCGGCGATTCTATCCGGTCGATTTCCTTCATTTTTTAAACTGAAAGGTATTCATGCACAGATTTGTCATCAGTTACTATAAACCACTTATCTTCCGCCTTCCTCAAATGATTGGATTTTTTCAATTTTTTTGTCTCTTTGAAGCAGTCATATCTTTGGTTCTAATTTAGGCACGGAGTTTGTTTTAGCCTAAGAACACTCAGTGGATAAAGCTATTTCATTTCAGCTCTTAACTATTCAAATTGGTTGATTCTGAGAAAAGTTATGAGTGCACATTCAATTTGACGTCTCATTTCTTCAACAGTTTTTCTCATTGAAGCAATCATATCTTTCGTTCTAATTGAGGTAAGCAGTTCGTTTTGGTCTATTCAGTGGATTAAGCTCTTTCTTTTGAGGTAAAAACTACTTAAATTGGTAGATTATGAGAAAAATTATGAGTACAGTTTGTCTCCATGACGAAGATCTTTGAAGGACTTTTTAACAGTTCGGCGCGTAGTGTTGTTCCAAGGAACGTTTAATTCAATTTCTTTGTGTGATGTATTTTCAAGTGTTTTGTTGACATAATATTACATTCTATTACCACAGAAGATCATGTGCTTTATTTCATTAACTCGAAACTTTGCAAATACATCCGTGAGGATTGTAACGAACAACACCATACTTTGCACATTGCGGGCGGAGCCAGCGGGAAACTGCTAGTTGCAGATTAATTTAAAGATATATTTCATGATAGACCCCTTGTACTTGGATGTGATTGCGTAAACCTGCGGATAGCCTACGTTTCTGTGGTATTTGTAGAATACTGCAAATAACGAACATACATACATCCATCTTCATTATGGCTTGTTATTCAGTCTGCAAGCCTTCGTGAATTTACCAAACGCCTTCACATACTTATAGCCTATTTGTAACTAGTTATATGGCCTCGTTTAGTAAATACAGTAATAAGAAACTGAGTCCATCGTCATCTTTGTCTCCCTCTTATCCTCCATGAACTGCAAATAAATAAATAAATAAATAAATAAATAAATAAATAAATAAATAAATCAATCAATCAATCAATCAATCAATCAATCAATCAATCAATCAATCAATCAATCAATCAATCAATCAATCAATCAATCAATCAATCAATCAATCAATCAATCAATAAATAAATAAATAAATAAATAAATAAATAAATAAATAAATAAATAAATAAATAATAATTAAACATTCCCTTAATCACTTCTGCGTTCGGAGACGCCAAGGTTCCAGAATTTTATCCCACATGAGATCTTTCACATGTCGCTAAAATGCACCGACACGAAGCTGAAACATTTAAGCACCTTCAAATATCACCAGATAGAGTCGGATTGAACCCGTCAGCGGAGGCTCAGAAATGTAGTGCTCTACTGTTTGAGCCACTCATCCCGGCTCACTGGCATTTATATCCATCCCTGGTATATCTAGAATTTGTCCAGCTGGAAATTTGAGATACTTATGCCTGTATTTGGCGCCTATTATATCACTGAACCAGAATTAAGCAGTCTTTATGGATTGTTTAAGACTGATGATATCCTAAACGGCCCTGAAGAGCCTTGGCCTACCAAGCGACCACTCCTCAGGCGAAAGCCTACAGATTACCAGGCGCCGCGTGGTCAGCGTGATTAATCCTCTCGGCCTTCATTCTTTGCTCCCTAGCGCGGGGCCACTATCTCACCGTAGTTCCTCACTTGTTCTCACGTAGGCTGAATTAACCCGAACCAGCCCTCAGATTCAGGAAAAATTCATGACCTGACCAGGAATCGAACCCGGGGCCTCTGCGTAAGAGGCAGGTTCGATACCCCTGGACCAAGGTGGTATTTACTACCGCATAAAAGAACTCCTGCGGAACGAAATTCCGTGACTTCAGTTTCCCGAATAGACCTAACCGTAAAAGTAGTTATTATTCTTACATCATTATATTCATAAAACGAAGCACTGAATTACAAAAACAAGTAGGCCTGCCGCACTGTAGGTGGTCATATTTCTTATGACAATACTACCAACGTAAGAAATGAAGCTCTCCTTAGTATCTCCTGGAAACCATGTCCTCCTTTGTCAATTGTTTACGATCACGCAGAGGTTTCAACAGAAGCATACAAAAAATTGAAATATCACTTCGTAAATTTCAAAAATCACCTTTCTTAACAACAGATACGCCATTTAGTCAGGAAATACTTGACATAATATTTTTCTGTGGGAAATCGTAAAATGTGAACATTATTGCGTGTTAAGGTACCAACTCTCGTTAGGCGGGAGAGAATAAAAGTTCAAGTTTTTTTTTTTTTTTTTTTTTTTTTTGCTAGGGGCTTTACGTCGCACCGACACAGATAGGTCTTACGGCGACGATGGGATAGGATAGACCTAGGAGTTGGAAGGGAGCGGTCGTGGCCTTAATTAAGGTACAGCCCCAGCATTTGCCTGGTGTGAAAACGGGAAACCACGGAAAACCATTTTCAGGGCTGCCGACAGTGGGATTCGAACCTACTATCTCCCGGATGCAAGCTCACAGCCGCGCGCCTCTACGAGCACGGCCAACTCGCCCGGTAAGTTCAAGTTTTAAGTCTAAACTAGGGAGATAAATTCTAATATTACTTTGTTTTACGCTTCGTGGCCCAGAATAATGGACATCAGAACTGTGCATAACGACAGCCGATTGTGGAATTCAAATCCACCATCTCCCAAATGCAAACTTTTATCCACACGACCCGTTGTAAACAGCTGGATATAATTTGACGAGTTATTTCATAACTTATTAGAATTGATATACTTTGGTCTGAAACGTTCGCTTTACAATTTAAACACGTGGACCAAACTCATTTTTCTCCCCTTTTAGGCGCTTGTCTTAATCCCTCACGTCCTTTAATGTTTTCGTTCAAGTTTCACGTCAGCCATCTAAACAAATAAAGTAAACTCTCGGTTCTGCTTATATCGTGATCATTATAGTCATGGGATCTCCAGTTTTATGCGGAATTTTGATCACAGGGATGTAACAAAACCTGAAAAATGTCACGTGCATTGGTTTCAACCGTGGCCACTTTGGTGACTTCACTCAGCTATCTTGCCTCGCTGTTGTCCGAACAATGAATGTGATCATTTTTACGTTCTATTGTAACCAAGTAGTGCTTTTACATTTACTTAATTTATCAGTTAGTATGAAACCTTATCACGTGCTGACCAACAGGGAGTTGCCTAGTGGAGAGTCAGTTAACGAAGAAGGAAGTGGGTTCGATTCCTCGACAGGAAGTCGAGATATTAAGAAATACATTTTTCACTTGTGACGAACTTCACTCAGCCTGCAACAACAATTATTAGCAAGTAAATTCCTATGAATAGAGGCGGCTGGACATAAGTTCAGTTCCAGTCGGTGTTGAGATTACAGATAAAAGTAGGCCTAATTACCTTTCAGTCCTCCAGGGGCCTTCGTGACTCGTACAGGGATTACTTCGTCTTTGACCGACTGAAGTGCCATATTTATTACACTAACTTTCATTCCGTTTAGGGCAATTATAATGCATCTTCCCACCCGAGCGAGTTTGCTATGCGGTTTAGGTCGTGAAGCTGTCGGCTTCCATTTGGGAGATAGTAGGTTCGAACCCCACTAATTGTCAGCCCTGAAGATGGTCTTCCATGGTTTCGCCATAATCACAGAGGAAAATACTAGGACTGCACCTTCATTATGGCCATCCTAGCCCATAGCAACTGAAAAGCCCGTCTCAGTTGGTGAGACAATAAACTCCTGGCAAAGAAGAAAATGTCTTGTTCATAATTCCGTAAGATTGTCAACACTCTCTCTCTCTTTCGAAAGAAGGGCCCAAATTCTTTGGGTTTCTCTATTACAAAATAGTTCGAGGTGTTAATTCAATATTACTTCTAAGCCTACTTAAAGCTGTGCACTGGAAGAAGTTTATCTTGCAATTGGAAGTTTATTCGTTCTTGCATGAGTTAGGCCTACGGTAACTTTCAGGGGCTACCCAAGCTCCGTAGCTAAATAGTTAACGTGCTGGCCTTTGGTAACAAGGGCCCCGGGTTCGATTCCCGGCAGGGTCGGGAATTTCAACCATAATTGGTTAATTCCCCTGGCACGGGGACTGGGTGTATGTGTCGTCTTCATCATCATTTCATCCTCATCACGACGCGCAGGTCGCCTACGGACGTAAAATCAAAAGATCTGCGCCTGGCGAGTCGAAGTCCACGGATACATCCCGACACTAAAAGGCATACACCATTTCATTTCTTCAGGGCTCTCCGAGTATTGTTTTACACATTTAAACATGTAGCAACCAAAACAGAAGTATTACATTTAAAACAAGCTCTACTCGTGTACGTCACAGGCACCTCAGTGTTTTATATATTCAAAGAACATTATGCTGACAAAAGTATCAGGCCACAAAACTGAACTGCATCCATACTAAGTGCCGACCATAGGTAACTGGGAAAAGGCTAGGAAGAAGTGAAAGCCTGACACGGAAAGTGATCGGTTGAAATATTAAATATCCGAGCACAAGCATGACTCTAAAAGGGAAGATAGCCATTATCGTAGAATTTTTATTAAATTTTACTCTTTTTTTTTTACAATTGGCTTTACGTCGCACCGACACATACGTCTTAATGCGACGATGGGATAGGAAAGGGCTAGGAGTGGGAAGGAAGCTGCCTTGGCCTTAATTAAGTTACAGCCCCTATCATTTTCCTGGTGTGAAAATGAGAAACCACGTAAAACTATCTTCAGGGCTCCCGAATGTGCTCACAGCTGCCTGCCCCTAACCGCACGGCCAACTCGCTCGGTCATGGAGATATCTTGGCTAATTAATACACAGAGTTTTATCTACACTTTTCCAGTAATGGGTTCACTTCTTTGGTTTTAGAAATAACTTAAACGATATCAGCCCCTACAACCAGCGCTAAACACCGCTTGCTTCCATCCTAACGTAATCAGAACTACGCAAGTTTATTGGCGAACTGCGATTTTTAGACAAATAATTGGCTCAGGCGGTTGAAGCGCTGGCCTTCTTATCCCAGCATGGCAGGTTCGATCCTGGCTCAGTCCAACTAAATTGCGGCACCTTGGCGTCATCGAAAACCATAAAAGTAGTTAGTGGGACGTAAATACAATATTATTATTATTATTATTATTATTACAAATACTGTCTGTTGAAGGTTAACACAAGAAATATTTCATTACGAAAGACCGTAGCACAGGACGAGGCATAGAAAGATTGATTCTAATTCTTCCGTAGAAGAGTCCGCTCCGTTTCTGTATCACGAAGTGTAAGAACGTCAGATAATCATGATCGTCTTAGCCATTACATGAAGTAACAAACCACATCATGCCATGTGCTTACACGCACGTTGATGGCCACGATTCTACAAAAAGCTTCGCGTCAGAGCGGATCAAAACAATATTATACAAGAGAAACTGAAAGTAAGAATGGGAGAAATGGAAAGTCTAACTACATAGAGGGTAATTAGTAAAAAGTAGACTACCTGCTTCCTCTAATGTTCTTCCACGAGCACATTTCATCGTAATTCACCAAGCTGAAAACGAACGGGAAACCCCGTGGAATCTCAGCGTAATAAATCGCGAGTGATCAAAGGAAAAATATGGAATAAGTAATTTTGAGATTTCTCTACATCTCAGAGAAGAATAATTCACGAAATTGATATGTAGCTACAAGTGAGAAAGGGAACACAACAAGAATATTTAATATTGAACTTCGTAGTGCATAGCGTTTACACAGTGCTAATGTACTGCATTCTGTCCTGGGTTAAAGTAGGTGACGTTCATTGATCTTAGTCTCATCACCGGCTTTGGTAATATAGAAGTGACCGAGGTATGAGCAATGCCAGTACCATCATTCCGTATGTAGCTAGTCTCTGATGAATGGTGCAAAAATATAGCTTGAATGGCCGGATGATTTATTCATTTCAGGACGAATGGTAGATGTCGTATGCAATTGCGCCTCTTTTTCTGTGGAGAAAGCAACTAGGAAACTACCCTACCCTCCATTTCCCTGAGAGAGGTGATTGGTGGTGGTGATTTACAGCTGATGGTGGAATTGTTGGAGATCCAGCCAGCCTTCGGACTGAGAACTCAAAGTTCATAGGCCTACATTTCATCCTTTTTGAGCGGAAAATTATAGTGCAGTAAATAAGTAAATTTTCTGCAGATATTTACTATAAATACCGGTATATGATCCAGCAACAGCCATTAAATTCACTTAAGTACCTCTAACAGTTAATTTGACACCTTAATGTTTCCCGACGCTGTCCAAATATTTCCCGCACAACATAATTATTATGAATCCTCTTCAGAGGTGTTCAAGTAATTGACATTCTTTATTCACCATTCTCTCCTTCCCTATTTTCGCTTTGATTTCGAGTTTGAGCTCTAGAAGAGCCTGTACACATCTGGGAGGGAGCAAAAAAGTTTACTTTAGTACTAGGAGTAATATGTCAATGAGGAATCATTTAACAGAGAATCATGAAACTAGGAACTGTACCTTGTTGATATGAAGGTCCACAACAGAGGAGGAGCATCAGCGCTGCAAGAATCATAGGCCTGTTCAGTGACGTCATCCTAGCTGCCGCCAACACACAATTCTTCGGGAAAGTTTCTTTCACTGTTACCTTCATTGCACACTTAATTCTCGCATTATTCACACGCAAACACTTGTTAAAAAGAACCGTCACTCTATCATCTTATAATAACATACACTGTTCTTGTAGATTATAAAAGAATGACAAATTTACTGTTTGGATATTTATGTCAATATATTATATTTAAGCGCACTCACAGAAAGATTCACTTTCTTTACTGGCGTTTCCTGTTTAACGTTTCACCTCAAGAGGTATTGTATTGACCACTATAAAAATCACTTTCACCAGCTCCGGGAAATAACAACTGAACTTTCTGTTAGTACAACAGATATGATGTACTTTCCAAACACTGCACGTAGTGTGTTCAAGTGAACTAAAATCCACACGAAAATTTTAAAGTTGATTAAAATATATCCACTGTCAACTCAGTCACGTATGCTATTCACTTGATATGGCATAAGAAGAATTATAAATACAATTGAGGTAAAACCTTGTTCAATTTGTACATATATTGTTTTGTAATTTAAAAAAAATGCTGCACTAAAATGTTCAAACTTCTGTCAATGGTTAAATGTTACTTAATTCAGAGAATAAAATATCGTCTTGTTGTCAAACACCTGAAGAGAATGTTTAGAAGTCACACTGTTCTCTAATTATAGGTATTAGTTAATACTTGAATGTATTAATTCTATATATTGGCACTCTTCACAAAATAAAGTCCTGTTGAATACTTCTATTATCACACGAGCACATATATTCACTGCTACAACGTTTAATGCCGCAAAGTTATGATGTCCTTTTTGACAGGTGAGTACACAAGCACTTCGTTACGAACGTATAAACACCAGAGCTAGTTTCCAGGCGCGAACCGTGTGTAGGCTCCGCGTCCAGCCGCGTCACCTGTGCATCTAATGGAAAGGCCGCAGCCAAGTCCTTTCCCGCACAAGAGCAGGCGGGGAGAGGGAGAGGCGACAGCGCCCTCATTGGCGGGCTCTGTGTGACGTAGGGCAGCTACCAGCCACTTCAAAGAGTTTGGTTAGCCCGCACCAAATCTCGGCCTCTTACAGCCCTTCTCAAATAGTGGTTAACTTGTTTTAGAACCGACGACAGCAAAAGGAAAGTGATGAGTAAAAAACTAGTGGGATATTTTTCATTTGAGAAGTGTGGGTGAGTGGAAGGGGAGGTTGACCAATCTGTCATAAATAAATAAATAAATAAATAAATAAATAAATAAATAAATAAATAAATAAAGTAAATTGGCGTCCTCGCCCCGAGGTGGTGCAGCT
This sequence comes from Anabrus simplex, assembly GCF_040414725.1. Lineage (NCBI taxonomy): Eukaryota > Metazoa > Arthropoda > Insecta > Orthoptera > Tettigoniidae > Anabrus > Anabrus simplex. Next base: position 585,609,363 of record NC_090265.1, on the reverse strand, counting down.
CTTTCCAGGTAACGGGAACTGAACTCAGGCCCCCGAGGATGGGAGTTAATAGTGATAACCACTACGCTACGGAGGTGGAAATAATAATAATAATAATAATAATAATGATAATAATAATAATAATAATAATAATAATAATAATAATAATAATAATAATAATAATATCATGAAGGTGACTGAGGTATGAGCGATGCTAGTAATGTTATTCCTTCTGCAGCCAGTACCTCCTATGAATGGTGCGAAAATGCTACTCATAGGGTCGGTTGGTGCATGCATTTCATTGGGCTTGGCAGACGGATATGTAATTGCAACTTCTGGCTCGGTGAGGAAAGCAACGGGGAACTACCTCGCTCCTCATTTCCCTAGTACGCCTCTTAAGTAATGCCTAGGCCATCTATGACAGCTGGTGGCGGAGCTGTTGAAGATCCAACCAGCATTAGGGTTGAGCACTGAACATACATACGATAATAAATATATTGATCTATGAGCCGACCGTATCTTATTATAAAGATAAATTTGTACTGAAGGACTTTAATGTGATATGATGGGAAACCGACGGACTATTCCTCGATGCACAGTAAATTTTTAGAAACAGTTTAATTTAGACTTTCTAGAAATGCCATATATATTTGTTAGCTTCACCAGGTTCACTTTCATTGCTTAGAAATCACTGCTATATGTTTAATTCTTCCTAATTTAACTTAAGGACATTATACGAATAATGTACGGTAATCTACAAAATGTTCCGCCTCTGTGGTGTAGTGGTTAGTATGATTAGCTGCCACCCCCGGAGGCCGATTCCCGGCTCTGTTACGAAATTTGAAAAGTGGTACGAGAGCTGGAACGGTGTCCACTCAGCCTCGGGAGGTCAAATGAGTGATTTTCCGTGATTTCCCACTTCTCCTCCAGACATATGCCGGGATGGTACCTAATTTAAGGCCATGGCCGTTTCCTCCCCTCTTCCTTGTCTATCTCTTCCGATCTTCACACCTTCAGCATAGCAGGTGAGGCTGTCTGTGTAAGGTACTGGTCCTCCTACCCAGTTGTATCCCCGACCGAAAGTCTCACACTCCAGCACACTGCCCTTGAGGTGGTAGAGGTGGGATCCGTCGCTGAGTCCAAGGGAAAACCAACCCTGGAGGTTAAACGGATTACGAAAGAAAGAATCTACAAAACTTTCATCCCCTGGTGCTCTCGGTCTCCGAGAGGCCGTTGGCCTGGCAAGTGGCCGGTACTCAGCCCGAAGGCCTGCATATTATGCGGTAACGCAGTGGTCAATTGGACGAATCCTCTTGGCCGTTACAAAATTATCATTGTAAGGCAGAATTACAAAGTTCATTGTCTCATTATTTAAATGAAAACAATGAAGAAAAATAATGCAAAATCATACGGAAAATTCTAGGTCCAAAACACACAAACGAACAGAACATATTCAGAAACATACAGGAAATCAAACAGTGCACAGACTTTCACAGTGCAATTAGAAAACCCACATCAGAATGTTACGGATACATCAAAAGAATGAACCCTGAAAGACTCGGAAAACATATAGGCGAATTATATAAAGATGTCTATCACATTTTAGACCGAGTGAACTCTGTCACGCTTAAAATTTAATAACTACCTGGCGTTGCACAAACACAAATGAGTCATAAGAAAAATCTAAACTTGTCCCTTTGCGAAGAGCTAATGATCATGAACAAATAAATGAAACTCAAATATTGATAATGAACTATTTATTTGAATCATTTCACAGAGATGGGGAGAGAGGTTCTTTTTTTATATAAAACTGCAGCCCGTGCAGCTCTCAAGGTCATTGTTACTAAGTGAAACATCAACGGCTGCTAATTAAGGATGACCGTCAGCCATAAGACACAGCCTAAACAGGAGGCTGTGTGTTTACATATTAGTTCTAGAGCGTGCATTGTAAGATGGAGGCCATTGATCTGAATGTTAATACTACCAGTGCCTTCTATTTCAACACACTCTATTTATATAAATCTACAGCCCATGCACCTCTCAAGGTCACTGTTGCTAGATTAAACATGTTATGACGTCACTTGATGCAGCGTAGATCTAGTTGGCCGTGGTACTACACTACGTTTCTTAAACCAGTGCCTTCTATTTCAACACACTCTATTTATACAAATCTACAGCCCATGCACCTCTCAAGGTCACTGTTGCTAGATAAAACATGTTATGACGTCACTTGATGCAGCGTAGATCTAGTTGGCCGTGGTACTAAACTTCGTTTCTTAAACCAGTGCCTTCTATTTCAACACACTCCATGTATACAAACCTACAGCCCCATTGCCAGTGGCCGTAGCCGTGTTGAAACACTGGATCCCGTGAGATCTCCGAAGTTAAGCAACATTGGGCGTGGTCAAGATTCGGATGGGTTGCCACGCGCTGTTGGTGGGGGGTAAGGGAATGGAGGAGCGGAAAGGAACTGGCCACCCTGCCGTACGTAAACTCCGGCTCAGGCACACCTCTGCGGAGGTTCGGACCTGCCTTCGGGCAGAATACACCCTCCTTACAGCCCCATGCATCTCTCAAGGTCACTGTTGCTAGATAAAACATGTTATGACATCACTTGATGCAGTGTAGATCTAGTTGGCCGTGGTACCGCACTACGTATCTTAAATCGTTGCCTTCTACTTCAACACACTCTATTTATACAAATATACAGCCCATGCACCTCCCAAGGTCATTGTTGCTAGATAAAACATTACTATGACGTCACTTGATGCAGCAAAGATCTAGTTAGTCGTGGTTCCACACTACGTTTCTTCAACCAGTGCCTTCTATTTCAACACACTCTATTTATACAAATATACAGCCCGTGCACCTCTCAAGGTCACTGTTGCTAAATAAAACATACTATGACGTCACTTGATGCAGCAAAGATCTAGTTAGCCGTGGTACTACACTACGTTTCTTAAACCAGTGCCTTCTATTTCAACACACTCTATTTATACAAATCTACAGCCCGTGCACCTCTCAAGATCACTTTTACTAGATGGCGTCACCTCCCTTTTCATGTCAAAACAGGAAGACCTTCAGATAAAAATTCACAAATGGCTAGCTAACCAACAGGACAAACCGAAGGAAATGTTCGGAATAACCTGGACCAAAGAAAGAAAGAAAGAAAGAAAGAAAGACCAGTATCAAATAATGAAGGAAATACGGGCACAAAGGAAGGCAAAAAGCGCCTCACAGTACTTTACTTAGTCTTCAAGTAAATTATTCGCAAACAACAACAATAATAAAGTTATTGTTTTCTACTCCACACTAACTACTTTTACGGTTTTCGGTGACGCCGAGGTGCCGAGATTTAGTCCCGCAGGAGTTCTTTAACATGCCAGTAAATATAACGACAGGACTCTGTCGTATTTGAGCACTTTCAAATACCGCGGGACTGAGCCAGGATCGAACGTGCCAAGTTGGAGTCAGAAGGCCAACGCATCAATCGTCTGAGCCACTCAGCCCGGCAATAATAAAATAATACTGCCTGTTGAGTCCTCAGTCTTAAGGCTGGATGAATCCCAGACGAGTTAATCATCAGCTGCCGAGACGTAGGCTACTAGAGAAATACGCAATGAAGTATTTTTCCGTTGCTTTCCTCATTGGGTCCCAAGTTGTTATTACTTATCGGTCTGTAAATCTCACTGAAATCATCATCATCATCATCATCATCTGTTTACCCTCCAGGTTCGGCTTTTCCCTCGGACTCAGCGAGGGATCCCACCTCTACCGCCTCAAGGGCAGTGTCCTGGAGCTTCAGACTCTTGGTCGGGGATACAACTGGGGAGAATGACCAGTACCTCGCCCAGGCGGCCTCACCTGCTATGCTGAACAGGGGCCTTGTGGAGGGATGGGAAGATTGGAAGGGATAGACAAGGAAGAGCGAAGGAAGCGGCCGTGGCCTTCAGTTAGGTACCATCCCGGCATTCGCCTGGAGGAGAAGTGGGAAACCACGGAAAACCACTTCGAGGATCGCTGAGGTGGGAATCGAACCCACCTCTACTCAGTTGACCTCCCGAGGCTGAGTGGACCCCGTTCCAGCCCTCGTACCACTGTTCAAATTTTCGTGGCAGAGCCGGGAATCGAACCCGGACCTCCGGGGGTGGCAGCTAATCACGCTAACCACTACACCACAGAGGCGGCACTCTCACTGAAATACACACACAAATTGACCGTGTGAGTGATACTTCTTCGCACCAAACATGTCAGGGACTGACTACTTAAGGATGATATCACTAGCATTGCCCATACTTTAGTCAATTTCATGGCACAGTCTTGCTTAGATTTTATATTCACTTGTATGGGCATGTCTTTGAGTTTGTGGTGGCTTCATAAACTGATTTACAGTATAGTGCCCAACAATTTTATGTAGGTCTATTTCATTATTTTATGTGGAAAGTCAGTCTCTATACTTCACATCCCAGAGAAGTAACCTCATTTACGCTTTGCAATAATTCATTGTCTAAACAAGTTTTGCTTGGAATGTGTTCTTTCCCGCTGAAAGGCATAATTTTGGTTTTTCATTTCGATATACCTACTTGGGTGCAATTTTGGGCAAATAGTGAACCGATAGTTGCAGGCCATCTTCTGTAGGGGCAATTAGTGCACTATTATCTGAGAACAAAATAACATCCTATTCCAGGTTTTTACTAAAATCTTTCTCTTGCCTCTACTCTTCCATAACAGTATTCATGTAAGTTGTAAATAGCAGAGGAAGTCCGCATCCTTATCTGTCATCTGTATCAATTGTTTAATATTCTCCCTGACTCTCCCCAGTCTTGTTCTGATATAAGTTATCTTAGATATATTATGTAAAATATGTGGATTGACACCGTCTTTAGTTAAAATGCCCATTAATTTAAATCTTTTTATTTTGCCCAGTGTCTATTTGACATCAATGAATGCAATTTCCGATTCGTTGGCTGAATGGTCAGCGTACTGGCCTTCGGTTCGGACGGTCCCGGGTTCGATTCCCGGCCGGGTCGGGGATTTTAACATTCATTTGGTTAATTCCAATGCCCGGGGGCTGGGTGTTGGTGCTGTCCCCAATATCCATGCAACTCACGCACCACACATAACACTATCCTCCACCACAATAACACGCAGTTGCCTACATGTGGCAGATGCCGCCCACCCTCATCGGAGTGTCTGTCTTGCAAGGGCTGCACTCGACTAGAAATAGCCACACGAAATTATTATTGTACCGGGCGGTACACCTCCACGCCGCTAATTTAAAATGTGCGCCAGTTGAAACTCCTCTGCTGGAGGAAGTCTGAACTTTATTGACGGTATTAATTTTCTACTTTCACAGAAGATGTCACTACCTGTAAATTTTGGAGTTTTAGAACTGTGTCTTTTTTTATGTGTTTTTGTTTTGCTTGAAGTAAGAAGTGTGAACTTTCTCTTCTAGAGGACACTACTGAAGATCAACAATAGTGCACCCTAGTGCGGAGTGAAAGAACTATTTTTTGGAGAAAATTCTTATTTCAAAAGTTTGTTTCTTGTTAAATTTCTTCCTGTTATTGTTTAAGTTGGCTGTATACCCCTCTCTTTCCCCTTGTTTTGCATTTAACCAATCCCGACCTTCTGTTATTAATTTCTGACCAATCATAGGTATCTTCCCCCAACTTGAATATGTTGCTGTATCCTACCCAATAAAGTGATTGTGGGCGGGTGTTCTCATTCCCCTAACGCCTAGAACCTTCCGCGAGAGTATATAAACTGCTGATTTTAGGGTCTCTGGGCCACTTTTGTTCCATCTTTCGGTGTGTAAAGTACATAGCAGGGGGCGGGAAGCGCCTCTGTCTTCTCCAGCCGTTCAACAACCAGGTAATGGCCTCTTAATAACTTCTTTTCTTGCTAGGTCGGCAGTTTGACTCTCGGGGCGGGTTCGAAGCGTTTCCTCCATGTAACCTTTTCCTAAAATGTAACTACTCTTTTCATCTATTCTCTTTTAAAGCTACATATTGGGATAGAGAGTGCTAACCCTCTCGAGCTCCCACTCATATTGTTGTGAGGTGAACTTAGTTTTCACAACCTATTCTTCCTTGACGTAATGTAAATTGTTTCTTTTGAGTCACCTCTTTAGTATGGGATTAGCCCTTGTATTAACGGCCTAGTGCCAAGTAGGTCTTAAACAAAGTGTATTAGGAGTGCAAGTTCGCCTCCTCTCAAATTGTTAGTTTAGAGGTCATGTAATCAACCTTTTTTTTTCTTTTTTTTTTCATTTAAAAGACCTCAGTAGGTTGGGTATTTTACCCCTGTGTATATGTCCTTAGAGGACAGCTTGAAGGTGGAGTTTGGTGTGGCCTGTGATTGGCTTAAACTTTGAGAGCAGATTGTTCTTTTGGAATTTGACTTTTGTATGCCTCGAGGAGGCTTTTCCGTGTAAAGAGGAGCTAGGGCTCCTGAACATGAATGGGGTTTTCTGCCCCTCTGGTAAAACTTATTTGAAGTAAGGTGGGGCTGATTGCCCAAACATTGTAAAGTCAGGGCGCGAAGCCCAAATCCTGTAAATATTGTAACTACCCTTTGGACTTGCTACTTTGTACCTGCCATGCTTGTTATTTCTTTGTTTTTGAAAAGAAAATATAACCTTGTTAAATTTTACATTTAACTTTAATTCAGTAGTTGGAGACCTATTCACACCCGCACCTTCTTTCACCTCTACCTACCACGGAAATCTCCGTAACAATTATAATGCAATATGGGTTTCCAGATTAAACTTTCTTAGATATTCCATACGGATTTTCATCGTAATATAGCCATCAGCTTTACGGAAACCATTTTGTTCTTGTTTAATATGGGATCCAAATAATGGGAGTACATATCTCCCTAGTGCTCTGTTACTGTATTGTTCTACAAAGGAGGCTTGCAGTGGTGTGTGAACTGCTCACTAGCCGCCAGCGTCCTGGAAAGATTGTGACAATCTGACGAGTCTACTGCCACGCGAAACGCTGATAACTTCACGATTGAAAAAGCCTAGTTCGCCTCTGTCGTGTAGTGGTTAGTATGATTAGCTGCCACCCACGGAGAAGCTGGTTCGATTCCCTGCTCTGCCACGAAATTTGAAAAGTGGTACGAGGGCTGAAATGGGATACACTCAGCTTCGGGATGTAAAGTGATTAGAGGGGGGGTTCGATTCCCACATAAGCCATCCTCGAAGTATTTTCCGTGGATTCCCTTCTTCTGCTCCAGGTAAATGCCGGGGTGATACGTAACTTAAGACCACGGCCGCTTCCTTCCCTGTCTATCTCTTCCTATCTTCCTATCCTCCCACAAGGCATAGCAGGTGAGACCGCCTCCCCAGTTGTATTCCCCCGACCCAAAGTCTCACGCTCCAGGTCACTGCCCTTGAGGCGGTAGAGTTGGAATACTTCATTGAATCCGAGGGGGAAAAAAACAACCCCGGACGGCAAACGGATTAAGAAAGAAGAAAACCGGGCGAGTTAGCCGTGCGGTTAAGGGCGCGCAGCTGTGTGCTTGCATCCGGGAGATAGTGGGTCGAGCCCATCAGTCGGCAGCCCTTAAGATGGTTTTCCATGGTCTCCCATTTTCCCGATCAGGCAAATGCTTGGGCTGTACTTTAATTAAGGCCGCTTCCTTCCCACTCCTAGGCTTTTCCTATCCCGTCGTCGCCATAAGACTTGTCTCTGTCGGTGCGACGTAAAATAAATTGTTAAAATAAGAAATAAAGAAAAAGTCTAAAGAGCTTGAATATTTTACCATTTTGTTCATTTCCAATTTTATTGTCGTAGTATTTTTACAGCTTGTGTTTTTACAATACTGAAAATACTAATACTAATATGATGATGATGATGATGATGATGATGATGATGAAACATCCTCGAACCATGCAACTTCCACAGTTCTACAACATCTGCGGTCCCTGATTGTTATTTGACCAAGTCCATGATCATCACAGAACGCCGAACAAGTTTCAGACCTCTAGAGATCCTGGCAGGTAAAGTTTTAACTGACTCTCGAAGTGCCCGATAGTTTAGGCTACCCTTCAGGTTACTGAGATTTTTACTGCCACTAGGAGTTAGTTAGAAGTCATCGAAGGTAATCAACATTTAGACGGTGGATAAGTGACCTGCTCTTTACCCTCTACCCGCCTCTTAGTGTCGAAGATACGAGATACGAGCTTTCATGGTCTTTTGCAAATGGCTTTATTGGAAATAATGACAATGTTTCTTTTAACCCTCCTTTTTCCATTTTAGAACAAAATGAGAAGTATCGATCATAGACGGGCGACCAAACGAGGTTGTTTCTGTTTCAGAAAACGACAAGCTATAAACTGCCGCGTCTGTAACGGCTATTAATATCTAGTGAGTTTTCTTTATTGCAGTAGCACTAAAATGGAGTTGAGCCATCGTAAATCTTATATATAATGTGGAAAGTAAAGTCAAAACATAATATTTCACGTTATTATTACATACAGGAGTCAGCGAGAAGAACAACAGTTTGATGATATCTACCGGAAGTTAACCCTGCAGCACTGGCGCTCTGCGTTGTGACTCGAGTGCTGGCGCCTAGCCTCACAGACCCATGTATATTTAAAAAAAAATGTGGTTCTAAATTATAAGCAACAAAGAGTTTAAGGGGTTTATACATAATAGGTAAATTTATAAATCAAACACTTGAGCTACATTTTTTTTTTTTTTGCTAGGGGCTTTACGTCGCACCGACACAGATACTGTAGGTCTTATGGCGACGATGGGATAGGAAAGGACTAGGAGTTGGAAGGAAGCGGCCGTGGCCTTAATTAAGGTACAGCCCCAGCATTTGCCTGGTATGAAAATGGGAAACCACGGAAAACCATTTTCAGGGCTGCCGATAGTGGGATTCGAACCTACTATCTCCCGGATACAAGCTCACAGCCGCGCGCCTCTACGTGCACGGCCAACTCGCCCGGTGAGCTACATTTTACAGACGCACTTAATATTCTAAAAGTTACTGTATAAAATGTGCAGTGGTAATATAAGTTATATTACACAACAAGAAACCATCCATGTGTCTAGCATTTGAAATTATTTGATATAAACTATATTATGGTCCGCCTCTGTGGTGTAGTGGTTAGCGTGATTAGCTGCCACCCCCGGAGGTCTGGGTTCGATTCCCGGCTCTGCCACGAAATTTGAAAAGTGGTACGAGGGCTGGAACGGGGTCCACTCATCCTCGGGAGGTCAACTGAGTAGAGGTGGATTCGATTCCCACCTTAGCCATCCTGGAAGTTGTTTTCCGTGGTTTCCCCACTTCTCCTCCAGGTAAATGCCGGGATGGTACCTAACTTAAGGCCACGGCCGCTTCCTCCCCTCTTCCTTGTCTATCCCTTCCAATCTTCCCATCCCCCTACAAGGCCCCTGTTCAGCATAGCAGATGAGGCCGGCTGGGCGAGGTACTGGCCATTCTCCCCACTTGTATCCCCGCCCAAGAGTCTGAAGCTCCAGGACACTGCCCTTGAGGCGGTAAAGGTGGGATCCCTCGCTGAGTCCGAGGGAAAAACCGACCCTGGAGGGTAAACAGATGATGAATGAATGAATGAACGAATGAATGAATGAATGAATAAACTAATATTATGAAATAGTAAAACATCAAATGCAAAACATTTTCTTCAAAAATAATCATTCTGAGGTTGAAATTCTATGACTGAATTTGCTATTCGTAAACTATTTGGAAACTGGACACCCCTGGCATGAAAAATCAGCATGACTTAAGACATAAAAAGTTTTAGAAAATTTGCAATAGTCTTACTCTCTATTCTGCACATGAGTCACATTATTTTTCCCTTCCTTGTCTGATTCGTCAGGGTTTGATTCTAAATCGCTTCCAGTAACACTCTTATATATTCACCTTCTTGTTCACTGGCCATAGTTCACTAAATAAACTTTTATTAATATAAAAGTTCACACTAAAACCCACCAAGAAGTAAGTAATCAACATTTAAAACATTATTTTTAAAACCCCAGTGCGCGTAGACGTAATGTACCTGCACTTAGATGTGTAACACGAATACTGGCGCCAAGTCTGACAGACCCAAATGGCTATTATTTCGACTTCTATAACTGATCATGCAACCCGAAAGTGCAAATACTGAGGCTGTACCTTAATGAAGGCCTTTCCTATCCCATCGTGGCCATAAGACATATCTGTGTCGGTGCGACGTAAAAGAAAATAGCATTCTTAATAACTACGTTTACGGTTTTCGGAGATTCTGCGGTTCCGGAATTCAGTCCCGCAGGATTTCTTTAAAGTGCCAGTAAATCTATCGACACGAGGCTGACGTATTTGAGCACCTTCAAATACCACCGGACTGAGCCAGGATCGAACCTGCCAAGTTGGGGTCAGAAGGACAGCACCTCAAACGTCTGAGCTACTCAGCCCGGTACAATTCATCCTTGATTTTTTAAAACACCAGGGCTGAGTGGCTGAGTGGCTGAATTTCCGAGCACAGGTTGGTGGGTTCGATCCAGGCTCGGTCTGGTAGTATTTGTAGGTGCTAGAATACGTCAGTCTCTTGTCGGCAGGTTTACAGGCAGGTAAGACGACTACTGATGGTCAGAATTCCGGCAATTCAGCGTCTCCGAAAATTCTAAAAGTAGTTAGAAGGATAGAAGGACATAAAGTCACTAACAGGCCATCTTTTATTTTGGATCACGCTAAAATTACTTTTATCTTTGTTTTATGTCTCTTCTTCCTCCAGTACTCCTTCGTATGGGCGCTATGATGTTTCTTCTGTTCACCCGTTCAAGCTCTTCCCGTCTTTTTCAGTTCTTTCGACTTGAAACCCTTCAAATTTTGAATCATGGTCCGAAATGTTTTCCACTCTAACATCTGAACTTCCTGGATGTTGAACTTATCTTTACAAACTTCCTTAATCTATGCTGTCGTTGTCTTCTTCTTCCACATTAATCGAATAACATTTAGGTTAGTCTGGCTTTGTCCATTCTGTACAAATGCCCGAGAAATGATAACCTTTTTCATGGTCTATGAAAATTTCTGCACATTTTTGTAGACTTCATTGTTGTTCCGAAGTTTTCAGACGATTTCAGTTTGGATTGGACCCAATATTTTCCGTAGCATTCTTCTTTCTGGGATCCCCAGCTTCTCCAACTTGTAATTCATCGAGAGGCATTCGCTGGCATACAGGCACTTTTTTACTAAAGTGTTGTTATGCCTTTTGGCATTCATTTGGATGCATTTCTTGTTGTAGATGATTTTAGTTAGTAAACCACGAAAATCCAATCATTTCAGACTAACAACCCGATCTTATTTTGGAACTTATTTCCTACCCTTATATAAGAGGCCTATTCTTCTTCTTATTATTATTATTATTATTACAGTAGACCCTCAATTCAACGACCTTAGGATTTAAAGGACATAATTTGCCAAATAAATACATATAATGAAAGCAATTAAGACATTTATTACTGTTGAACGGAAATGAATGGCTTCAGAGGTTTAGAAACCTCAAAATTTTGTGAAACTTTGAAGTAGGCTGGTGATAACTGCAGTGAGAATGACAGAGAAAAATGGCTCTGAGGTATACCCAGGATATCAAATTCTGAGCTGGGAGGAGATTACTGAGGACATTCTATGGGGCGATCAGAAAGCTTACAATGACGAAGATCATTAGAAGCAGTTTCAGCTGGTCCGAAATTATCGGTGGTTAGAAAACACATAGGCAACATTATCTCGTTCTCAAGTGCCTCGCCAGATTTTGAAGTCACTACTTATTATGGACATTTTCAGCAATTTTGGCCAATGATTATCAAGAAACAGTATACAAGTGGAAAGCAATTGAAATTTGAACATTTAACTAGTTGAATCCACTGTAAAATGGTATGTGTATAAAATTGTTCCCATTAAATTAAGTTATATTAATACCACTGAAAATCTTGTATTGTCAATATCTTCTTCTTCTTAATCTGTTTACCCTCCAGGGTCGGTTTTTCCCTCGGACTCAGCGAGGGATTCCACCTCTACCGCCTCAAAGGCAGTGTCCTGGAGCTTCAGACTCTAGGTCGGGGGATACAACTGGGGAAGATGACCAGTACCTCGCCCAGGCGGCCTCACCTGCTATACTGAACAGGGGCCTTGGTGGGGGATAGGAAGTTTCGAAGGGAGAGACAAGGAAGAGGAAAGGAAGCGGCCGTGTTCTTAAGTTAGGTACCATCCCGGCATTTGCCTGGAGGAGAAGTGGGAAACCACGGAAAACCACTTCCAGGATGGCTGAGGTGGAAATCGAACCCACCTCTGCTCAGTTGACCTCCCGAGGCTGAGTGGACCCCGTTCCAGCCCTCGTACCACTTTTCAAATTTCGTGGCAGAGCCGGGAATCGAACCCGGGCCTGCGGGGGTGGCAGCAAATTACACTAACCACTACACCACAGAGGCAGACTGTATTGTCAATATAATTCCCAAAATTCGCGATTTAAAGGACTTACAATTTTACGGACAACCCTTAGCCCCTAACAGTCCTTTAAATCGAGATGATGATGATGATGATGATGACGATTATTATTATTATTATTATTATTATTATTATTATTATTATTATTATTATTATTATTATTATTATTATTATTATTATTATTATTATTATTATTATTACAACGTTGCTACGTGTAAGATAACTAACTACCAACACAAAACTGTGTAATAATCTTTTATGCTAATAATTGTCCGACTTCGTAGCGTAACGGTTAGCACTATTAGCTGCCGTCCTGGTATGTGTTTGAAATGGTACATGCAGCGCACCTCCAATGAGGGTGTGCCTGAAAATAGCTGCACCACCTCGGGATGAGGACACGAGATTACTTTACTTACTGCTAATAATTCAGTTTGAATAATATAATGAAAATACACAATTTAATTTATGTTGCATTAAAACATTAAAAAAAGGATCATTTGATGAATCGAAAATTTTCTATCAATGATTCTACTTAAATATTATGTATCTAGGTTTTTAAGTCTATATTTTATCGCAGTTTATAAGCTTTGTTTGGCAGGAAAGTTCTCAACAGTAATACATAATATTTTGTTAGTACGACATAACATATAGAACTGTAAATTTAAATCCTCGAGTATTGATCAAAACATGAGGAAAAGACTGTCTCGAATTACATAAATGTCATCGCCATAAATTTCTTACATTTCTACTCAACAATTGCAAGAATATTTCATTACTTATGATTATGAGTCGAAATATTTATATAAGCTTACGATCCAGCCCATTTGTGTATATAAATAACAACTGTAATGATACGATTAGGAACAATACGACATTCAGAACGCAGTATGACGAGATGTAACTTAATCAGATGACATTTTGTTAACTGCAGTCAGAGAAGCAATTCTTGTAGTACTTGCGCAAATTATAGAGAGAACGTGACTAATGCAGTCACACTGTGCAACAGACACATTCCAACCCAATTTCACCGCTAGCTTCAAGTTGTTGAGGTAATCACTCCTACTCCTCCATTCAAGTTATCATGTGATACTCCAATATCCATCCGTCTCCGGACAGGGCGTCCGACTGTGTCGTGGCCTTCGGTACTCGGTGCCCGGAGTTCAATACCCGGGCGAGTCGAAGGATTTCATCGTAAACATTCAATTCGCTTGGCTTGGAGACTGAGTGTTTATACTGCCCTCAATATTCCTGTAACTCACATTCCGTACACAACACTACACTAACATGCAATTTTTCATAAACGGCACACGCCACCCACTCTGACGAGGGTCTGCCTAACATGGGCTGCACCAGGCTAGGATATACAGAAGAGTCCCGCTAATCCGAACTACTGGGACCAGGGCCTGTACGGAATGACAAATTTTCGGATTATCAACATTTTCTTCCAAAACCGAGCATTACACCACTGCGACGAAGATCACAGTGTAATAACCAAACAGAAATACCTGACTGTGTAAAGAGAAATATTTGCGGAACGTTGTGTTGTATTCATTTCTGTGCACCCAAACACTGTGAAACCCGATTAACATTGTTACGTTATTTTACTTCCATTCCTGCCTGAAAATAAAATGCAAAGTGCAATATTATGTTATATTGATTTCATACATGAATCATAAAAATATAAATAATGTTCCTGCCTTTACTGGCGAGACCTAGTGTTTGCAGTGCGTTGTGTCTTCTTGTATGGTCTAGAGCAATTTTGTTACTTTCATTGATCTGTCTCAGTCTTATCCTTGGCTTTGACAATTTGAAAGTAACTGAGGTATGAGTGATAATAGTAATACCATTCCTTATGCAGCAAGTCCCTGCCTTGTTTGGTGTGAAACTGTTGCCCATATGTTCGGTTGGTGCATAAATTTCAGTGGGCTTTGCAAACTGATATGTAATACCTCACTCCTCACTTCACTAGTACGCCTCTTCAGTGATGCCTACGTCATCTATGACATCTAATGGTGGAGCAGTTGAGGATCCAACCAGCCTTCGGGCTGAGAACTTTACGTACGTACGTACGTACATACATACATACATACATACATACAAATCATTTTCGTTCAGAAATTTCAGAGATGCATTTTTTTAATTTCAGTACAACTTTTATATTTTATCAATATTTCGGACTGATCGAGTTTTGTGTCTGCCTGGGCGATATTCAGCGTGGTAGGCCTAAGACTGCTATGAACCATGGGTTTATTATTTTTATTCTTCCGCATGTTGCACATAGCTGAAGGACGATGAATGTAAACTCCTGATGTCGATATTGGTGATAGTGGTGGTGGTGGTGGTTTTTATAGTTTTACGAGAAGTAAACGTAGGCAACCTTCCCCTCCTAACACTAATCAGAGGAAGAATGAGCTCTCTTCATGTCGGCTTCTGGATCCCAAGATTGTGGGTTCAAACCCGGTACAAGTTTATTGACCACTCCACGTCATACGATGTTGGCATGTAAAAGATCTCTGGTGACCATTTGGTGATTTACATTTTTTACAAGTTGTTTTACGTTTCACCGACACAGATAGCAACGATGGGATAAGCAAAGGCTAAGAGTGGGACGTGAGGAAAGCAACGGGAAACTACCTCACTCCTCATTTCCCTAGTACGCCTCTTTAGTGATGCCTAGGCCATCTATGACAGCTGATGGCAGAGCTGTTGAGGATCCCACCAGCGGCATCGCTGACGGACTGAACATACAAGAGTGGGAAGGAAGAAGCCGTAGCCTTAATTTAAGTACAGCCTTGTGTGAAAATTGGAAACCGCGGATAATCATCTTCAGGGCTGCCGACAGTGGGGTTTGAACCCACTATCTCACGAATGCAAGCTCACAGCTACGTGACCCAAACCGCGCAGCCAATTCGAACGGTCTGTCTGAATATAATAGAATATATATTTTTTTTCTTGATGAAAGGAATTTACAGTAATTGTTTTCTTCTGTGAAAAGAAGCCCTGCCAAAAGGTGCGGATATTTAGAATGGTAGACATCGGGTGATGGCGTTACGTGGATTTGATTAGTTCAACAACCAAGAAAGCGCTCTGATCGAATCAGAATGAAAGTTGACTAACTGTTATCACGCCTTCCAGCGTGAATCAGCTGAAAGATGTGATGACGAAAGTGCAGGAGGTTCGAGAGGAACAGTTGCGATGTACAGCGATGCGAAGAGTGATCTTTACTATGAATTTAGTCCAAAATCTGGAAAAATGTATGAAGAGAATCAGGTTGGTTCTTCGTTGCTAGAGGATCTCTTCTATGATTAATGCACAAAATTCTTAGTTACTGTTAGCTCTGTTTCATGAAATCGAGAACATTGACGACTCTATTCAGATAGTTCAGTACATCTCCCTTTACTCAAATGTGACTGTAATAGCTTACAATATTTTTAGCATTTTCAGTTAACAGACATAGAAAACAAGCATTGAGTAGGTTCAGTTTATATGCCACTTTCAGAGAAAATATTGTACTGCAATAATCCCTCCGTCCTTGTGTTCAGCGCAGATTGCGATGAGAAATTCATTGGAATACTTGTAATAAATCAGCAATTCTTGAGAAAAGACGTTTGTTTCTGCTGAGAAATCCCATGATTTTCATCGCTTTTCACCTTGCCTCTGCATTTTCCATTTTAAATCCCTAGAAATAACTATTCCCAAAAGTTAAATATTTTCACACTGTGGTATAACATTCTTTCACTTTCTGTTATCAAAGGCCTGCTGGCGTTAACGAGGACTGCGCGCCTGTAATACAGAGATAGTCTCACTGGTTATCTAAAAGAGGCCATGTCTTTGGCGACGCCGGGAAAGTGTTGAAGACGGGAAAGGCAGAGCTCATGGTTTTAATATCAATATTAATTACCTCTCCATAATATCTATAGATATTTCTAGTCGTTTACATGAAATTTATATCCCTTTTCTCCCTCTCTTCGCGGCTGATGACCTCGATGTTAGGCCCCTTTAAACAACAAACAAACAAACAAACAAACAAACAAACAAACAAACTCCCTCTCCAGCCTGCCTCGGCGAGCGTACCTGTGGGCTGAGGAAAGTGACATTTCTCTGAAGTGAGCCCATACTTCTATTATTTTGTCAAAAAAGTTACATTTCTTAATAGATCTAATATGAACCGGAATCGTGGGAGCATCTCACGAACTCAGATAAATATAAAAGCTAGCAAACAGACATTGAGTTTGTGTGATTTTAGCTTATCCTCCAATGTTATGCGTAGGCATCGGATTTGTATGTAAATGCATATTTTGTTTGCCGATATGCAGGCCTTCAAAACCAACAATCATACATACATATACGTATATTTATTTGAAATTAATGTATACATTTCGTTCTTATTGTGCATGTTTTCGACTTTTATTATGCATATTTTAACCTTTTTTACAAACAGTCTTCGACAAAATGTAAAATAATTAATGTTTAAAACTCTATGGACAGTGGAAAGGTTGAAAGGGAACTGTCACTTATCAAGACACACTTCCAGATTATACCAGAATCAAACAGGAAGCTAGAAACACGCGGGTTGGCGTCTTCGTGATTCGCTGGACATCATGGAGAACGTAAAGCGTGAACTGGAAGGTATCGCAGAAAACACTGGACTCTGTAAACAAAATATCGTGATATCCTTAAACGAAATCCAGGCTACGACATCATGGTAGCTATAAACAAATATTTGGCTGGTTATGATAATGTGGATCTGCCTGAAAGTTTAACACCTACACTCACTCCCGTATTCAAGTACTGTCCTGTCACATCCGTAGATGTAGAGAGAACATTCTCTGCATTGAAGCTAGTTTTAACAGGTAAACACCACGGATTTATACCAGAAAACTTGGAGAAGATTCTTGTAGTAGCGTATATTACAAAAGAAAAGTATGGACAAGACAAGTAGGGTGTACAGTGTAAAATGAAAGAAGAATGTGTATTTAAGTGTGCTTCTTCACGTGTGTGGTTTTGTTTAGCACGGCTTTTTCTTTACAAACTAGCTGATTAATCATATGTATTAATTAACACACTGTGTCTTATCTGGGAGACGTGTGCATATTGTTTTAACAGTCTCACAAACTATGCACGGAATGTTTGTACTAGTGGAACAGCCGCAGCTTCAAGTAGTGTGATTTTTGTTTCTCAGTTATTAATTTATTCATGATCATGATTTTAAGTATTGATGTGGGTGAATCGCGTGTGACTAGTTTGCACTTCATACATGTGCTTAATAGCATAAAGATAAGTGCATACTTAAATGTTTATTTTGCCACTTTTTGCAGCATAGTTGCTTGCTTATATTTATACAACATATAAATCCGGCGTCTAGTTCTGAGAGACGGTCAACAGCAGGTGACGACTTATAGAAGGTAAGTAAGAGGCTAAGGCAAGCGGAAACTCTCTCTTGCTGTCCTTGGATACGGAACTGTTAGACGTGACTACACGGTGAATTCGATCACGCATTGATACACGTATTAAAAGCCTGACACATTCCATCTCACTGTTGATTGGCCTTGATTTGTTGCCACAAAGAGGTTACTACATATAGTGGTCAGATGCGTCCAAGTGGACTCAGGAGTCGTTGAATAGTACTATTTGTTTAGCACCGCTTATCATGCTACTTATTTTGACTATGATGTGTCGGAATATTGTTCTGCAGGCGATAGGTAACGTGCCAGAAGCCAAGGACATGAATGTTGTCGCATTAAAATCAAACCAAACCCAACCCCATGGCGCAACAGCCCGAAGGGCCATGGCCTACCAAGCGACCGCTGCTCCGTCCGAAGGCCTAAAGATTTTTTTGAATAAAAATGCTATTTGTTTGGGGCGTCGACCCATGATGATCTTTTGCCCCTACTGGCACCATATTGTATAAAACTGCATGTTATTGGAATGGCGGTAGTGTAGAATGTTGTGTGTGAGGAAAGGAAGATTAAGGACGTCACACACATCCAGTCCCCAGGTCAGGGATATTAATCATTACAATTAAAAACCCTGAGCCGGCCGGGAATCAACCCTGGGCCGCTGGGTGACAGGCGGACGCGTTGCCCCCTACACCGCGGGGCCGAACAGGCCTGCAGATTACGAAGTGTCATGTGGTCAGCACGACGAATCCTCTCGGCCGTTATTCTTGGCTTTCTAGACCGGGACCGCTATCTCACCGCCAGAAAGCTCCTTAATATTGTAATCTACGTAGGCTCAGTGTATCTCGAACCAGCCCTCAGATCCATGTTAAAATCACTGACCTGGCCGGGAATCGAACCCTGGGCCCTTGGGTAAGGGGCAGGCACGCTACCTATACACCGCGGGGCTGGCTATCACATTAAAACACCCTTAGAGTCCACCAACCTCGACTATGATCTCACCCACAGGAAAGAAGAACAATCCACTAACAGACTGCGCCGCTGAGGTCGCCCAGGCGTGAAAACCTACTTCAAAGTCAACTTCTGACTCGTCATAATACTTATCACGTGACATGATATCCGAGTGGCATTTTAATTGAATTTTCACCATCCCGAATTTTTATATCCCGGCCAACATATGTGGAATTTAATAAAGGAAAATTCACAACCTTGTGGTTCGAATTCTACGAAAAACTATGGCTACGATATAAACAATCACTTGAAACGAAAGCTTGCTTTCTAATATTTATCACCTCTATTGATAGGAACACTTGAAGATTATTAGGCCTATCATTCTTCAGTTTACCGGGCGAGTTGGCCGTGCGCGTAGAGGCGTGCGGCTGTGAGCTTGCATCCGGGAGATAGTAGGTTCGAATCCCACTATCGGCAGCCCTGAAAATGGCTTTCCGTGGTTTCCCATTTTCACGCCAGGCAAATGCTGAGGCTGTACCTTAATTAAGGCCACGGCCGCTTCCTTCCAATTCCTAGGCCTTTCCTATCCCATCGTCGCCATAAGACCTATCTGTGTCGGTGCGACGTAAAGCCCCTAGCAAAAAAAAAAATCTTCAATTTATCCCAGTTATTCTTAGGGTTGCTGGAGACATCCAGGCTTATTTTGGTTTCGACTCTGGGTATTTAAGGACGGATGTCCTTCTTGGTCCCACGTAATTTTCATGAAAATCTCAACCCAGGATCGACCCGGACCTCAGTCTTCCGGTTAGGAAGCCAACAGCTAAGCCATTGAGCTTATCCCGCCCTCCAATAGGAACACTTGGAGACTGTTGCATTTAAATCATCTCATACGATGTTCCATTGCCTATAGTCTGGGGAGTAATATGCTAGTTTCCTGACCAGTCAATCCAAGTTCGATCCGCAGTTATGTCAGAAGAGATTCAAACGCAACAAGGCATAAGGGCAATCAATGGACCATGTGAAGATTTCATTCCTATTACCAAGGAATCTTCTTACATAGAATGACAGAAGAAACGGAAACCTGACAGCTAATACAAGACGAACACTATTCCGAGGCGCATCAAGAGATCCAGGTCTGCGTCACTGACCGAGTTCCGAAGAATACGTTATCACATTTCCTTAGACACTGGTATGGTCATGCAGTTGTTAACCAGAAGTCTAAAGGGACACGATGGACTGCAATCAGCAGTTGTTGTGAACACCATTATAAGCCGAGACGGAATGAACGCAGCTGGAAGGTGCGGTGAAGAGAAACAGGTTCCACTATTCCGCTAACATTATTTATTTATTTATTTATTTATTTATTTATTTATTTATTTATTTATTTATTTATTTATTTATTTATTTACCAGAAATCATATAGATTTTATGGATGGCCTACTGAAAAAGGGCAAGCCCTATGTACATTAGCTGCTTCACAGACCCACTAAGCTAATATTTACAATAATTACATTACTCAAATATTTACACTCGTGCAGTAATTCATTCACTCGACAACACACTCCCTTTCATTCCCTTTCATGTACAGGCAGAGATGTTTACATGTTTTGTAAACTGCGTTAGAAGCAAGGCTTTTATTTTAGGCGGTAGCTCATTCCGGAGTCGTGTGGGGCAGCCGTAGTAACCGGATTGGTAGGAGGTGGTGCGGGTAAATGGAGAGACAAGATTAACACCTCTACGGACGGGGCGAAAGGATAGGGAAAGGCTGCGAAACAGATCAGAGTTAATGGAGCCAGCGAGGGATTTCCGAAGGAAGACCAAGTCGGTTCTTTTGACAACGGTTTCTATTGAGGGGAAGTTAGCCGAATTAAGATGGGAGCGGTAAGTTATTAGCCTCTCCGCCCGACTCCGTATTTTCTGAAGTTTATTTACATTTACGACTGTAGTGGGACTCCAGTCAGGAAAACCATAGGTTAATATGGGTTTTACCACACTAAGATAGGTTGCTCGTAGGGCCCCGGATTTGAACCCTTTTAGGTTTCTGCTAAGAAATCCACCGAGCTCGATAGCTGCAGTAGCTTAAGTGCGGCCAGTATCCAGTATTCGGGAGATAGTGGGTTCGAACCCCACTGTCGGCAGTCCTGAAGATGGTTTTCCGTGGTTTCCCATTTTCATACCAGGCAAATGCTGGGGCTGTACCTTAATTAAGGCCACGGCCGCTTCCTTCCCAGTCATAGCCCTTTCCTCTCCCATCATCGCCATAAGACCTATCTGTGTCGGTGCGACGTAAAGCCAATAGCAAAAAAAGCAAGCTAAGAAATCCCATTATTTTCATCGCTTTTCACCTTGCCTCTGCAGGTTCCATTTCAAATCTCTAGAAACAACTATTCCTAAAAGTTTAATATTTGCACACTGCGGTATTACATTATTTGACTTGATGTTATCAAAGGCCTGCCGGTCGTTAACGAGGACTGTGCCCTGTAATGCAGAGAAAGTCTCACTGGTTATCTGACAGAGGCCACGTCTTTGGCGACGCTGGGAAAGGGCTAAAGTTGGGAAAGGCAGAGCCCATAGTCTTAATATCAAAGTTTCTCACCCCTCCATAATATCTATAGATATTTCGCATCGTTTACATTAACTTTCTATCCCTTTTCTCCCTCTCCAGCCTGCCTCGGCGAGCATACCTCTGGGCTGAGGAAAGTCCGTTTCTTTGAAGTGAGCCTATACTTCTATTATTTTGTTAAAAAAGTTAATTTTTAATGGAACTTCATATGAACGAAAGATTTATTTCGGCAGTGATAGGTCTCATTTGCTAATCAAAAGCAGCAGACTACATTCGTTTTCAAATTTTGAAAAGAATTTCACGTCCATATTTCGTGACATTTTGCGAAAGAAATCTAATTTTCGCTCTTCTTCGGACCACAAATTTCCTCAAATGTTCTCTACTTGTTTTTTATCGTATACTTGTAGAATTCCCCGAAACGACTCAAACACGACACCTCATATGACGTACTGCAGTACCATACCGGAATCCACAGCTACAGTGATTATTAGCCGCGAAGCACGGCGATTTTTGTACCTCAAGATGGCGGGATGCTCATTCATCTGTTAACCAGAAATCGGTATGGACACAATGGACTGCAAGCAGCAATTGTTGTGAACACCACTATTAGCTCCTCGATGACCTTAACATACTGCAACGCTCACTCCACGTGGAGTAGACAATGAGATACAGAACACTGTCTTCATACGCGTTGTCTAGAAATTATTTCTATTTTTAAAAAAATGCACGTTTTTGTAACACTCATCTGCCCAAGTTCTCGTCGAAACTGCCTGTCCGATGCTTGGGTCCGCAGTATTTTAATGTTGAAAGCATTTCTCAGCAATGTACGTGCCCTATAGCCTACTAATAAAAACGTAAAATTAAGCTATTTCCTCAATGTTGCCAAAATTTGAAGGGCTAAAGGGCCTGGAAAGGTTCCAAATTGTGAGTCTTAGATACCTATATCAAATTTAAAAAACATCGAAAATCACTTCCGGCCTAAATGCAGTTCCAGGGTAACAGCCTAAAATGGCTTCTTTCTTCACTTTTTTCTATTTGATTCAAATCCTAGCCAAATTAACTTATTTGCATAATTCCTTCGGTAATGTGTTACTTGGTTAAAAACCCTCAGGCGTTTTTCGATTTTCTGGAAAATGTCCACACCGAATGTAGTTATAAGAGCTTAAATGAAACTCTCCATTGACTCATATTAGAGCTCGTAGTGGTAGAAAAAGGCAAACTGCTAATCTAATCGACCAGGTAACGATGATTCAAAAGGGATTGTATTTTTACGAATAAATATTTTATTATCATACTTGATTATACTTTATTTACCTAAAAATCATAGCTCATATCCCTAGGATGGGCAGAACTGTGGCAGGATAAAGAAAATGCAAGTAAAGGAAGCATTTTGTGACCCTTGATATTGCGAGCATAGTTACGGGTCCTCCAGTTTTACATGGAATTCCAACCACAGGGATACGACATTTCATTTCAAAAATGATAGGAAAATGGAATGAATGAGTTGCATTAAAATAAAATCGTGGTGTGAAGGTAGAAATTCAATTAACTAGCAACGTCACCACATCCTGGGATCGATACAGTCTCTCAGTATTCACATGAAAGGAATGTCTATGCACGTCTTTGAAGCTGAAAAATCTCGTTTGTACAAACGATGTGGTAGTCGAACATTTTACTATTTGATTCATGGTAATGGATTTTACCAGCTCCCTCTGTGGTAGAGTGTCGGACTCTGTAACCAAAGATCGTGAGTTGAAACCTGACAGAGAAAATCAAAATGGTGAAGGGCAGAAAAGAAGCCCATGCGGAACTCCATGCCATTCAATGTCAGAATATAAAAGGTCACTTGAGATACATTTGGTGTTCACCAGACAAATTTAATTAAACCTCAGCGATAGATCGCTCAACAGAAGCACATTGCTCAACCATGAGGTCGAGTAAAATGGAAAGTCAAAATTGACACACAGGCAACCCAGAAGAAGTCCTATAAAAATGCACTACATGCACGGGGTAGCTGAGACAATACGATTATTATTAATATTTTTCTTTCCTTCTTTCTTTTTCTTTCTTTCTTTCTTGGCCACCTGTGGACCACATGAAGTAACTTTATGATTTTCTTCCTGTCCTTGCCTTCCTATCTTTCCAGTATTTCTCTATTCTTTTACTATATTCCCTCCTTCTTTCCTCCGACCAGACAGATTTCCCTTGTTTCTTCTCTTTTTCCTGGAACCCCGCAAACTCTTTTTAAAAATCTGAAAATGGCTCTGTCTAGTATCTCGTTTCTTCTAAAATTCAGCTCAGTCATATCCTGTTTAACTTCGGTGAATCATCGAATTTGGATTTTGGACTCTTATCGAAATGGTGATTATTATTATTATTCTTTCTTTCCTTATTTCTTTCTTCTTGGCCAGCTGTGGACCACGTGAAGTAATTTCGTGATATTCTTCCTCTCTTTCCAGTATTTCTTTATTCTTTCCTCCGTTGAGACATATTTCCTTTGCTTCTTCTTTTCCTCCTGAACCCCCTCCCCACAAACACTTTAAAACTTTTCTGAAATGGCCCTATTTGATATCTCGTTTCTTGTGGTACCTGGCTCAGCCATGTCCTTTTAAACTTCGATGAACCATATTTTGAGATTTTTATCGAAATTCTTCTGTTTCTTCTTATTTCTTCGTTATGCCCATTCAAAGAGCGCGTTTGAACTTGTTCGTTGGCCTGATGGTTTTCACTTTCTTATCCTCGAAAAATCTCTTCATGAATGCACTGTGTTTCACCTTGCGTTTCCGTGGACCACTTCCTACCAGTTTTCTTCTTAGGTTTCTCCACGTATTTGTGCTAGGCTACAATTGTACTATGATGTCGCCCGTGATATTCATTTCTTAGAGGTCCACCTTAGATTCTTCCAGCCAGTTTACTTTAACCTTCTTTGAGTTGATTACTTTAAATCATCTGTTGGTGAGTCTGCTGCTGTCCATTCTATAGATATGGCTATAGAATTTCAGACGTCTCTTGGGTACGGCATCAGTAAACCTGTCAGTAGAGGTCAACGTTCTCCTCTTAATCCACATTTTATTTTCTCTCATGGGACCATACATTTTCCGGAAAATTTTCCTCTCTTGCTCTTCGATGTCTATAATTTTAGAGTGACCTCCAAGTGATATGATTTCTAAGGCGTATAAAGCTTCCGGCAATACAACTGTCTTGTAATGTCCTAATTTTGCATTTCGCAATATGACTCTCTTGTTGTAGTAATTACACGTTAGTCTGTACGCCTTATGGAGTTTAGTCAAATACAGTAGAGACAAGACGCGACACTCAGCGAGATATCGAGGGACAGCTATTAGAGCTCTCTCTAGCGGGTAGACCTGAGAACTACTGATTCTGTCATAAGAGCACGTGTATTTGTGTGCGAAGTTTTTGGAGCTATTTATGCGTTTTCAGTGAGTTGACATAATTAAATAGCGTGTGTCATTCCTTGATATCTCCTCTCAACATGAGGCGAAAGGTATGTGCTGTGTTTGGCTGCAATAACTATGAAGTAGAGAAGAATGCGCGGTCTTTCTTTCGCCTCTCTCGTGACAAGAAAATGTAAGTAATATTGTGTTTGCTTACGTATTATTCCAGTGACATAACGGCCGAGAGGATTCGTCGTGCTGACCACACGACACCTCGTAAACTGCAGGCCTTTGGGCTGAGCAGCGGTCACTTGGTAGGCCAAGGCCCTGCAAGGGCTGTAGTGCCATGGGGTTTGGTTCTTTTTAAAATATAATACGCATATTTTATTGTATAGTGCAGCAGTTAACCTTCAATACCGGTGCGGTGTTGTAGGTGTGATCTGTGGGTTTTGAAATGTCACAGAAGTGATTTGGATAAGGTGTACAAGAAAGAAGGGGCGTTACGCTTATATAAGAATTTTAAGATCTGTTCAGATTATTTCCAGGCCGGTTTAGAAATCCTCGACTATAAAGCCAAGGGTATGTTACATTTTTACTCTAATTGTACGTAAATATTCCTCAAAGCATCACTATCGACAACATTTTCACACTTTTCTTTCTTTTATCCCTCTTCTCAGATTAAAGCCGGGATTTTATAGATTTCCTTTCTGTTAGTAGGCTTCATGTTAAGAGGAAAATTGTCCAGCTTTTAAGTGTTAATTCATTGCATCATGTGTGTAAGGAATGTGCCGATATTTTTAATGACAAGTGTCTTAATGTGATGATACAAAGCTTCTTTAAATGAGAAAAGAAGACAAATCTAACCGTAAAAGTTCAGGGAGGAATGCTAAAGCAAAAAAAGTAATGCATAAATGAAAGATCAAGCCATTACACAGCAGTCCATTTCACATCTTGTTTATCCGTCTAATTTCAGTCTTTAAACAATAAACTTTTAAGTAATTCTTCATTCATTTATCCAGAATTGCTTTAGGAACTTCGAAGTTAATATCTCAATAATACTTTCTTTCTAGACGTAATTTATTTATCCATTTTCGTATATGCATTTCCATTGATATTTGAATTTAGCACGACTTTTCAGGTCAAGTCACTAGGAGCGCCACCGTCGAATTGTCTCCCATTTTAACAAGGCTAAATCCGTAAGTGTCGCGTATTGTCTCTACTGTATTTGGTTTAGTGGCTCTTTGTATGTTGGCCCTTCTGTCTAGTCCCGATGGTGCTATGATTTCTCCAAGGCATCTTTTTTTTTTTTTTTTTTTTTTTTTTTTTTTTTTTTTTTTTTTTTTTTTTTTTACAAATGGCTTCACGTCGCACCGACACAGATAGGTCTTAGGGCGACGATGGGATACAAAAGGGCTGGGAGTGGGAAGGAAGTGGCCGTGGCCTTAATTAAGGTACAGCCCCAGCATTCGCCTGGTGTGAAATTGGGAAACCACGGAAAACCATCTTCAGGGCTGCTGACTCTAGGATTCGAACCCACTATCTCCCGGATGCGAGCTCACAACTGTGCGCCCCTAACCGCGCGGCCAACTCGCCCGGTCAGTGTTATATAGAGGATGTTTGTACTTCTTCTTTAAACAATAATCACCCTCACCTGAGGGCTGGTCTGAGCTTTACTCAGCCTACGTGAGAACAATTGCCGAACTATTTGACGGTAATAATGGCAGCCCCAGTCTACAAAGCCAAGAATAACGACCGTCCACGTCTCACCTCGTAATTAGCAGACCTTCGGGCAGAGCAGCGGTTGCTTGGTAGGCCAAGACATGTCATAGATATACTGACACCGAGCAAGTGGCTGCGCAGTTTGCGTTACGCTTGTATTTGGGGACAGTGAGTTCGAACCCCACCGTCGGCAGCCCTGAAAATGTATTTCCGTGGTTTTCCACTTTCATACGAGGCAAATGCTGAGGCTGTACCTTAATTAAGGCGGTGGTCGCTTCCTTTCCTATCCCATCGTCGCCTTAAGTCCTATCTGTGTCGGTGCCACGTAAAGCAGATTGTAAACAAAACAAAAACAAAGGCTGGGTGTTTGAACCCAAAATAACACCGGACTGAGGCATGTTCGAACCTGCCAAGTTCAGGTCTGCTTCTACCAACTGAGCCATTCAGTCTGGTTCTAAAATTCTGAATCGCACATAAAAATGAGAGGGGCTGTCT
Source organism: Anabrus simplex (assembly GCF_040414725.1). Taxonomy (NCBI): domain Eukaryota; kingdom Metazoa; phylum Arthropoda; class Insecta; order Orthoptera; family Tettigoniidae; genus Anabrus; species Anabrus simplex. The sequence continues at coordinate 585,582,403 of NC_090265.1, read as the reverse complement.
GGCCGAGGTGGTAAAGGCGTGCTCGGTTTGCCCGGAAGGATGTGGGTTCGAATCCCCTTCAGGAAGTCGTAAAATTCAAGAAAAGAGATTTCCACTTCCTGAGGTGCAGATGGCCCTGAGGTTCACTCATCCTATTAGGTTAATTCCTGGGGGCAAAGGCGGCCGGGCGTAGAGCTAACCACTCTACCCCACCAAGTGCCTTTACCTTCCACCCCTCCAAGGCCCTTCACGGCCTGTACGGAGATGACTTTGCTTTACACAAAAATGAGAGGTCCATAGAGGTAACCTAACTGGCAAGAGAAGTAGACCTCGAGATCTTGAAGAACGAAATGTGTTCGTTGACCTAAGGATTACCATGTTCAACACCATTTCCTGCTTCACTTTACATGACAAGCACCCAATAAGGAATCTCTCAAGTTGTTGGTATGTATTCTTAAGAGGTAAGCTGGCAAGTATGGAGCATCCGTCCATCGGACAGAGAAAGTGGAGCAAGTAGTTGTGCTAATTGCAGTCACCATTTGACTAATGCATGCCACATTTCTTCACGTCTCTCTCCTCATTTGGCCCACCCGAGCATACTTCTCTCCGACTTCCCTCCAACCAAATTCATTATGCGGGACGGAAGTTTCACTTTAACCCAGGATGTCTTACTCTCTTCTAAAGATCGCTTTAAGGCTCTAGTGAAAATAATATTCAGTATACCGAGCAAACTGGCCACGCGGTTTTGGTCACATATCTATGAGCTTGCATTTGGGAGGTGGTGAGTTCAAACTCCCCTTTCGACAGTCCTGGAGATGGTTTTCTGTGGTTTCCCATTTTCACATGGGGCAAATGCTGGGTCTATACCTTAATTAAGGCCACGGTCGCTTCCTTCCCTGTTCTAGCCCTTTTCTATCCAATCGTTGCAATAAGGGCCGTCTGTACCGGTGCGTCGAATAGGAAAATAAGAGTAGAGTCATATTCCTTTTACGAATGAAGGAACCAAAATGTAAGGAGTAAATAGTAAATAGTAGCGTACCGTATGTGAAATGTTCTGAAACCGTTCAGCGTCGAGGGTCACCAGTTGTGATTCCTTGGGAAATAACCATAACAACTCTTACATAGCAAATAAATAACGATTGAATATAGTAAAACTGTTATGGGGTCAGATGACGAGCGCCTCAACCGTCTGAGCCACTCAGTCTGGCAGGTTCGATCCTGGCTCAGTTCGGTTATATATGAAGGTGCTCAAATACGTCAGCCTTGTGTCGGTAAATTTACTGGCACGTAAAATATCTCCTAAGGGACAAAATTCCGGCACTTCGGTGTCTCTATAAACCGTAAAAGTGGTTAGTGGGACGTAAAGAAAATAACATTATTATTATTATTATTATTATTATTATTATTATTATTATTAATTTGTAAAACTGATATCTTAATTGATTTTTCAAACTTTTATCATATGCCTAATATTGTGGCCTATGATCTTCCTAATGAACTGTTATATTTTGTCCTACTCTGCATAACACCATTTTAATTCTCTACCATTTTCTCTTTTTGAACCTTGATCATTATTAACTCCAAACAAACGATTCAGTGCTGTCATCTGTGCCAGTTAATTCGAATGTATTCCTTGAATGAATCCAAATGCTATTGATGGCGCTCAACCAATTACCTGTTGACTTGTTTATGATGAGTATCTGGCTCTCCTCTTTCACTATTATTGTAAAAATTGCTGGCAATATACTTATAGTTAATATTATGTAAAATTGGTTCCTTAAGAACAATGTGATAAACCTCACTGCGTCAGATCATTGCTGCCAACTTGAATAGAGACTTATGACAATCATCAAACATCACCAAAACAAACAGTACCTTAAAACAAGTAGCAATAATGGAGACTCATTTAAATTGATAAATTATTTATTATGTTTCAGATGTATAATCTATAACTATTAGGGTCCGGCTCCATGGCTAAATGGTTAGCGTGCTGGCCTTTGGTCACAGGGGTCCCGGGTTCGATTCCCGGAAGGGTCGGAAATGTTAACCATAATTGGTTAATTTCGCTGGCACGGGGGCTGGGTGTATGTGTCGTCTTCATCATCATTTCATCCTCATCACGACGCGCAGGTCACCTACGGGAGTCAAATCAAAAGACCTGCATCTGGCGAGCCTAACTTGTCCTTGGACACTCCCGGCATTAAAAGCCATACGCCATTTCATTTATAACTATTAGGTTCTGCAGTTGGTCCAAACTGATTCAGGTTAAAATAAAATTTAAAAATACCTGGTAAAGAAAACATTTTACAACAGAGTATACCTGAAAAAAGGTATTTAATTGAAAATATAGTGACACATTTTAGTTCTTGAAAGAAAATCATCTGTACACTCTTGTAATAATTGTCAAAATGTTATTATAAGAATGTTCATATGATGTTAACATAATTGGTTTTACTCTTCATATACAGTCGAATCTCGATATCTCGAATCACCTCGCGAGCTGAATTTTACTTCGAGTTATCGAAATTTCGAGATGTAGGGAATTCCCGTCTTTGAGGACTGCACGTAATCGAATCACGCGTAACTACGGCTTGATACTGTTATAAGTGTTATTTAAACATATAGAAACAAACTCGGAAGTATTTTTTTTCATTTTAATTGCAACACATATTATAGCCATTCGTTGAAGACAGAATACATACAGTGGAGGAACATTTTTTTACTCTCAAGCTTCTTTTCCCACATAGTTTTCAACAACAGTTGTTGCTTTAAAAGGATTTTCATTTACGTTCGACTGACTATGTATATAGGATCGAAGAATGGTCAGTGGACTTAACTCCTGGTCTAGTGACGATCCAGGAGGGGATTCATACCCCTCCAACTGCCATTCGTCAACGCACGAGGGGTGGGCAGATAAGATATAGGCCTACTGTAGTACGTTAAAGAACAGTACCACACGAACATTAAATGCCGTATTGCTTACCTAATGTTGTACAAAATTTGAGTTACAGAATATTTTCAGTGTCTGTACAGGAAACGTTTACTTCGAGCAACGAAGAAATTCGTGTAATCGAATTTGGAGAGATAAAGAAATATATACACGTGAAGAATGGAACAGGCGGTAGGGAAATTGAAATTATTTCAAGGTATTGGAAATTTGAGCAATGGAGGTTCGACTGTACATCTATTCACATAAATGTTATTCGATTTAGGCTTCCCAGTTGTAAAATATCCAGTGGTTCGCCGTAGTGTGGCAGTGGGCTCGTCAGTTGGAAAGGCACACCCCTCCTACAATACAATACAATGTTGCGACTCCATTGCAACCCTCTTTTGAAACACAATGTGGTAGCAGTGCAGATGTGGGAATCTACACAGCCATATATGTCGGCTTTGAATTTCACAGCCGAACATTTTTCAGTAAGGAATCATAATTTAATTTCGCCGATTGAGAATATACTATCAAAATAAATCAGGCTTTTAAATCGTTAAATAACCAGCGTTTCGCTTAAGCGTGAAAGTGGGCTTACCAGTCATTATCTAGCATTTTGGAGAAGTGTGGCACTCCAGATGATGAACTCGCTGCCGCACTCGCGAGAAACTCTGGTTGTTTCACGATTGACAAGTTTGCATATTTTCAACTTTTGTTGATTTAAGTTCTCAGCCGGTAAAATAAAATTAAATTATGAATTCCCGGTGTATATCAGTTGTGCTCGAAAGGATTAAAAAATAATCGATTGCGCTCAGAACCCCTAGAAATTAACACATCTACAGCGCTTGGGCCATTTCATTGTAAACACATCAGTTGCACCCGGATTATTTTTATCCCCAGTAAGTGGCAAAACAAAACATGTGTAATCCATTCCCTTGCTGTATTGCCGCACAATCGTAGTGGCCGCAATGAACAAAACATGTGCAATACTGTGATAATATGTTCCGCGCTTCTCGCTTGTCACTAACTGCTGAGAATATTTACTAGAGTAGGCACTATGCAGCGCTTGTTGCTTATAGGCAGTGGCATAACGTTAAGGCCTGCAGGGCATAAATAATCACTCTCGAGGATATAATATGCATAGCCGCACCCCTTCTTTAAATTTAATAGGTGAAATTGGATTGTTTAATAGATTAGTTGCATGATCATGGGTGATAACTCATTCTGAAGACTTATGCCAATGATATAAGGAAAATGTTGAATGAATATGTATGCTACGACGAGGTATGAGATGTAAATGATTTATTTGAAGAGTACGGCAAGGAATAGTGACGCACAGCAGGATCATATAGGTTAATTATAAAGTAAAGGTCTGTGAATCCATATCCTAGATATATATATACTTATGGAATGGCATGATTGTAGGTCAAAATCATCAAAAAAGGAACTCTTATAAGAATAATTGGCTATATACTTGAACATTTAATTTAATATTATTATTCTAAAACCCAATATTGCTCAAATAATGATGACATAACGGAGATTAGCATGGATAATTACTATCGTATTGTGAGATAGGTATAATTGAGAGTGGATAATATATAGTGTCTTAAAAATTATTTTCCCTAGGGAATATAGTTAGAATAACTCGCTCATTAGGTCATTCATTAATACATTTTGTCATATTTGAGAATCTTATCAACATGTTAGACACATCCAAAGATTATTTATATTAAAATGACTTGGTGTAAAGTGTGATGATGGTTAACATGGTAATTTTCACTTGCATAGAAGCAGCTTTATGGTGTCGAGTGAAAAACTTATCTTTCCCAGAGGCATATATTGAAACGCTACGAAATAAAAATCTTATATTAACAAAACTTGTCCTACGCAAAGTTCAGGAAAACTAATGCACAGAATGATCCTTCAGATCATTAAAACCTACAATTTCCCATGTCAGTATGCAATTTATATATTTTTCAATGGATATTTTATTCATTATAATTAATAATCTATTTCAGTTCTGATATATATTGTAAAATAATCAAAGATAGGAGATTCAAGAAACCACATAGAATATATTATGCCGATTATATTAGCACAGATAATAATAATTTCGTGTGGCTATTTCTAGCCGAGTGCAGCCCTTGTAAGGCAGACCCTCCGATGAGGGTGGGCGGTATCTGCCATGTGTAGGTACCTGCGTGTTATTGTGGTGGAGGATAGTGTTATGTGTGGTGTGTGAGTTGCAGGGATGTTGGGGACAGCACAAACACCCTGCCCCGGACTATTGGAATTAACCAATGAAGGTTAAAATCCCCGACCCGGCCAGGAATCGAACCCGGGACCCTCTGAACCGAAGGCCAGTACGCTGACCATTCGGCCAACGAGTCGGACATTAGCACAGATGATTATTACAAATGAGAAGAATGAATATTAATCAACTTTCAAATTTAATTCCCACATTTTAATTTACGCATCTAATTAAATCTTACTTTCTTGAATAAATGACATTATTTGAGGTTAATATGATGTGTTACATGCCAACCTATCTGAAGAAGATAGTCTTTGACCAGAGTGTCCTCCCTGTACTGATTTACGGTTGTGAAACCTGGACATTGAGCGAGTTTGTTAAGCAAAAACTCAAAACAACCCAAAGAGCTATGGAACGGTTCATGCTAGGTTTCATCAAGAAAGACAGGAAGAGAGCAGATTACATCAGGTCAGTCACAAAGGTCAGTGACATTTTAGAAAGGGTGTTTACCCTAAAATGGCAGTGGGCATGCCATGTTGCTCGGAGAACTGATGGTAGGTGGAGACAGCTTGTACTTGAGTGGAGTCCGAAAGATCATCTGAGACCTAGGGGAAGACAACCGGATAGATGGGATAAGACATCCGTAAGATTACTGGGATCAATTGGCAGAACATCTCTCAAGACCGTCCCAGATGGAGAGATCTCATGAAAACCTACCTTGCTTCGGACTTAAAGAGGCCACATCGTAAAAACGATTGAATATGGCTGATAGTGATAGTGATAGTGATTGATGTTTTCCACAGTGACAACGATCAACTTAGATTTAAGCTGTAGAATTATCTATTTTCTTGCAATTTCCTAATACGTCAGATGGAGACGTCCATCAATTCCGATGATAGATTTACTTGGCGTATCAACGTTGTTTGAATCCCACGATAAAAATATTTACGACAGTAACAATAACGAACCCTGAGATCTAGAGGGGAAATCTTTACGTCAGCTATCCTAGACGCGGGAATGGCGTAATACATTGATCCCAAAATTTATAGTTGAAGCTTTTCACAGCAACTAATAATAATAATAATAATAATAATAATAATAATAATAATAATAATAATAATAATAATAATAATAATAATAATAATAATAATGTTTTACCGGGCGAGTTGGCCGTGCGCGTAGAGGCGCGCGGCTGTGAGCTTGCATCCGGGAGATAGTAGGTTCGAATCCCACTATCGGCAGCCCTGAAGATGGTTTTCCGTGGTTTCCCATTTTCACACCAGGCAAATGCTGGGGCTGTACCTTAATTAAGGCCACGGCCGCTTCCTTCCAACTCCTAGGCCTTTCCTATCCCATCGTCGCCATAAGACCTATCTGTGTCGGTGCGACGTAAAGCCCCTATCAAAAAAAAAATAATAATAATGTTATTTGCTTTACGTCCCTCTAACTACTCTTACGGTTTTCGGAGACGCCGAGGTGCCGGAATTTAGTCTCGCAGGAGTTCTTTTACGTGCCAGTAAATCTACCGACACGGGGCTGACGTATTTGAGCACCTTCAAATACCACCGGGCTGAGCCAGGATCGAACCTGCCAAGTTGGGGTCAGTAGGCCAGCTCCTCAACCGTCTGAGCCACTCTTTCACAGCAACTGAACAGATGCCATTCTGTCGATTCACCACACATTTCTTCTGAGGTACTATCTGCGTCTGACGAGAAGTCGCGGCAGCTTGTAGGTACGGCTCGAATAACAGATACTACAATATTAGCTACAAACATCAGTCCTGATAGACAATGCGACTCTCTGAATCATTGCATATTCGTTACTAAACTGTTCATTATGCAGTACATATAGTAAATGTGTAACTAAGGCACAGTTGCACTGCCACTTTGAAACTTCACGACAGCGCCTAAATTCGCAAGAATCGCCCAGGACGAAACAGAGGCACGTATACTCATTCTGAGCAGCCATTCGTGCGCCTCGCACCTCTTACCTCACAACCACGCGACTTTCCGTCAGACGACCATTGTAATGAATGAAAATACTCCTCGGTTAGTCTAACACATCTGTAGGGTCTGAGATGGTGATGGTGATTATTGTTTTAGGAGGAAGTAAAACTTGGCAACCATCGTCTATATTACACCAATCAGAGGGAAAAGTGGAAGGGATCCAACACTTGGAAAAATGGAGGTATCGGCCAAAGGAAGACAAGGGCCACGAAGGCCATGAAAATGAAAGACTCCCTAGCCCTCAAAAACCTAATAGCTTCGGGGTCGGAAAATAAAAAGAGTTAACCAAGAGAGGTCGGATAGAATAGATGAAAGTGAGGAGCCTGGCACACGTAATTGGAATCAATGCCAGGGCTCACGCTCCAAAGTTCAGAGCCTCAGGGGTCCTTCTAGTCGCCTCTTACGACAGGCAGGGGTTAGCGTGGGTGTTATTCTACCGTCCCCATCCACAGGGGGATAGGGTATGAGAAATTAGGAAGATGTGATGGTGGTGGCAGCAGCATCAAATCAGAGCAGAGAAAAGTAAGTAGAAAGCATTTTTTTTCAACACGTCTGAAACGAAAGGTACCCTGATACCTGTCTTTAGTGTCCCTGGCCACCGTCACACGTCAAAGTAATCCAGAGTACTGATGCATTATTACGCCCCCTCAATCATTTCGGACGCAACTTTCGAAGCTAGGGCGGAGTTATAAGTGGTGGTGATTGTTTTTTGTTTTTTGTTTTTTTGTGGTAAAGGGGTAGTTTTTCATCCTCTCATTCAGAAAGAAGATATAGTAGATAACGTATTACAACGAATGAAGCTCTCAGCAAAAGGAGGTGAAGGACCCTGACAGGCGTGAAGATGAAAAATTCCCTAGGCCTCACAAACTTGATATTGTCGATGTCGGAAGAGAACAAATGTCGAACAAGGGAGGTCGTAGAGGAAGGGTAAAAGTTAAGAGAATAACGACAGTGGTTGTAGAATAATATGTACGGTACAACATGTCTGTCGAAAGAGGCGACTAAAATGACTCCAGGGGCTTTAAGAGCGTGGGTTCAAGACCACGGAGCACTTAGCAGAGTCTTGACGTTTCTTCCACTTACATGTGCCGGGCTCCTCAATTTCATCTATCCTAACCGAACTGCCTTGGTCAGCCCTCTAGTACTTTTCCGACTCCGAAGGCATTAGGTTCGCGACGTACAGGAAGTCGTTCATTAACACGCCCTGCGTAGTCGTTATTTTTCTACGGCCTATATCCTGATTTTTCGAAGTGTACGAAAACATATATTTTCACCTCTAATTAGTGTAATAGAGAAAAATTGCCCCGTTGTACTTCCACTTAAAACAATAATCATCATCACCACTATGACAGCCAATATATGCCCTCAGGTTGAAAGCCCCTGGTACCCCTTATAGCAGATAGGGGATACCGTGGATGAATTCTACCGTCACCACCAAGATTATGTAGAGGTGACGGCTCATCCCCACCGTCAACCGTGGCGACCATCCAAAGAGTCGATGCGCTTAGCCACCCCCGGAATCCTTTCGGACGCGCACCCTGCACCTTAACCCGTATATATGCTAAAATCTCCGAAGATTTAGTCGTTCCCGAAACTCGGTCGCATATTGGATCTCGAAAGAGGGGAAACCCGGAATACCCTCTCCTGTAGAATAGTCCTTAACGTTGTCCCGAGTTCGGCTGTTACCCCGAGGATATTACCAAGTTCAGCGAGGGCTTCCTGCTGCCTTAATATTAGTAACTAACGCAGGAAGCTTTCGTAGAAGTGACAGCCCCTCCCCGCCGTCACCCGTGGCGACCATCCAAAGAGTTAGTGCGGTTTGCCACCCCCGGAATCCTTCCGGATACGAACCTTGCACCACACCTCGTGTATATGCTAATATCTCCGAAGATTCAGTCGTTCCCGGGATTCGGTCGCAGATTTAACTTGGAAAGAGAGGGAACCCGGAAAAACGTGTTCTGAAGAACAGTCCTTGACATACCGAGTTCGGCTATTTCCCCGAGGATATTACAAAGTAGAGCGAGGGCCTCTAGCTGCATTAACCTTATTAACTAACGGAGGAAGCTTTCGCAGAAGGGACGGCTACTCCCCGTCGTCACCCGTGGCAGCCATCCAAAGAAATGGTGCGCTGTGCCACCCCGGAATCCCTTTGGACGTGCATCTTGCATCTTACCTCGTGCATACGCTAACATCTCCAAAGATTCAATCGTTCCCGAGACTCGATCGCGGATTGAACCTAGAAAGAGAGGGAACCCGGGAAACCCTCTCCTGAAGAACATTCCTTGACGTTGTCCCTGTTCGGCTGTCATCCCGAGGATATTTCCAAGCAGGCCTTACAACGAGGGCTTCCTGCTGTCTTAAGCTTAATAACTAACGCAGCAAGCTTTCGTAGAATTGACTGCCCCTCCCCGCCGTCACCCATGGCAACCATCCAAAGAGTTGGTGCGGTTTGCCACCCCCGGAATCCTTTCGGACGCGCACCTTGCATCTTACCTCGTGTATATGCTGACATTTCCAAAGATTCAGTCGTTCCAGAGACTCGGTCGCAGATTGAACCTCGAAAGAGAGGGAGCCCGAAAAATCCTCTCCTGAAGAACATTCCTTGACTTTGTACCAAGTTCGGCTGTCAGCCCGAGGATATTACCAAGTACAGCGAGGGCTTCCTGCTGCCTCGGGAACCTAATACCTTCCGGGTCGTAGGACTACAAGTTTAGACCAAATGTGGACAATAGGAATGCTGAAAGTGAGGATCCTGACACAAGTGGAAGCAATGCCAGACTCAGCTGGGGGATATGTCGTCGCCAACCCACGATCTAAAGGTGAGGGACCCTGGGCCTCTTTTGAATGAATAGGCTTTTTAAACACACTAAGTACGAGAAAATAAAATTAAACAATTCACACAACATTTTTGTCGTTTCCATAAAAACTCTTGGGCACGTTCTTTTGGTGCAGTCTAACAGGTGATGCAGGGAACAGTTCTGCCCGGATTCTGAACAAAGCTGGTGAGGATTCACATTGCGACTTTCATGTCACAGAAAAATCTTGTAGTTTAATCCGAGGATAGCCGTTCTTGTGTACAGATAGCGAAGTTCGAAATTGATGTCCTTCCGTTAGTCATGGCTGGAGTTGAGTAGAAGGCTGGCGGTATTTCACTTTTTCTTTACGCTCGTAAACTCATTGTACGAGTGTCCGACTTGCTCCTAGTAAGGTGGGAGTCGTGCGACGACATAACCTCTTCAATGAATTAGTCTGTTCCATTAAGTCGTTGACTAAACGTGATGGAGCGAATTTCGAAACTCTGCATGCTCTTCGAAGATAGGCGGTCTTGACTCTGTTAAGTATTGTCATTAGACCATATTGGCTAGATTACATTTGAAGAAATGTGGACTTTCGTGGATTTAGAAAGTGCACAGACTGCTTCTAATGATAATTCGAAGAGTTTCTATAGCCCACGTGGCTTTTCCTGCTATTATCGCTTTATATTCAATGTGGCGATGAAATGTTTTGCCTGTCACCTGGAAGGTAACCCTTAGGTATTTGAAATGATTTACTGTTTCTAGGTTTTATGATCGCATGTTAAGGAGTCTGCGTTGGCTTGACGTCCGCCTTTCCTGAATTTCATGCCTTATTTATAGTTAGCTTGTTACACCTGGCCCAAATTTCCATTTTTTCTGTCTCTGGTTCCCCGTTTAGTCGCCTTTTACGTGAGACGGGATATCATGTATTCATTCTAATGCTCGCAACCACAGTGGATCTTATATTAACTCTGTGCGGACTGCACTGTAAACGAAATATTCAACACTAATAAGAATCTATTTTGTCTAATGTTAACAATGGAACACCGAATGTATTGTAACATTAGCGTGTAGGTTTTTCCCAATGCTATTATTTCCAACCAGACCTTAATATTAGGCTACTCTGAGGATTAAATCGTAAGAACCAACGACTGAACTTCTCTCTTTTATACTGTTTTCTATCAGGGGATTCTCGATTTGGTCAGTCAAGTTCTCTCCTTCCATCCCTGATATGTGCATTATTTAAGATGGTGGTGGTGGTGGTGATTATTGTTTTAAGAGGAAGTACAACTGGGCAACCATCCTCTATATAACACTAATCAGAGAGAAAAAATGGAAGGGGTCCGACACTTCGAAAAATGAAGGTATCGGCCAAAGGAAGACAAGGACCACGAAGGGCGTGAAAAATGAAAGACTCCCTAGGTCTCCATACGTAATACCGTCGGGGTCGGAAAAGAACAAGAGTTGACCAAGAGAGGTCAGATAGGATAAATGAAAGTGAGGACCCTGGCACAAGTAAGTGGAAGCAATGCCAGGACTCAGCTAAGGGCCCCATGGTCGCCAACCCACGCTCCAAAGTTCAGAGCCCCTGGGGCCCCTTTTTGTCGCCTCCTACGACAGGCAGGGGATACCATGGGTGATATTCTACTGCCCCCACCCACAGGGGGAGATTATTTAAGAATGTCTTACTGCAAGCTGAGTCGCTAAAACATCATGCTCAATGAACCATGGTTACAATATGTCGCAAGTATTACAAGTTAAGTTTCCCCACAAAATAATATACTCACTGGCGATAACAGGTCCCTACGTTTCCGTAGAAACAGTTCCAACTTTTCAGAGTCTTGCCTTCGTGGCATTCACAACGTACATTTCTCCCATATAATCAAAATACTCTCTAATAGCTACATGAAATGTTCCCATAGTACAGTCGTTCAGAACTTAACCACAGCGGGGTCTGAGAAACCCGATTGGAAGATATATATATCTCTCAGTTTTACAAGTGAAATTCAGGTTGATCCATACAAATTAGGTTGGTACCTCTCTGTGTGCCACAATGAGTCCTTCCAATCTTTCTGTTGCCAGGGTATTCCGATAACACAAACAAGTACATGAGAGGATCCCAGAAAACTCAGCGTTGAATTTTCCTCATGGGTGAATAATTTCCTCCTGCAGCATTTGCTCATTGGTAATGTGCTGACATCGAATACTTCCGTGTGTTTTGTTTATGATAGGTATAGCGTCTTTGTGCGATGTTTGAAAAGGCTAGTCTTTTATATAAATGAAATCTTGGCGAAATGTTCTCACAATTATCCGTTTTAGATATAATAATTAATGACCATCTTCATACTTTTTAGCTTTTGTGTCTGTTTGTCGGTTTGTCTGAGTTCTTGTAAATTAAAACCTGCTGGATAAATTTCAAATAAGCTTCATACTTAGAATCCATCTGTCCTTGGGTAGGCTTTAGGATGAATATTATTTCTAAATCCATGACTGGACTCGGGGTTTATAGGAAGTTCGAAAAAGAGATTTAACTCATCCAAAAATTATTCATGACCAAACTTATTGAAAATCTACCAGCCTTGATGGAAATCAAATTCTAAAACCTTTTTCTCACGTACACCTTTTTGATAGGAGGATTAATAAGGGACATATAATTAACGGAATATTTTACAGGTTGTCCCAGCGGACTTTCCCCAAAAGTGGGTGCGCGTACAGAATATTCCATATAATTGGAAAACTACTGGAAATATTTTAACCATTCTTCATATTTAGTACCCATCTACCCAAAGGTAGATATTAGGTTCCATACCATTTAAAAACCCCTGAACTGACTGGGAGTTTATATGAAGACCGAAACAGTGATTTCACTCTCCCACAAAATATACATGACCAACTTGAATGAAAATCTACCAACCTTAATGGAAATCAATTTCTCAAACTTTTTTATCATGTATCGTTTTTCGATAGGAGTATTAATAAGGGAGCTATCATTAACGGAATATTTTACGGTCCTAGTAGACATAGCCTAAAAGCGGTTGCACGTAGAGAAATATCTATATAAAATAGTCTGTACATTGAATACCTTGTCGAAATTTTCTTGTAGTTGTCAATTTCAGTTTTAATAGGCCTAATGATCATCTACAAACTTTTATCTTTGATGTCTGTTTTTTGTCAGTTTATCTGTTTGTCCGAGTTTTAAAAACTGAAAGCAACTGTATATATTTCAACAAATCTTCATATTTAGAATCCACTAGGACAAGTTCCCCACCAGCCGCATTATGCATTTCATCGTGTCAACTTCAGATAGAACATCTACTTTGCATTACAGAAGATAGTGGTTTTTGAAACCTGCAGTATCTTGGGGAAAGTTCTGAATAGTGATTGATTTGAACGGGAGAAAATCTGAGGATGTAGATTATCTCGCTACGGTTATAAATTAATCTCACCTAATGTAACTGAACACCGCGGAAGTATGAGAATGACTGGATGACGATGATTAATTATTATTATTAACATCATTGGCTGAATATTTCTCTTGGTCAGCATCCTTTACACGTGCCGAGATGTCTCAACTCCTAGTGACGCTTAGCCTTTCTCACGGTAAAAGAAGAAGCACTGGTAAGATGTAAGTAGAAGAAAATGTAAGTCAACAGTACTTAATAGAAAAGCAGAGCAACAGTCTATACCCTAACCCCAAATAAATATAATCATACACATCAAAGACGAAAACACAAAACTTGCATTCACGTAAGTAGAGGCAGCTGATGACTATGGTTCCCGTAGCCTCTTAAAATTCAACAATAAATAAGTTCAATAATAATGCTCTTTATGTAGTGATGATAAAAGTTCCGATGAATTATACTAACTTCTCCGGTATTTTAACGGAACATCAAGGACCTCAGTGGAGTGCTTTCAACCCTTCGGGAACGGCCATCTTCAGTTGCTTATATCTCAGGCCACTAGAAATCCAAAACAGAAGTTGTAGGCCGAAATTTTCCTTGCTTCCAATAGGCGGTCAGATCCACATTACTCCAATCAACTTCGGTTATCAATCAATCAATCAATCAATCAATCAATCAATCAATCAATCAATCAATCAATCAATCAATCAATCAATCAATCAATCAATCAATCAATCAATCAATCAATCAATCAATCAATCAATCAATCAATCAATCAATCAATCAATCAATCAATCAATCAATCAATCAATCAATCAATCAATCAATCAATCAATCAATCAATCAATCAATCAATCAATCAATCAATCAATCAATCAATCAATCAATCAATCAATCAATCAATCAATCAATCAATCAATCAATCAATCAATCAATCAATCAATCAATCAATCAATCAATCAATCAATCAATCAATCAATCAATCAATCAATCAATCAATCAATCAATCAATCAATCAATCAATCAATCAAGCAAGCAAGCAAGCAATCAATCAATCAATCAATCAATCAATCAATCAATCAGTACTAATCTGCATTTAAGGCAGTCGACCAGGAGGCAGATTCCCTATCTGTTGTTTTCCTAGCTTTTTCTTAAATGATTTCAAAGGAATAGGAAATTTATGGAACATCTCCCTTGGTAAGTTATTCCAATCCCTAACTCCCCTTCCTATAAATGAATATTTGCCCCAATTTGTCCTCTTGAATTTCAACTTTATCATCATATTGTGATCTTTCCTACTTTTAAAGACGCCACTCAAACTTATTCGTCTACTAATGTCATTCCACGCCATCTCTCCGCTAACAGCTCGGAACATACCACTTAGTCGAGCAGCTCTTCTTCTTTCTCTCAATTCTTCCCAACCCAAACATTGCAACATTTTTGTAACGCTACTCTTTTGTCGAAAATCACACCGAGCAAATCGGGCTGCTTTTCTTTGGATTTTTTCCAGTTCTTGAATCAAGTATGCCTGGTGAGGGTCCCATACACTGGAACCAAACTCTAGTTGGGGTCTTACCAGAGACTTATATGCCCTCTCCTATGCACCCTTACTACAACCCCTAAACACCCTCATAACCATAACCATGTGCAGAGATCTGTACCCTTTATTTACAATCCCATTTACGTGATTACGCCAATGAAGATCTTTCTTTATATTAACACCTAGATACTTACAATGATCCCCAAAAGGAACTTTCACCCCATCAACGCAGTAATTTAAACTGAGAGGGCTTTTCTTACTTTTGGTATTTGTGAAACTCGCAACCTGACTTTTAACCTTGTTTATCATCATACCATGCGCACTGTCCATCTCACAACATTATCGAAGTCATGTTGCAGTTGCTCACAATCTTGTAACTTATTTATTACTCTATACAGAAAAACATCATCCTCCAAAATTCTTACCTCTGATTACACTTCTTTACTCATATCATTATAATAATTATAATTTCGTGTGGCTATTTCTAGCCGAGTGCAGCCCTTGTAAGGCAGACCTTCCGATGAGGGTGGGCGGCGTCTGCCGTGTGTAGGTAACTGCTTGTTATTGTGGTGGAGGATAGTGTTAGGTGTGGTGTAAGAGTTGCAGGGATGTTGGGGACAGCACAAACACCCAGTCCCCGGGCCATTGGAATTATCCAATGAAGGTTAAAATCCCCGAGCCGGCCTGGAATCGAACCCGGCACCCTCTGGACCGAAGGCCAGCATGCTGACCATTCAGCCAACGAGTCGGACACTCATATCATTTATATATATAAATCAATCAATATATATATAGTAACGTTCATCACCATGCCATAGGCATATTAGGAGGTTTAGTCAATCATATATGCCGTTTTCCGCAACATTCTATGACATATAATGTAGTAATTAGCAGTCTACATGCCGAACCGGGATGTGATTTGCGATATCCTAGCCCGAAGGGAGCAGTTCT
This sequence comes from Anabrus simplex, assembly GCF_040414725.1. Classification (NCBI taxonomy): domain Eukaryota; kingdom Metazoa; phylum Arthropoda; class Insecta; order Orthoptera; family Tettigoniidae; genus Anabrus; species Anabrus simplex. The sequence goes on along the minus strand of NC_090265.1, from coordinate 585,566,548 downwards.
GTGCGCTGTAACGAGAAAGGGATAGCGTAGTATTGCTGAACCTTGAAATCGCGCTCTCTTTTCGTGTGAGCGAGATGGAAGGATGACGCTAGGCGTGGAATTGTAGGTTGTCGGAGAATGGGCTGAGTTAAGGTGGGTTAACCCTTGAGAAATAAATGTCCTCTACTAATTCAACACCGCATTCATTGGTGCCACTTCACCATAATTTACTAAAAAGAGGAAGAAGAAGAACACCTTCATCTGAAATAATTTTTGGAAATTTATGAGTCAGGTCTCCTTCGAACCGATGTATTTAATGCTAATTGTTGATGCATATAAATGCAATACTTGAATAGTGGATCGGTAATGACGCCTGTCATACAGTGGTACGCAGATTAAAGATGACTGCTGAAATCTGACAACGTGTGGAAAAAAGTGGGAGGTCTTGCGTGATGAACCATGACGCGTGAATTTCTAAAAGGACGCTTTTGAGATTGTGAATGAACCACTGATCGCTTTAGTTTTATACGTGATCAGTAGAAAGTAGAGGTCACAAGCTATAATTTGAGTGTTTTCACGTCGCTAAAAGATTCCGATTACCGGACCTTCAAATTCAGCAGGGGCTCCCCCCTGATCATTTTGTCTGGAGGCTATAAGTAGAGCCAGGACCTAGATACAGTATCCCATTGTCATTTGTGTAGCTGCAGTACTAACACGTTAGGAGTGAACTTGGATATCCGTTTATGAAGTGTTGTGTCATAGAAGAAAAACACATCAGTGCGGTGTAAAATATCGCGGAATAAGCCGTGTGGTACAGGATAATGTACATTATTGATGAATAGATGTCTTATCTCAATATTTAACATTTTAATTAACAACAACAGTCAGTTGGGACTCATGGTGCAATCATCAGCGAAAGGGGAAACGCGTCAGGTTGTTTAGAGGTAGTGAGACAGCTGATTACGTTCAGTAATTAGTAATAACCGATCCAAAGCATTTTAGGAGTGAGTGACGTTCAGTAAAATTAAAGATTTGTTCCTGACAAAATTAGCTTTTGCATACTCCATGGACACTCGCGGTGATAGACTGTGTGATTAATGGGGAAATGAACAGTGATTTCTACGAACTCGCCACTATTTGCATTGATCTATTTAAAGTTATCCGTGTATCGTGTTAGTAGTAGATCCCTTTGAAAGTACATAAACAGTGTTTAATAACTGATTTCCCATTGTGGCTGTATGTTCGTGAGTGGTCGTCGAACCCCGAGATCTGGAGCCTACAAGTATCGCGCCTAAGTGCCTGCAGTTATTTCTACAGGAAACGCCCAGAGACTTAACTAAGAAGACCACAGTTCGAGACATGGATCGTGGTAGTACGATGTGGAACCAAGGACTATCAAAGAGAAGACCGCTCATCATGACGGAGTAAAAATTTAAGATGTACCTCGAGATGACGTCAAACCATACCCAGTATTTGATAAGTACAATCCATTTGAATATATTAAACCACGAGATTTGCATTCCAGTAGCAATATTTATTTTGTAAATATTAAAAATGTATGATTAACAATATTAAATGTAGGGAACACTATACGCGTGTGACTGGGAAAAGATTTATTATTTTAGTAAGGATTTTCAAGTGATTTAAGAATAATCATTGATATTTAGTAGGTTTATTTGCATGAATTATTGTATAGATCCCACAAATTATTAGTTTATACGAAGCACATAATTTGGGGAGAATAGCGATTTAGCTAAACTTATAATTTCTTCGTAATATTACTATCTGGTAAAGATTTTCGTAGTAGTTTGAATATAAACTATATGTTTGCTTCAAGGTGATTCAGGTATTTATAAATCCCGAATGATAATAGATGATCATTGAAGATGTCCCAAACCGAGGTATTATGTGGATTATATAGATATGCGAGAAGAATTAAATAACCTGTAAGAATGGAGTCTTCTCTGTAAATTAATAGAACGGTTTGAGATGCGGTGGTATGATATGGAAGGGTGAAGCTGTAACATGTTATGTTGTTGGAATGATAAAGGATAATAATAATTATGGCTGTTGTGATATATTGAACTGGGCTGAATATATAGCCAAATAATGAATAATAAGAAGTAATGGCTCTCAGATGAATGCGTACTTGAGAACAAGCCTAGATGATATATAAAAGAAAGAAAGAAAGAAAGAAAGGAAGGAAGAAAGAAAGAAAGAAACGATGAGTTCAATGTGCTTTGTAGCCACGGAGTTGGATACACAGCTGTTATCATGATTGACAGTTTTACTACGTGCGACTTGGGTCGAGGAAGATTCCGTAGTTTGCAGTAAAGCTTAAGGTTTACTTGCGAGATCCTTTTCATTCGCCAGAGCAGTCTCAATTCCATTCTAATGATACGTTATGAGTAATGCGGATAATTTTCTGATTTTGTGAAGGATAGATCCCTTCCAATGTTTATATAATTAGCTCGTGATTGGAGTTTTAATTTTTTACCTTGGAAGCTGGAATACTTGAGTTCGACCCATGTTGGAGCGAAGAATTTAACCAGATACTATGGCTTGGTTAAGCCATAATCTTCGAGATGTATTGTGTGATATATGTTTGATATTTTTTATGTAATGTGTTTATGTGTTTTATTATTTTCCAAAGTGTTCTGTGGTGATGGGTCCGATTCCAGCGATGGTTGATTTTTCTTTAAATATAATTTGTTAGGTAAACTCAGGATACACGTAAGTTTCAGTGTAAACATATAATTGTCATGGTCAAATGGACCATGTGTTTGATATACGGCGATGCAATCTCGTGTTTTAAGGGAAATGTTATTATTATTATTAATCGATACGGCCACCTGTGGGCCACGTTTACACAATCTTCCTTCTGTCACGCAGACTGATACCCTTCTCTTTACACTCTCGCCAAAGATTCTTGAGTCTTTGACTTCTTCTTGCTCGTTCTTCCACCGAGATGTTCCGTGGCTTCGCATGTTGCTCTTCAGACGCATCCCTCAATCCCGCAACCTTCTTCCTAAATGATGTCCTTTCTTTTATATCCTCCTCCTTGATACCTATTTCTGCCAAGTCATTGTGCACGTGTGTAAGCCATCCCGGTTGTTTTTTCCACCTTTCCTGCAGAAGAAGTATCCTGTTGGTCAATCTCTCAGGGTTCATTCTTTTGATATGTCCATAAAACGTCAGTCTCCTTTTTCTCATCACAGTCGTGATTCTTTCTACTGTTTTGTAGAGCTCCAAATTCGATCTTAACCGGAATGTGTTTGGGTCACTCGTCGACTTTCTAGGGCCTAAGATTTTTCGCAAGAATCTTCTTTCTCTTTTTTCAAGGACTGGGTCAGCCATCCTCGTCAAGGTTTCTGCTCCATAAAGGCACTCTGTTCTAACCACTGTGCAGTAATGTTTTAACTTGGCCTGAATTGAGAGAGACTTGGACTTATAGGTGTCATGACACAGTCTGAATGCCAGCTCCATCCTTCTCACCCTTTCCTTTAATCCCTCCTTTTCATCTCCATTGGGGGTGAGTATTTCTCCCAGGTATTTAAATTTTTGCACACGCTGGATATCCCCATACAATGTAACAAGTCTGTCCGTGTCGCCTTTTTTTATAGAATCCATGAATGCTGTTTTCTCGAAAGAGATTCTTAACCCTGTTTTGACTGCAACATTTTGTAGTTCTTCGACTTGTTTCTTGGCTGTTTGACGGTTGTCTGTAATAAGAACGACATCGTCTGCGAAGGCAAGGCAATCCAACATCATCGCATTTTTTCCACAACCTATCTTTACCCCATTCTTCATTCCATTTTCAGTCATTCTCAGCCTCCATTCCCTAATAACTTTTTCTAAAATGCAATTAAAGAGTAGTGGAGAAAGGCTGTCTCCTTGCCTCAAACCCGTTTTTATCTCAAATGGATTTGAGAGTTCGCCCATAAATTTGACTTGAGAAAAAGTGTTTGTAAGAGATTGCCGAATTATGGCCAGAGATTTCTCATCCACTCCAAACTCCTGTAGAACGTTCATGAGCACTCCACGATCTATGGAATCATATGCCTTTTTGAAATCAACGAAGGTTATGATTGTCCTCTTCTGATTTCTCATAGATCTTATTTTTATAAGTGATTTTAGAATATAAATCTGCTCAGCACATGAACGCCCTTTCCTGAACCCTGCCTGGTATTCACCAATTTGTTTATCTAGATGTGTTTCAAGCCTCCGCTGCAATGCTTTGGATAGAATTTTGTATGCTATAGGAAGAAGAGAGATACCTCTGTAGTTGTTGACGTTAGTTTGGTCCCCTTTTTTGTGTAAAGGATGAATGAGTGCATTTTTCCAATCACTTGGTATTTCTTCTTTTTCCCAAATAAAAGCGAATAATTCCTCTAGTTTTTCCACTATATTTTCACCTGCAAATTTGAATAACTCTGCAGTAATTGAATCTTTCCCAGGAGCTTTGTTGTTTTTTAGTTGCTTAATGATGTCCCTAATTTCTTCCTTATTTGGTGGTAATGAATCCTTCAACTTGAATTGAGGCTCTCCAAATAGCAATCCATCTTCGGGAGGTTCACAGTTCAGAAGATTCTGGAAATAGTTGGCCAGATACTCGCAGTTCTTCTTGTCACCAATAATGAGTTTCCCTTGTTCACTTTTAAAACATAGATTACCAGGGGAGAATTTTTTGATTTTGTTTTTAAACCTTCTATAGAAATCTCTTGTGTTGTTTCTCTTGAAATCTTCTTCTATGTTGTGCAGCTGTTCTTTCTCGTACTTTCTTTTCGTATTCCGAAGAATGTTTGCTGTGTGTTTCCGTTGTTCCTTGAAGTCTTCGAAATTCTTGTGATTAGTACACCATTTATTCCACGCTTTAGACCTTTCCCGTAAGGCTACTTCACAATCGTCATTCCACCATGGATGTTTCTTCTTTTTGGCGATCATTATAGTCTTTTCAGCTGCTTCTTGTATCCTCCTTGCCATTTCGTCCCAATTCGAAGATTCCAAGACCTCAAGCTCTCGTTTATAGTTCTCAACAATCTCTTGGTTTATCTTGAGTTCATCAGTTCGATATTTCTTGATTTTGGGTGAAGGTCTCTTGAAGGACTTTGGAATAAATCTTATCTTGACTCTAACAAGGTAGTGGTCAGAATCTATGTTTGCACCTTTTTGCACTTTAACGTTCAAAATCTCTGCAGGGTTCGATGTGGCTACATGGTCTATTTGGAACTCCCCTAACATGGGATTTGGTGAACGCCATGTCATTAATTTCTTCCTTTCTTTCTTGAATTGGGTGGACATTAACTTGAGGTTGAATGCTTCACACACTTCAATAAGCCTTTCCCCATTTCTATTGGTTCTTATATGCCCAGGATAACTGCCAACTATTTTTCTGTATTTTCTTTCCTTGCCAACTTGAGCATTAAAATCACCCATTAATATTTTAATCATATGTTCTGGAGTTTCCAACAACTCTTTTTCCAGGAGAGACCAGAATTCTTCAACTTTGTCTGGATTTTTCTTGTTGTCCTCATTAATAGGTGCATGCACATTGAAGATAGCATATGATTTGTTTCCACTCTTCAAGGTTAAGATGGAAAGCCTAGGGGAAGGTGATTGAAAATCAATGATTGCATCTATAATTGAATTGTGAACAAAAAATGCTGTTCCTAGAATTGAAGGTGATTTTCTATTATTACCCATTTTATATTCCCTGATCGCTGGTTGACCCTTTATTATCTTGTACTTGCCCATCATAGATACTTCATTAGATGGGAATCTTGTTTCCTGTACAGCGAGTAGCTTGATCTGATATCTCTCCAGTTCTTTGATAAGTTCCATCTGTTTACCGACTCTTAGGAGGGTATTGACATTCACTGTACCAAAGAAGTATTTTTTCTTGGTCCTGATCTTGCGGGGTGAGGGATCCTCCGACTGATCCCAACATGATGGTGCAGGGCCCCCAGAATCCAATGCCCTGTTTAGACCAGACTCTAACTGGCCCCGGATTTTACCGGCTGGGGTAGTTTCCGATGTGCGTTGTACCATCATGGTAGATTGTGTGAATCATTTCACATGAGGGTGGAACCCGTAGGTCCCACAACAATTAGAACCAGATTGGTAAAACCTGGAGCATGCTTAAACAGCCGACCCTGACCTGGATACAGACGCTGACCACAACACCGCCCGCTGCGGGATCAGACATGTGTGGATTTACATTTCTTCCACCTTCTTCACCGTTGGGATCCAAATTCCTCATTCGCTGCTGAAGCTGTTGACTATCTTCGTGAATGCTTTTTATTACTATCCCAAAAAGCAAGGATGCCTCTTCCGCCAGTTCCGCCGTACCAATGATCTTCATCTCCGCCTTCACTGCCGTTGAGGTCTTCACCCGTAACCCTGAGCTGGGACCCTTACCAGATGATACACACCGGGTCAGTGTGCTCTGGGACTCACATAGGCAGGGGCGCCACTCCCTGGGTAGGGCTGCCTCCGAAGAGGGTCCCTACCTGCTACCTGTTAAGGGAAATGTACTTATGGGAATGTATACTTTCGACAACCATGATAATTAACCAAATCATTTGAGGTATGCCGAGGACCAACTACAACTATGAATAAACTACAAGGACACGAAAGCATACTATATATACAATTTTTGCATTATTCTTGATTGCTTCTTGTTCATGTGTTGCAGTATGGCACCATCTCGTGTGATTTTATCAGTATAATAAAATGTTTAGCAAATAATATTTTAACGAAGATTCTTCTCATTTAATAATATTAGTGTATTCCTCTCACATTACAGAATCCTATTTTCGTTATATTTTATGTAGCGCCTATTTTTCTTTTTCGAACATTCCATTGCCCGTATGCTTTATGAGTTCAGCCGGTGACGAAATGAAAGTAGGGAGGACGAGACTTCAAACCTGGTAAGTGACTTCTGGAGGTTCTCATCCAACTATTCCATCTATACATCTGTTTTTGAAACCAAATTATGTAATAGTTGTCCTAAATTACCCAGTATGGGTACAATATATATATAAGAAAACATATAGGTCCAATAATAAAGCTTCGCCTACTCTTAATTCTCTGAGATGTATTTTCTAGAAATATAGCAACCCATTTAGTCTCTCTTTTGTCGAGTCCAATTTCACTCATTTTTGATAGTAGTCGCCCATGATCCACCCTATCAAATGCTTTAGACAGGTCAATCGCCATACAGTCCATTTGACCTCCTGAATTAAAGATATCTGCTATATCTTGCTGAATCCTACAAGTTGAGCTTCTGTGGAATAACCTTTCCTAAAACCGAAGTGTCTTCTATCGAACCAGTTATTAATATAGCAAACATGTCTAATATAATCAAAAAGAATTCTTAGTATCGCAGGAAAAATATGTTCGAGTATTCGGGAAAGCAGACTGAGAAGTCAAGTGGAAGAACACTTGGAGGAAGAGCAACGTTGGTTCAGAGGAGGAAGAAGCACCCAGGATTTGAACTTGGAGCACAACGGTGACACTTATGTCTGCATCCTAGATTTGGTCAAAGCATTCGATAAGGTACCATGGAAAGTAATATGGAAAATTTTTAGGAAATGAAAAGTGGATCCTTCCCGCTGCAAACAATCGAAAATGCAGAAGCTAGGTACGGGCATCCAACTGTACATCTGAAGAGGACATCACAACAGCTGGAGTGCGACAGGGAGACGTTTTGTCACCTTACATGTTCATAATCCCCCTAGATGATACCATGAAAAGCTGTAAAGAACAGGTTAGAAATTTAAAGTGGGACACTACAAATTGAAACCTGTTTACGTAACACAGCTGGCATTCGGAGATGATATTGATGTTTTAGCAAAATCCCCCAGGGATCTTCAATACAATCTACATATTTGTTATCGAGAAATGAAGAAGAGGGGCATGGTTATAACCCCAGGCAAGACAAAATGATGGCTGTCACAAGAATGAAAAGAGATATAAAAATCAAGGTCGATGACACAGAATTGGAAATGGTAAGAATGTTCAAGTACCAGGGGGCCATCGTAGTGAAGATGGAAGGATTGATGATGAACTTAACAATCGAATTGCCTCTGCTGGACACATATATTTCTCTCTCTCTCTTTTTCTCAGCCTTGTCAATAAGAAATATGTGAGGAAGAGGACCAAACTTAGAATATACAAGAGAGTATACTTACCACTACTCACATACAGCTGTGAATCATGGGCACTCGGCACAAAACACCTAAGCAGGCTGCAGGCAGTTGAAATGAGATATCTGAGGAGAATAGAATACAAGACAAGGAGAGACCGTATTAGGAACAGCGCTATTAGGAAGACATTGGGAGTAACACCATTGAAAGTCACCATAAAAGGAGCTCAATTAGGTTGGTTTGGACATGTGATGATGATGTCGGAAACCCAACTGCCACGTAGATTGTGGGAAGCCCGGAGTGAAGGACCTAGAGGGAGAAGACCAGAAACCAGAGGTGTCCTGTGGTGGGAAGCTCAACAGGCGACACAAGACAAGAAAGCTGGGCGGTCTCTCTGCCAAACCTCGACACCGCAAGGTACAAGAGGAACGACTAAGTAAGTAAGTCTAATGTGTCCAACAAACGCCTTCTCACTACAAGATCTTCGTGCATTTCCCCGTTCTGTATTTTGTATTTTCTGGTTTTATAGGCATAACAGGCTTAATTCACATATTACACTAAATATGTGCATCTACACCGCCCAATTCACACAACTGTCGTAAGCTACTTCACTCATTTTCCTCAGGTTCCGGAGTATCTTTCGCAAACATATGCCCAAATAGTTAATTCTCTCCCGAATGCAAGCTCACACCTGCGCGCGCCTAACCACACGGCCAACCCTCCCGGTCAGATAGCAAGTATATGAGTAGTGGGTTCGAATCCCACTGTCGGCAGCACTGAAGATGCTTTTCCGTGGTATCCCATTTTCACACCAGGCAAATGCTGGGGCTGTACCTTAATTAAGGCTATGGCCACTTCCTTCCCACTCATAGGCCTTTCCTATCCCATCGTCGTCATAAGACCTATCTGTGTCTGTGCGACGTAAAGCAAATTCTAAAAATAAAAATAAAAATAAAATCTTCTTGCAATCTGAAAATTCCTACAGGCAGAAATACACGAAGTTGATAGACAAAGGTATTCTAAATTCCCAAAAAGAATCCTCAGGAACAACGTTACGTTTGTTTCCTGAAGGTCAACTAACCGAATACTTAAATATTTAGTTCCATATTCGAGCTCTCGTCCGTAAATATGGCTGTATATTTAGACACAATTAAGTCTGTGGAGAGACATCATCACGATGATATCGTATCACACTCATTTCGAATGAAGTTTGAAACAGAAGGAAATATCACGTGTGATATATCTTGAATTAACAAGTGTTACAATTCCAGTCTAATGTGTTGTAAACCTGGATTTTGTACTAACCAGAGATGCTAAGCTCTTGTTGCTAGCCAAAGCCAGATTAAGATAATATCAGGAGCCTTAGAGCTGTCGATTGTACCCATGTAACATGAACCTCAACCTCCCTAATGGCACTCATAGCAGCACGAGATTACACAGGCTAACAAAGGGTTTTACCGAGAACCCTTCATAACATCATACAGTAATTAAGTTGTGGAATGTTCCCTGAATATGTCAGCGACGATAACCTCATTTAGTGTCTGCATTAGCTCCATTACAGCCGTTTAATTCTATTTCCACCACCAGCCCGTCCACTTCCCTTCCATACGAATGATAACTTTTCCACGTAAAAGTAAAGTGTGCTGAACAGTTAAGGAACAAATCTACTACCGCATAATATCGCTCTCTCCTAAAATGATGAAAATAGAGATAGTGAAAAGTATTGTGCATGATTACACAGTATTGTATTCCTTTTATATATGTATATTGTATTCCTTATATTTTAAAAGTGTGAGTAAATACCGAAGGGGCTGGATAGCAGAGGGCGGTAAAGGTGTGCTTTGTTCACTCAGAAGGAGGGTGGTCAATCCCTGTCAGAAAGACGAAAAATTTGGAAACGAGACTTTCCCTTCTGGAGAGCTACACAGCCCCATATAAACCTACTCCAGAAATGAGTACTAGGTTGATTCCTGGGGTCAAAGGTGGCCGGACACAAAGGTAACAACTTTATGTAACTTAGTGCCGAGGTTATAGATAGTCTTCACCTTTCAACCACCCACCCCCACCCTTCCACTACATCCTTGGACCTTCAATGCCTGTACACACATATTTGCTTTGTTGGGTAAATATCGGGTACTTCAGCACAGTCGATTTGAACTAGCGTACGTTTAGATCAATTGCAAGTTAGATTTTAAAATCATACACTGCTGTAAGCTATGTAGTAGTAAAACACTTAAACTATCAGTAAAGCAAATAGCAAGTGCATCTACAACTATGTAACAGGTTGTCTGAGCCTTCAAACACTTCTCAGTTTTTCCACTATTCATCAGTATGTTATAAAAAAGCCTTACGGTCTATGTAGACCTACAGCATTAAGTAAACAACTATTAATTCCACAGATTGGTTCTAATGTGAATGAGAACTGAAGTCTTTTTCATGTTATCAGAGCACAGAGCAACTAGCCTTACTATCATCTCAGTTTTGAGAATCTCCCTTAGTCTAACTGGGACACTGTCTAAACCACCAATGTTCAGATATGGATAAGCCATTACCATAGCTTAATGTACATTTCATTTTACTAGGGTACAGTGCTATTTCAACGTTTTCAACTTCTTAATCAGAAATTAAGTTCCCAGTAAGGATTCGTAGGAATTCATCAGCAACGCTCAAGGTAAAATTATGCCTGATCGGAACGCATCGGTTACGTTCAGTGGTCAGATTAAGCCAGATTAGGTGTACACGCATGCACAGAAATGACGTCCCTACATAAACAATCAACACTGCTCCCAATCCAGTACTTAAACGGAGGGGAGGAAGTGAAGGCCACTCCAGTACCGAAAAGGAGAGGAAAGGAGTGAACGGGTTGTGCTGAAGGTACAGTGTTTGTATTGCTATGCATCCGCAACTGTGCCCATTTAAATCACTACAGTCTTGTAGAGGGCTGTCTACCTGCAGTGAGGAGGTGGGGATTGAGACGCCATGCTTTGTTTATATTGAACACTATTTCTGTGCATGTGTGTACATCTGTCGCATTTGTGGTCAGTTTCCGCGCGGCAGCATGTTCCTTCTCATTTTATAGAGGCTTAGAACTCCTTCCTATGAACGGGTATTGTTAAAACTGCCGCTAAATGTAAAATAAATATAACAGTAACTTGGTACTCGTCAAAATGTTTCAAATAAACGTACCATTAATCCGGTACACGTTCGAAAGTAAGAAGAAAAGCAAGAAAACCAACAAAAAGAAAGAAAATAAAATTATCGAATATAAAGGACGTACGATAGTAGGATATGACTTCGTTAGAATCATGGCTTTTAAACTTCTCCCGACATAAAGATGAATTGCTCCTAAAATTTTAGATATTTCTTTGATAAATACGCCTTGAAACATTCCTATTTTGGATATTATGCTTAACGAGCGAGTGGCTGCGTGGTTTGGGTCACGTAACTGTCAGCTTATATTCGGTAGATAGTAGGTTCTAACCCCACTGTCGGCAGCGCTGAAGATGGTTCTCCATGGTTTCCCATTTTCACGCCAGGAAAATGCCTGGGCTATACCTTAATGAAAGCCACGGTCCATTCCTTCCCACTCCTAGCCCTTTCCTGTGCCATCGTCGCCATAAGACCTATCTGTGTCGATGCGACGTAAAGCAAATCGTAAAAAAAAATTTAAAATGCTATTTTATGCATTCCCCTTTTGAAATATATCTTTCAAATGATTCCACAAGACAAAGGACCTTTTACTCATCAACCAGTTCAAACATGTGAAACACGCTTCTAAATGTAGTTGAATGATCTCAGATAAGCTTTACACAATCCACAAAGAAACCTGTTCAGAAGGTTTTCCGTGGTTTCCAATTTTCACACCAGGCAAATGCTGGGGCTGTACCTTAATTAATGCTACGGCAGCTTCCTTCCCACTCCTAGGCCGTTCCTGTCCCATCGTCGCCATAAGACCTATCTGTGTTGATGCGACGTAAAGCAAATTAAAAAAAAGTTATTTGAGCTTGATGTCAAGAGTGGAAGAATCAAAATGTTTGAGAAAATAATCGTTCCAATACAGGTCAAGCTGTGAAATAGTATTATACTACATTACGTAGTATTCGATTACCAGGAAGGCTGAAGATGAGTTGCATGCCCACGTTTCACAAGATCATGAATCTGATCACACTGGGCTGCTATCCTCGCTGAAAAGAAAGCAATCAGCCTAAGGCAACTAGGCTGTCCATTCTAGCCAAACAAGGAGCCCAGCATGATGTGGGCGAATGACCACCTCACGAGAAATAAACATACTGTCACGTCTTGGGCAGAAACAGTCTGAACAAAAATTCGTGAAAGTGAATGTCACGGGGGATGAGAAGAGATTAGCAATGCTTACAGCATGAAATCTGAAGCCTCATCAACCTGTTCAAACATGTGAAACACGCTTCTAAATGCAGTTGAATGATCTCAGATAAGCTTTACACAATCCACAAAGAAACCTGTTCAGCTGCCCGTCAAATCACTCATCGATGGTTTAAGCAGCGAGTGGCATGGATAATTCTCTGAGGAGACGTTAGTTCAACCGATGAAAATGTTTTTATGTTGGATTTTTTTTCTAGTGGTTTAACGTCGCTCTAACACATCGACATTTTTCGGATACGCAACGATGGAAAGGGCTAGGACTGGGAAGAAAGCAGCCATGGCCTTAGTTAAGGTACAGTCCCGGCGTTTAGCTGACGAGAAAATGGGAGTTGTAATATTTATTAAAAAACAAATCATCCGTCCTCCAGTGAGGGTAGCCATAATGGTCCGGAATAAATAACTTACAGTATGTAATTATAATAATGAAATAATATGTTTTCTGCAAAATTCATTGTAAGGAGATCTATCTATCTATCTATCTATCTATCTATCTATCTATAAATGTTTTAATTCTCCAGCCTGAAGGGGTGGGGCGGGCCACCTAAAGGGTAACGCCCTCTCTCTGACCAAGAGATGCGGTCGGGTTGGGGAGATGTGATTTAAAAAAAGGAGATTACGATTCACTGTATAAATGCAACCGTATAATTTGCAGCGAATCTCTTGTGATCTGTTATATAAGAATTTCTCTATATCGTAAAAATGAATTTTTAAACTTTGAAGGATAGTGGCTGTGATCTTCGGCAGAGTACCTCTGGATCCAAACAGGAGGCCTGTGACAACCCATTGACCAAGAGGAATATTGTATTTGGCTGATAGATAGGGTAAACATGGCGTATAAATAGCTTGTTGCCTGTTGCAAGTTCCTCTTGAAGCGAATAGTAGGATCTAACACCATCGCTTTCTTCTCTTTCTGATTGATGGCTATGATGTCCATTCTTCTCGTTGAGTCCTTGGTAGAGACACAGTGAACTTCGTCGCGCACCTCCCATCCACGTTCCCTCAGGCCTTGAGCAAGTGATGTCCTTTGACGATTGTTACACAAGCCCATCATCTCCCGAGTACAAGCTTACAGCTTAGTAAATCGAAACACGAAGCCAACTTGCCAGGCGATGAATATGTATCGAAGAATAGTGGCAAATGCAGTGCGTATACTCTGAGTCAATGGTCCTAATATTAACCCTCAGTTGATTGCACGTCGGTCCCTTCACCCCGTGAAATGAAATGGAGTATGGCTTTTAGTGCCGGGAGTGTCCGAGGACATGTTCGGCTCACCAGATGCAGATCTTTTGATTAGACGTCCGTAGGCGACCTGCGTGCCATGATGAGGATGAAATGATGATGAAGACGAAACATGCAATCAGCCCCCATGTCAGCGGAATGAACCAATGATGGTTAAAATTCCCGAACCTGCCTGGAATCGAACCAGGGACCCCTGTGACCAAAGTCCAGCACGTCACCCATTTATCCATGGATAACACTGGTTAAAGTCTCCTACAGTGTTGTTTTCCATTGTAGCTTCTGTTCCCTTGTCAAACTATAAATATGGTCGATATTATTTATATATTTTGTTCCTTTCTTTTTGAGTGATGTGTTGATAAATACAGGGTAGGTTGTTTAGACCATGGCGTGCTTTGTGAGGAAGGTGAGATTCTTATCAGTCAATCAATCACTACTGATCTGCATTCAGGGCAGTCGCCCAGGTGGCAGATTCAGTATCTGTTGTTTTCCTAGCCTTTTCTTAAATGATTGCAAAGAAATTGAAAATTTAATGAACATCTCCCATGGTAAGTTATTCCAATCCTTAACTCCCCTTCCTATAAACGAATATTTGTCCCAATTTGTCTTCTTAAAGTCCAGCTTTATCTTCATATTGTGATATTTCCTACTTTTAAAGACACCACTCAAACTTATTTGTCTACTGATGTCATTCCACGCCATCTCTCGACTGACAGCTCGGAACATACCGCTTAGTTGAGCAGCTCGTCTCCTTTCTCCCAAGTCCTCCCAACCCAAACTTTGCAACTTTTTTGTATCGCTACTCTTTTGCCGGAAAACACACAGAACAAATCGAGCTGCTTTTCTCTGGATTTTTCCAGTTCTTGAATCAAGTAATCCTGGTGAGGGTCCCATATCCTGGAACCATACGCAAGTTGGGGTCTTTCGAGAGACTTATATGCCCTCTCCTTTACACCCTTAATACAACCCCTAATTACCCCATAAGCATGTGCAGAGATCTGTACCCTTCATTTATAATCATATTTATGTGATTACCCCAATGAAGATCTTTCCTTATATTAACACCTAGGTACTTACAATGATCCCCACCGATCTCGATAGCTGCAGTAGCTTAAGTGCGGCCAGTATCCAATAATCGGGATATAGTGGGTTCGAACCCCACTGTCGGCAGCCCTGAAGATGGTTTTCCGTGGTTTCCCATTTTCACACCAGGCAAATGCTGGGACTGTACCTTAATTAAGGCCACGGCCGCTTCCTTCCCATTCTTTGGCCTTTCATATCCCATCGTCGCCATAAGACATACCTGTGTCTCTGCGACGTAAAGCAAATACCAAAAGACAATGATTCCCAAAAGGAACTTTCACCCCATCAACACAGTAATTAAAACTGAGAGGACTTTTCCTATTTATAAACTCACAACCTGACTTTTAACCCCGTTTATCATCATACCGTTGCCTACTGTCCATCTCACAACATTATCGAGGTAATTTTGCAGTTGCTCACAATCTTGTAATTTATTTATTACTCTGGACAGAATAACATCATCTGCAAAATAGAGATGGAGTGTTTTTATTCTGCAGTTACAAGTTATATATTGTATATTTTCTTTATAGTTGACTTCCTCAATTTTATGAACCTTTAACGGGAGATCCTTGATAAAGACGAAATTAGTAGATATGAGCCGGTGGAAGAAGATAATATATTGCAAGAATATGATCACAACACGGACAGCAAGAATGAATTTTCTGATGAGGAAGCTATCGTTGGGAATTATTTATCAGATATCGATGAGACTTTCGGTTTCGGAAAGGAAAATACGACAATATGGACAAATTTACCACACAATTGTGTAATCATCAACATGTTCTAGTTTACTACGCACATAGGAGGAGGGGGCGATAACCAACCTAAGAGAAAGAAAAGTGACATTTTTGAAACAGTTTGTAGTTCCTTTTTAAAATCCTCTTTATGACGTACAAGGCTCTGTTAACAGTGTATACGATGCAGCTAGCAATTTCGACACAAGACCCAAGAGCTGTGAAACGACCGACATGCGACCACTAGCGTTACAGAATTAAGCGCGCCTCACTACGGGTTAAGAGAAGTGTTTTGACGGCTGGCGGTGGGAGGGGCTGGACAGAAGGGAGTAAGGTTATGGTTGCCATGGAAACGTGGACGGATCCACTGTGGCTACCATGGAGACGAGCCTGCTGTCCATCTGCAGTTGCTTGGAGTTGCCAGACTTTTCATTTCTCAGCAACGGCACTACAACAGCCCTTCCCTCCTGCGCTAGCTGTCAGAACGCTTCATTTTATAAGCATCCAGAAGAGTAGTTTGTCTGACATATTTTATTCTGTATGTAGAATTTAAATTTCCGGATTAAAAACAAAATAAGCTTTACTTTTACGCGACGGTTAATATTGTTATCATAGTAATAGCATCTCGAGTTTTACACCATACCCAAACCACAGGGATGTGACTCTTCATTACAAAATCTCGCATTCATTGGCTGAAATTTAAAACGTGGGCTCCTCTGTGAAAAGCTAGTAAAAACGATACTCAACCCTCGAGAATAATACTCTGTACGGGCGTTTCTGGGGTCTTAAAGATTGTAGCAAACTTATTCCTTCAAAGAAATTATGCCACTGTTTTCTCCGGGGTTAATCTTGTTGCATGTGCTAGAGTATTTTGTTTTTACTGTAGAGCGCGGTTTTTGAAACTTGGAAACCCCGGCGCAGTTGTTCCCAATAGAACTAAGCTCGTACATTTGGGATTAATTCTAAGTGACCACCCAAAACGACCTTGACGAACTAATTATGGAAGTTCGGGACCGATGACCTTCGATGTTAGGCCCCTTAAAACAACAAGCATCATCGTAATTATGGAAGTACTTTATCTCGAAGAACCTACCGCTCCACCTGTCAAAATAATACGAGAAGTATCATTTTTTCATCGGATCTCATTATGCTCTCCCGGAACCCATTATATTGGGATTTTTGAAAATGTTTGCTGATATTTACTCGTTGCTGATTCTCAGGTACTGTCAGTTTATATTTTAAAAACCTGGCGCAACAACCCCTAAGTGCCTTGACCTACCAAGTGATGGCTGCTCAGCCCAAAGGTCTGCAGGTTATGAGGTGTCGTGTGGTCAGCACGACGAATCCTCTCGGCCGTTTTTCTTGGCTTTCTAGAGCGGGGCCGCCATCTCACCGTCAGAGCATTTAAGTAATCACGTAGGCTGACTGGACCTTGAACCAGCCCACAGATCCAGGTTAAAATCCCTGACCTGACCGGGAATCGAACCCAGCGCCTCAGGGTAAGAAGCAGGCAAGCTACCCCTACACCGCATGGTCGGCTGTCGGTTTATATGGATCTACTGTAGTCGTCCACTTTTGTACGCTATGTCAAGTAGGTGGTGTTAGCAACGGTACCTTTGGAAACGCTAAGCGTTGAAGACAATTCATGGGTACTGGCTCGGCGTGTCGAACATTATTTTATTCGTAATATCGTCAGTTCGATCCTTAGTGTAACGAAACAATGCGCTCACATGCGGTTTTATAGCTCCGGAACTAAGGATCCGATCCCTGTGGAGGTACTATTTGATTGTAAATGTGGGACGTGAGAGAAAATGGGATACTCGGTTATTCTGAGTTACCCTAAGTACGTGAGGCGAGGAGGCCTTATAAAAAGTGATGAGCTAGAGGCATACTATTTGTTTTGTGATTAGTAAGTCCGAAACTAAATGACAAACAAAAGTGGTTAAAACGTACAAAAATAGAGAACTTGACGCCTTATATTTGCATAATATAATGGTGTGCGACTCCTTGGCTGAGTGGTCAGCGTCGAGGCCTTCAGTTCAGGGTCCCGGGATCGATTACCGGCCAGGTCAGGGATTTAAATGACGTCTGATTAAATATACTGGCTCGGGGACTGGGTGTTTGTGTTTGTCTCAACACTTTCGCCTTCATATTCAGACAGCATACTACACTACCAAACACCACAGAAGCACGGAATAGTGATTACATCCCTCCATATAAGGTTGGCGTCAGGAAGGGCATCCGGCCATAAAACAGGGCCAAATCCACATGTGCAATACAGTTCGCACCTACGACCCCACAGATGTGGGGAAAATCGCAGAAGAAGATTCGCATAACATAGTGGTCTGAATTCTGAAATAATAACACGACAAAGGACGAAACCAAAATTTTAAGTGATATTTTTTAAAATTGACGATTTCAATGTCTAAACATCAACTCCGATCCCGTTTGTAGAACTTTTAGAAAGATCTTCATAAGCCCAGACTGATGGTACCACAACGGTTTCCCTGAAAAACTTAAGGACAAAGTTTTATGAGGATCGAACAGTGTGAATTTCAATTTGCTTCATATCGATCTATACAGTATAAGTAGATTCTGACCTATTATGTGCATATCATCGAACAGAGAACCTAACGCTCGTCCATTTGGCACTGGAGATTGTAAAATATCGGCTTGTAAAATATCTTTGGTGATACATCTCGTGTTTACCCGAAAAAATAATTAAAACTCAGACAAAGATCACCCAACAGTGTGACCCAATTCGCTCCCGTCTGGTACAGTTAGCCGGAACATCGAAATTGACGCGCAGGCAGCTTTTTGGAGACTTTTTAAATTCCTGTACACAGTAGCTGAGGTCATACGAATAGGGTTTTTTTTTAAGTTGGTTTACGTCGCACCGACACAGATAGGTCTTATGGCGACGATGGGACAGGAAAGAGCTAGGAGTGGGAAGGAAGGGGCCGTGGCCTTAATCATGGTACAGCCGCAGCACTTGCCTGGTGTTAAAATAGGAAACCACGGAAAACCGTCTTCAGGGCTGCTGACAGTGCGGTTCGAACCCACTATCTCCCTAATGTAAGCTCACAGCTGCGCGCCCCTAACCTCACGGCCAACTCGCTCGGTCATACGAATAGTAGTAGTAGTATTGTAGTAATAGTAGTAGGTCTAGTGCCATGATCCTGACTATTTAGCTCATGGCACCAATGACCAGTCTGGTACAGGAATATCGGAACTTCAACCAATCAACAGCTTTTCATCGCCACAATATTATCGTTTTCGTGTTAACACTTTCATTTTATCGCATCTACGCGTACTTGTTTTTAAATAAATTGATCAGAATAGCGCCTGAAACATCTTCAATAATGCTCTTGACCATAGACCACGCAATCAACAAGATGAAACTGTGTTATTATGGTGAAGACGACAACCGATATAGGCCTACTGGGAGACTGCGATCCAAAGAGAATAAATGCAAGAATAAAACAGAATACTTGTGCCGATATTTTTATAAGTAGTTTTACGTTGCACCGATACAGATAGGTCTTATGGCGGCGATGGGTTAGGAAATAGCTAGGAGTGGGAAGGAAGCGGCCGTTGCCTTAATTAAGGTACAGCCCCAGCATTTGCCTGGTGTGAAAATGGGACACCAAGGAAAACCATCTTCAGGGCTGCCGACAGTGGGGTTCGAACCCACTATCTCCCGAACACTGGATACTGGTCGTACTTAAGCGACTGCAGCTATCGAGGTCGGTAATGGCCTTAATTAAGGTACAGTCCCAGCATTCGCATGGTGTGAAAATGGGAAACCACGGAAAACCATCTTCAGGGCTACCGACAGTGAGTTTTGAACTCTCTATCTTCCGAATGCATGCTCACAGGTGCGCGCCCCTAACCACACGACCAACTCGCTCGGTGTGAAAGTTTTATTCTCTGTATAAGTTATGATATTTGTTTAATATGTACGAACTTCTGTTGTCATGTCCTTTACCGTAGTGCAATGGTCAACACTATAAGCTGCCATCCTCGGATGCCCAGGTTCGACTCCCGATACTGCTAGATATTTAATATTGGAAGGAATGTGGTTAAAATAGTAAGTATGGCTCATCTCCATTGGGATCGTGCCTGAAAAGTGCTGCATCTCCTCGTGATGAGAACTCGATGTTTGGTTCGGCTCCTTGACTGAATGATCAGCACAGTGAACTTCAGTTCCCGGGTTCGATTTCCGGCCGGTACTGAGATGTTAATCTTGGCTCGGGATCTGGGTGTCTGTTATGTTACCAACATCCATGCAACTCATATACCTCACGCAACATTACCCTCTACCACAATACACACTGTTTCCTACATACTGCAGATGCCTCCCACCCTCATCGGAGGGTCTGCCTTACAAGGGCTGCACAAGACTAGAAATAGCCACAGCACATTAATATTTATTTTTGTAGTTAATTGATAACAGTAAAAATAAATACAACTCGAGTTCCATATTCTCTCTGGATAAGTTCTGGTGATCTCGCTATACTATTAGAGAAAATTCGAGATAGTTATTTCGTCACCCCTGCTTGCAATAATAATCCCTAGCCGAGAGAAAATAATGTTAGATACAAGTGAGTTAATTTTCCAGTTAAAAGTCATGTTATTCGCAACATTATTTTGGTAGCCTAAAGCACCAGATTACGTAGAACTGATATTAGTTTAGGGCTCGACTCTGGGCCAATGAGAGCATAAAACTTCTTTCTTTCTTAAGCTGTTTACCCTCCGGGTTGGTTTTTCTTCCGGAATCAGCGAGGGATCCCACCTCTACCGCCTCAAGAGCAGTGTCCAGGAGCGTGAGACATTGGGTCCGGGGTACAACTGGGGAGAATGACCAGTACCTCGCCCATGCGGCCTCATCTGCTATGCTGAACAGGGCCCTTGGTGGGGATGGGAAGATTGGAAGGGATAGACAAGGAAGAGGGAAGGAAGCGGCCGTAGCCTTATGTTAGGTACCATCCCGGCATTTGCCTGGAGGAGAAGTGGAAAACCACGGAAAACCACTTCCAGGATGGCTGAGGTGGGAATCGAACCCACCTCTACTCAGTTGTTGTCCCGAGGCTGAGTGGGCCCCGTTCCAGCCCTCTTACCACTTTTCAAATTTCGTGTCAGAGCCGGGAATCGAACCCGGGCCTCCGGGGGTGGCAGCTAAACACACTAATCACTACACCACAGATGCGGATGAGAGCATAAAACTACAGAATCTAATTTCACTTTCTGAACTGATAAAATCTTAGGAATGCTCTGCTGAATTACAATGTCTATCATTAGAATAAGCGCTAAGGACATCCACGTAATTACGTTAATTACGTGGCATTTAGTAGAAATTCGTTCCCCACTTTTACTCGTTGTTGTCTAGCGGAGAAAGCAACTCCCTTACGGCAGGTGACCACCTGTAGCAAGATTAATAAAGGATCATTTATTTTACGTAATTTAATAACGGTACTGAGCGGCGAAGATTAATATTGTGATCTATATCATAAAATAGTTCTATACTGTAGTTATGCACAAGGAAACAACATTAATTTACTGTTTATAATTTTGTCGTTTCCTTTGTTTGTAACTTCAATAATAATAATAATAATAATAATAATAATAATAATAATAATAATAATAATAATAATAATAATAATAATAATAATAATAATAATATGACCTCAGCGTGTGCAGCCATATAGGCTGCCTACTCGTCAATTTCGACGTTCCGGTTTACACTTGGCCTCCTATAGTTTATGTCAGAGTAAACCGGATCTCACTTGGGCGTCTATGGCTGACTTAATGAATTTTGTTGGATAAACACTAAATGTGTTTCCAGAGATCTTTTATATGCCATCTTCGTATGACGTGATGTATCCAATGCACTTCTTTCTATCCTTCAAAAACCCTCTGCCGGGTTCAAACCCGGGGTCTTCGAATTCAGAAGCCAAACCTCTACCACTGATATAGAGACAGAGCTACAGACCACACTCAATAAAACTGTGCCAGTGCGTTCTGAAACACGCCAAACTGAGGGATAGCAAGTTTTAATCTCCAACGGCTTAAGCATTTACGTTGGGTTAAGTACTAGCACAGCTGATACACAGGATTGGTTAAGTACAGCTCTATTGGCTTGGAATGGCTTTGAGAAATATCCAGCTTCAGTTTGCCCACTAACACTGTCGTTTCTCATTTAAGAGGCTGCTTCTATCGCTCAGTTCAACAACCGGTCTATGGAACCCACGCAGTGAGAACCACCAACGCGCTTTCCCTACTTGGTCTGGAATAACATTTCTGCCAATATTTTTGCACAGATTGCTATCAGTAAATGGAAGAAGGATGTACGCATGAAGAATGGCAGTGAGTACGGCAGCCTTTTTAATGTAAAGTATATAGGAAAAGGATTTGCATTAATTTGCCTAATGAGACTAAACACTCCACCGAGGTAAGCCCACTGTATCTCATATTTCAGTATACTGTGGAAAACTAAAAGTGTGGTCTGACAGGTGGTGGTGGTTAGGCAACCTTTCTCTACTAGCACTAATCAGAGGAAGAAATAGAAGGGGTCCAACACTTCGAAAAATGAAGGTAGCGGCCAAAGAAATACAAGAACCACGAAGGGCGTGAAAATGAAAGATTCCCTAGGCCGAAATTCGGGGTTGTAAAAGAACAAAAGTTGACCAAGGGAGGTCGGATAAGATATATGAAAGTGAGGAGCCTGCCATAAGTAGGTGGAGGCAATGCCAGGACTCAGCTAAGGCCCCGTTTTCGCCAACCCACATTCCCAAGTTAAGAGCCCCTGGAGCCCCTTTTAGTCATCTCTTTACGACAGGGAGAGGATACCGCTGTGGTCTGAGATACTATGAGCCAAGTCTTAATCCAGTGGACTCATTGCATAATAGATATGTATAAAAGATCATAACATGCTGTCTTTGCATTACTGCATTACATACAATATTAGATTATAGTTTATTAAACAGTGAATGAAGGACGGTTCTGTGCTTGTTTATCTACTATTGATTCAGTAGTAGTTGACTTCCACTTCCGGAGATGCTCATGACTCTGAGGTTCACTTAGCCTATTCCAAAAATGAGTACCGGTACCAGGTTAATTCCTGGTGACAAAGGCGGCCGGACGCAGAGCTTATCACTCTATCCCACCAAGTGCCGAGGTTACGAACAGTGGAAGCCTTTAACTTCCACACTTCCTGGGGTCTTCACGGCCTGTACGGAGATCATTTTTGTTTTTTGACTTAATTCGGTCGTTACAATAATTGCAGTTCTAAAGAAAGAAAGAAAGAAAGAAAGAAAGAAAGAAACAAGAACAGGTCTATGGTTTATATTGTTTGTAAGACAAGACCGGCATCCATGAAAAAGGAATTAAGGAACTGCAGTAAAATGACATTAAAAGTTACACCGTTTATTACTTAACAATTACGGTTCGATGACAATGATGTTCGGCCCTGTAAAATATGTAGTAACCATCATCGAAATTTTCACCTGAGAAATTGTATAAATTTTCAAGGTCGCCTTATGTTTACACTGAAGTTTCCAGCAAGAGGAGAAAGTTAAGCTATTTATGTCTACAATACAGTACGCAAATTACTCAGTCTACTCTTTTAGCATTATTCCAGGGACACGTGAAACAATTAACCAGTCAACGAAAGATAAATTTATAAACATAAGAATATTTATTGTATTTTATTCTTATATTTTCTTAAATATTTATTTTTCTCTTTTGTAAATAGACTAAAATTAAATTACATTTAATTCACACACTGAAATAATCAATTTGGTTGTAGAAACTACGATGAACCATTTTGTATTCATAATAGTACAATATTTAAAATATGCAATAAGTTCGCGTTTTATCTGTAGTAATATATGAGAGCTCTATAACAGTTATTCTTCTTTTCAAGGCAGATTCCTACTATCTGTTGAGACACGAGGGTATTTAGGGGCAGTAGTAAGTTTGTAAAGGAGAGGGCATATAAGTCTCTGGTAATACCCCAACTAAGTATGGTTCCAGTATATGGGACCCTCGCCAGGATTACGCAATTCGAGTACTGGAATAAATCCAAAGAAAAGTAGCTCGATTTGTTCTGGGTGATTTCCGACAAAAGAGTAGCGGTACAAAAATGTTGCAAAGATTGGGCTGGGAAGACGCGGGTGAAAGGAGACGAACTGCTCGATTAAGTGGTATGATCCGATGCCGTAGAATGACATTAGTAGACGAATATATTTGGGTGGTGTTTTTAAAAGTAGGGAATATCGCAATATGAAGATAAAGTTGGAATTCAAGAAGCCAAATTGGGGCAAATATTCATTTGTAGGAAAGGAAGTTAGGGATTGGAATAATTTACCAAAGGAGATGTTCAATAAATTTCGGGTTTCTTTGTACTTATTTAAGAAAAGACTAGGTAAACAAGAGGTAGGGAATCTGCCACGTGGGCGACTGTCCTAAATGCAGCTCAGTAGTGATTGATTGATTGATTGATTGATTAATTGATTGATTGATTGATTGATTGATTGATTGATTGATTGATTGATTGATTGATTGATTGATTGATTGATTGATTGATTGATTGATTGATTGATTGATTGATTGATTGATTGATTGATTGATTGATTGATTGATTGATTGATTGATTGATTGATTGATTGATTGATTGATTGATTGATTGATTGATTGATTGATTGATTGATTGATTGATTGATTGATTGATTGATTGATTGATTGATTGAAGACGACTCGAGACTGTTCCTACAAAGTTGTCTTCCGACATGCATACTTGTATATTCACACTATCCGTTCAGGCACGGGTCCTCTCAACCTAGACAATAAAATTTTAGTAGCTTTGTGTTTTGCTGCTATTTACAGTGCTCTCTCATTTATATTTTGAAGATTTGGGTTTTATAGTATTTCTGTTAGATCAAGACGACGAGAAACCAAAACGTTATCGTCGTTATAGTGTTCATAAAATTTAAAAGAGAAGGGATATTCAAGGAGAATATTGCACACGCTTTAGAAAGTTGGTGGATGACGAATATGTATTTCCGGTACTTCAGAATGCCACAATCGGATTTCAACATATTATTGAGCAAAATAGAGAATTTCCTTTAAAAGTTGGATACAGGATACAGGTAAGTTATAGGTGCAAAAGAAAAATTGGCCATATATTGAAGGTATCACGTTGAAAATTCGTGTTCATGTTAAACATTAAAATGAAAACATTAAATTGAAATACCCTTGAAGTAAGGAAGAACACCAGAAAAATTACAATACAGTTATTGTTCACCGCAATGAGTGGCAGCATTTCTATAAATATTTGAAGCAGAATAGTTACTCTTCCCTGATACACTAGGTACATGCGTAGGTGCAGGTAGTGATTGCATGCTGAGTGGTTGATGGCGTGTGGGTGGAGATGGGGTAAATACCTGGAGTGGATGCTGAATGGGAGGGGGGATGGATTTTTGAGGTATTTCGCTAATTTATAACCCTGAAACAACAGAAAATATATTTGCCTTTGCTACTTCTTATTTTTCTAGGGACAGGTTTTTTTAGTTGATGAGTTACTGTTGTTTTTATGGAGATAGTGTTTTAGATGATGAGATGCTATTGAAGAATAAATCTTTATCACTTGAGCATTTCACAGCACGTTCCGGAGTAGTGGTTGTTTGCAATATAATTTATTAATGCTGCTGACGCAGTCTATGGTCCTTTCTTAGTTTGTTTCCTTACGGAAATTTCCTCTGATAGCCCAGCATTTGCTCGAAGGTAAATTGTTTTCCTGGTAAGCAGCCCACATCCTCTTCCTTCTATATGATAGTGTCGTACATTGTTCGAACATGAGACGGGTAACCAAGACAGAACATCATGTGCCTAGCTGCATATGCAACCAGTATCACGCATGAGTGGAGCGTGTACGCTAAAATGCCCGCGTTTGCTCCAATTCGTTCGACAGGTCATGTTCGGAGCGAAGCTTGCTGACTAGGGAGGATGGCCTTGCTTGCCTTACTGACGTTGCAAGGAATGTAGTTTTCTCCGGATATAGGGAATCCCTTGTTTACATACAGCAAAGCCCGGGAAATCGGAGCTACAAAAGGGCGAAGGAATGGTTGACTTACCCTTTTGTTTTGAGCTGAAGTTCACCATGGCACGTGAATCGACGGACTGCGTTATGACTAAAATTCAAAGCAGTGAATATAAACTAATCAAGAGAAATGGGCCCAGTTCTGATGTTTGGAAGAAGTTCCTGCTTGTAGTCACTGCAGATAGTCAGCAGACATGGTATGTTTCCTGTGAAATGTGCAATGCACTGTTAACATGTAAACAAGGTACAACTCATTTAAAAACACGTTTGCAAATTTAATGCTGGCTTTTCTCTCCAAGTATTGCCCGGCATTACAAAGCAAACCATAAGTAGCGGGTGTGATTTCATGTGTGCCAAAGATTTCCGACCGTTTAACACTGTTGCCGGAGAATGCATTAAAGAATTAAGGCAAAAACTGATTAATATCGGTGCTAATTTTGGAAAAGTAGATATTGTTGATGTGTTACCGCATCCTTCCACCATCAGGAGAAACGTCCAAGCAAAGGAAGATGAAATACAAAGCGAAATAATGCCGCTGACTATTTCCGCTATGCACGACAAATGTTGCTCGGCTACTGTTGATATGTGGACTGACCAATACAACCAAACCCATTATCTGACGCTGACTACGCAATATATAGACAGAGAGTGGAAGCTGATCAGTAATATGGTTTTTACTACAAAATTTCCAAGTACATGTATAATTGAGGAAGTTCACGAAATAATGTCCGAGTTAAACATTCCTCAGTGTGATTATGAAGACATGTTTTTTTGTAACAGATCAGGGTTCAAACATAAAGACTGCTTTCGAAGAACATAGACGTGTGCCTTGTGCTGCTCACTGCATAAATACAGCACTTGCGCACGTATTCGATGACACGAGATTTCTTATGAAAGATGCTCCAGTAACTGCAAACACAATAAACGCCACAAAGGCAGTTGTAAGGTACCTGATAAAAGGGGTCTTGCTGCCCAGCTTCAAACAACGGTACAGCAAGAAGTAATGACGATATGGAATAGTCTCTATACGATGTTACAGTCTGTTTTAAGCAGGAGGAATACACGTGGTAGCACGTGAAATTCATTAACCATTTCTCCGACTGGAGCGATAATTACATTATTTTCCAGTATTGCTTACCTATATATATATATATATATATACACGAGGCGCTCGAGTTCAATATATTGTAGAAAGACAGTCTAAAAGTACGAGTTTAATTATGGATAGTTACATGCTCATTCACAAGTCCACCATTTAGGCAAAAGCGGAAGTTTCGATAGATAAAGGTGCGCGAGACAAACAACAGAGTACGGCTAAACAAGAACGAGGGGTAGCGAGCACTTCCACCTGTGCCTGAGACAGCGCGTGAACGAGCGAGTATGAAGGGGGAACTTCGAACGAACAGAGCTCGTCTCGCCTGTGAGAAGCGAGGTTCGGTCATAGCCATACTCGCCAAATAAGAACCGAGCACAGAGCGTGTTTTGTACGACACTACGTATACGACGAAAAGGAGACCCAGTATTTATTGCCTTTTCCTCCACATAATTATTGCCACCAGATTATTCGCTTATTGGAATGTAAACTGATGTTATGCTTTCTCCATCCTTCATAAATGGGAGTAGCAATGACATTTCATCATCCTATTTCCATTTCTTAATTTTGTTTGCAATCGTTTGTTCAGTGCTCTTCGGTAACAAGGATTGTCCCATTGTTTCTTGCATTCTACACCTGCAACATTTATAATAGATTTGTGATTACACATGCACATGCGCAGAGATACAGATTAAATACGCATATATTCATTAATATAGGCCAAAGCGTATTACAATAAATTTATCATATATTTATTATGTGTATCGAACGAGGTGGCACAGCGGAAAGACACTGAACTCGCATTATTGTCTTGAGCTCATTCTTCCAGTCCAGTAGTTTCTAAACTGGGAGAGGGGAGAGTACGCCCCCTTACAAGGGAAATGCAGACAACTCATTCATCCAACGTCCAGTAGATCTTTTCCCAGTGGGCATATATAGTAGGGTTTGTTTCTGTAGCCTCGTGTCTATTCTCCCACCGGGCTGCGTAGAACAGGCGGTGGAGCGCTGGCCTTCTGAGCTCTAGTTGGCAGGTTCGATCCTGGCTCAATCTCGTTGTATTTCAAACTGCTCAAGTATGTCAGCCGCGTGTCGGTAGATTTAATGGCACGTTAAAAAAATCCTGCGGGACAACATTGTAACCGTCCAGGCTTCTCCAGCCCTACTAATTTAATATAATATCATTTTACGCGATATCATTTGATATCAAGTTTATCCGCCATCGGCAATTATTTGTAATAACATATTTATTCAACGTCAATCATTTGTAATCAAGGCTTTTTGGAAGCATATTGTATATATGATAACATCGTTTTAGTATTTAAATTATTATATTATGTAGGATAAGAATTCATTATGTTGTAAATACGGTCAATATGTTGAGACATAGTTGTTTTCATTTCATCTCATGTTTGTGTATACGGAGGGTTATTCTTAAAGCTTGGGATTTTGTGTTAGTCATGGGTTTATTTTATGACCAAGGCTAGTAAACAGCGACCCGTGCGCGAGGCTTGCAAAGCTGGTCAGCTATATCTTCGCCACGCCTTCTGGACTTGTCGAAGAAGGGAAGGGGAGTTGATGCTTCGATCTATCGAATCAGATACTTCGTTGTATATGAGTTTTGAGATTGAACTGTTACCTAGAGTGGGGGTGAGCCCGGATATATACTGATTCTCAACACGAGAACGGCACCTAACTAAGTACAACTTCTGCTGTGAAGCTAACATCCTAACGAGGAACTCCATCACTAGTACTTCTACTGTGAACATCTACTTTGAACGACGTGATGTGATTTTTGAAACAGTGTGTGGTCGCTCCGCGACATAGTTATTTTTGTACAATGTGTTATCACTTCGATACAGTACTTACTTTCGGTTAGGTTATCGGATCTACGAGAAACGAAACAAGCTTATGGCTTGTGTGATATTCAGTAAATATTATGGACGAAGAACTATGTTTAGTTCAAGTCTACGGAATTTTGGTACAAGTCTGTACCGTATAAATAGTATAGCTCAGTTGGATTGAGATTTCTACTAATATGGAAAAATTCATATCTCTGAATTTTCTCCTCATACGATCAACGCTGATCAGTTTTCACAAGTATAGGGCCAATGTCTAATTTAAAGACTAGGCAAGCAGGGAGTGCTAGTCCAGATAGCACGTACCATATCAAATAAGGAAGGAAGGATGTCCATGGAGCAAAGTCTACATCGAGAAGAAGAGAACGAGTAACCACGGAAACCAGATGACTTCATCGGAAGCTGCAATTGGTGAGCTTCAATTAGATAAAGCAAGCAATGGTAAATTTAGTAAATTATAAATTCCTCCACGCTTTAAGGAAACTTTTCCGATTCATCTCATTTTTTTTGTACAATAAATTCATTTGTATCTTATATTGCGTTAATTTTCTTTCTTAAGCGATACTTAATGGTTAATTATTTAAAATCCTACCCCTGTGATTTAAGTATAAGTCTCTATGCTAGTAAATATAAATTTTGGTTTACAGTTTTATTTAAAACTGTAACCATGGCGCCCAAACATTACATAGAGAAATGGGGAACCATGGAATGTTAATTGTTTCAATTTGCGTGGCAATTTGCGGGCAAGCCACAAATAGTTTATTTAATATTCATGTGTCCCAAGATAATAACTTTCACCACCCCATGTGTTTTGAAGAGGTGGTACAGTTACAACATTCCGGCACCTCGGCGGCTCCGAAAGCCATAAAGTGGATTGTGCGACGTAAAACCAATACATAATAATAATAATAAATTATTATTAAATTATAATAATAATTATATAATAATATATAATAATTATAATAATAAATTATTATTAAATTATTATTATTATTATTATTATTATTATTATTATTATTATTATTATTAATATTATTATTATTATTGCAATATCGTTGGTTTTGCGTCCCACTAATTACTTTTTACGGCTTTTACAGTTGCCTAGGTGCCAGAATTTTGTCCCACAGGAGTCCTTTTACGTGCCATTGAATTTAACGACATGAGGCTGACTTATTGAAGCACCTTCAAATACCACCGAACTGAGGAGCCTATCGAACACACCACTTGATAGTTGTTATTTTAAAAATTTTGCTATATATATAGTAAAGTTAATTAAAATTAATTTAGTTAGAGGTTATTTAACTTCTCTTCAACCCAACACTTCGGATATGAAGCACAGTTTGACATTTACACTCATGTTGAGAATGATAATTTTTTTGTAATTCAGTTTACAACTTTGTTTAAGCCATACCGCCTAGTTTTAGTCAAAATTAGTCCCTGTACTGTTCCAAATTTCGAAATTTTCTCATTTATTCTAAATTAATCTCAAAAGTAATTTTGACCAAAACACCGTTCAGCTTTGTCAAAATTAGTTCCTGTAGTGTTTCTAATTTCGAAATTCTCTCATTCATTCTACATTATTCTCAAAAGCAATTGTTAACGGTATGGGGTTGCTGGGTAGACATGGGAATTACTGAGGTTTCAAAGGTTGTTAGGAGTGGGGCGCCATTTGGAAAAGTTTGGGAATCATTGTGCTAGACAATCAAACACTGTCTGATAATCGTTCCTCAATATCAATGTAGAGTCATATTGCTGGCATAAAAATATACGGGTATTTTTTAGGTCCTTTGTCTTTTTTCCAGCACCACGTCATGTGTTGGAATGCTGAACAGAGGGCTTAATGGGTTCCCTTCAAGACCCCTGCCGTCTGGGTTAGATCAGTGATAGTGTCCACGGTCCCTAAGTACTCGCAGTTATTTGCTAGTGTGTCCTTTAATATGAGATTCTCTTCTCCTGTCAGGGTGGTCAAACTTATCCATGAGCTCTTCTCTTAATAAAACCCTTTAATGCAGTGGAAATGTGAAAAGTCTCCAGAAAGTCAAACACAATTTATAATTTCAAAAAATGAGAAGTTAAAATATTATACAGTTAACAAGTCAATATTGAAAAACTTCTAATCAATCACTTTTAATGTGTAACGAATATAGCATAAATGTGTCTAACTAGCCATAGCCGTATAACAAATACATATGAATTCGGTGTACCTTTTTTCTGTGCGAATGTTCTTTATTTTATAGAGGTTTAATTATTAAATTAAAGTGATTAATATAGAATATTAAAAATAATTTTATGGTCACAAATTGTTCTCAAAAGGGAGGACCCATGGACGCGCCGGTAATTCCTGTCCCCCAATCAAAATGCTTAAATTATTGTATATATTCTGGCCAGAAAAGAAGAACAGAGAACGATTATATAGGCTTACTAGGAGTTTCCCTCGGACCCGCAGTGCATCATGTTGTTCATTAATCTCTGCACGTATGCACACTCAACCACACAAAAATTGCCGTCGCACAAAATGACTTTCAAAACTCCTCTTTTTGGAAATAGGATGGACATATTGTGCAGGTGTTAGATTCTAAGTACCTTGCGAGTTGACCGTGTGGTTAGGGGCGCGCGGCTGTGAGCTTGCATCCGGGAGATAGTGCGTTCGAATCCCACTGTCCGCAGCCCTGAAGATTGTTTTCCGTGGTTTCTCATTTCCACACCAGACAAATGCTGGGGCTGTAGCTTAATTAAGGCCACGGACGCTTCCTTCCTATTCCTAGGCCTTTCCTGTCCCATCGTCGCCATAAGACCTATCTGTGTCGGTGAGACGTAAAGCAAAATAGCAACAAAAAAGAATTCTAAGTGTCATCTCTTCGGTCACAGGCTATCCACAGTTTACGAATATCCTCACGCTTCGAGAATGAATAAAACTAACAATAATTATTTGCCACCCATTCTTGTACATTTGAGTGTACTTGCAAAGTTTTGAAGGAATGAAATAATGCATGTAGACTAGTATTATATCAACAAACACTTGAAAATAGATTGCAAATAGAAATTCAATCCATTTTTCTGCAGTTTGTATATTTTTGAACTTCATCATCATCATCTGTTTACCCTCCAGGGTCGACTTTTCCCTCGGACACAGGGCAGTGTCCTGGAGCTTCAGACTCTTGGTCGGGAATACAACTGGGGAGAATGACCAGTACCTCGCCCAGGCGGCCTCACCTGCTATGCTGAACAGGGGCCTTGTGGAGGGAGGGGAAGATTGGAAGGGATAGGCAAGGAAGAGGGAAGGAAGCGGCCGTGGCCTTATGTTAGGTACCATCCCGGCATTCGCCTGGAGGAGAAGTGGGAAACCACGAAAAACCACTTCCAGGATGGCTGAGGTGGGAATCGAACCCACCTCTACTCAGTTGAGCTCCCGAGGCTGAGTGGACCCCGTTCCAGCCCTCATACCACTTTTCAAATTTCGTGGCAGAGCCGGGAATCGAACCCGGGCCTCCGGGGGTGGCAGATAATCACGCTAACCACTACACCACACAGGCGGACAAATATTTTTGAACTTATTGCGAGTTATTGATTTCAATTCGTTAACTTCGTACATCTTTTCTAACTGCGAAATCATTAATCGAGTTTCGTAGGATAAACAATATTACGTGTCACGATATGAGGAACGTCAATATATAAATTCCTCTGAGTTCCAACCGTGGAGGGAGATAAATAAAATTGACCATGAGAGGAAAAACGAAGTTCCAAATTAATCCCTGCTCCTTTCAGCGACTGGCCTTGAGTATTGTTTACAATCATTGCGAAAGCTTCGTTACGTTGATGCAGTATAATTTCATAAACCAGCATCATTTTCTACTAAGTTACTAAGCATGTATTATAATGAAATGGCTCGCCAGATGCAGGTCTTTTGATTTGACACGCGTCGTGATGAGGATGAAATGATGATGAAGACAACATTACACCCAGCCCAAGTACCAGCGGAATTAACCAATGATGGTTAAAATTCCCGTCACTGCCGGGAATCGAAACTGGGACCCTTGTGACCAAAGGCCAGCATACTAACCATTTAGACAAAGAGCCAGACAGACCCACGGTGAATCACGCATTATGGTAGCGCCCACAGGCAACACAATCCCATGGTGTTCCTCGCATAATAATATTACTCTCTGGCAAGGCACACCAATGGTTTTCCTCAAATGGTGGTACTAATCACGGGCATCAGCCAAACCTGTGGTGTTTCTCACATAGTAGTACTAACCGCAGGCAACGTAGACCATGGTGTTGCACATGAAGTGGTACTACTCATAGGTAACGCAGACCATACTGAACACAGTGGAACGGACCAGTGGAATACACATGACGACCTCTTTCACAAGCAACACTCAGACCCATAATGTTACGCGCAGAATGGTACTGCTACTATATAACGTATACCCTCGCAAGGTGGTACTAGTCGCCAGTAACGTCGACCCATGGTGTTCCGCATGTAATGGTACTAATCACAAGTAATCTCATGGTTATAATGTCATTATTCCTTGGTCGCCCCTTTTAGTCGTCTCTTACGACAGGCAGGAGATACCGTGGGTGTAGTCTACGTCTGCGTCCCCCACCCACAGGGGTAGAGAGAAAGAGAGAGGGAAGAATTGAAAAAGAAGGGATGCGACTCTTCGAGAAATGAAGTACCAAAGAAAGACAAGGGCCTGGAAGGGTGTGAAAATGAAAGACTCCCTAGGCCTCGTCCGGCTCCATAGCTAAACGGTTAGCGTGCTGGCCTTTGGTAACAGGGGTCCCGGGTTCGATTCCTGGCAGGGTCGGGAATTTTAACCTTCATTGGTTAATTTCGCTGGCTCGGGGGCTGAGTGTATGTGTCGTTTTCATCATCATTTCATCCTCATCACAACGCGCAGGTCGCCTACGGGTGTCAAATCAAAAGACCTTCACTTAGCGAGCCGATCATGTCCTCGGTCACTCCCGGCACTAAAAGCCATACACCGTTTCATTTCATTTTCCCTAGGCCTCGAGTGCTCTATCACCGTCGGGGACAGAAAAGAACAAGAGTTGACCAAGGGAGGTCGGACAGGATAGAGGCAAGTGAGGAACCTGTCACAAGTAAGTGGAAGCAATACCAGGACTCAACTAAGGGCCCCGTGGTCGCCAACCCACACTCCCAAGTTGAGACCGCTTTTAGTCGCCTCTACGGCAGGCAGAGGATACATACCGTGGGTGTATACTTCATCTACGTCCCCCACCCACTAGGGGAGCATGTACTGTAGTTATGATTTTCCACTATTATGAAGTTGAGGTGAAATATTGAAAGCAGACTTTCCAATTGCTGGAATCTATGACTAAAACAAAGTCCCTACATGTTGTAATATACAAAGTGAAGAAAATACGCAATAGAGGCATTGTTTGAGAATTAAAAAACGAAAAGAAATGCAAAACTATGGTACATACGAATAAAACAAGCAATCCGCACCTGAAAGCATCTATTACTTCGGCCGGCATTACACTATCAAATAACTTGGATTCAAGTAACTTAGATCAAAGAAATTTTATAATCATCGATCAAATAACTTGGATGAAAAGCGTCTTGAATCAATCTTTGGCGAGTTTCTCCATGTTGTTATATTTGATCAAAGATTTCGTGATAAAGGTGAAAGATAACCTGATATAAATGACCACTAATTCAATTGGAGCGCCGCTGCAGTAAAACCGATTGTCACTGTATGAGGAGAAAGGTCTGCTGTATAATAGGAAGTCCACACATTATAAACCAGAGAACTGCGATTAAAGAATTAAGCCTACAGCGATACGGGAAATGAACTGAAGGGTCATTACGGTTGAAGATGCGAAAAAAATAAACGATCTTAGGACCTAAAACTTGGCTGAAAATATCAAAGTAATGCCTGATAGTATTACAGTTGTATTATCCATTCCTAGTGAATCGTGGAAACTTTGAAAGAAGGCTTCCTCTGGGATGGTGTTCAAAAACCTCGTCACGTTTCGTTGGATGTTAGGAATATCGTCATATCTCTTTCCTTTCAAAGCGAGTTTGAGTCGTGGGAATATGAAGAAGTCTGAAGGATTGAGATCTGGCGAGTATGGGGGATGTTCAAGTTTCACCACCACCTTTTTTGAAATGAACTCTTTGACGATATTGGCTTTGTGTGGGCGTGTTGTTATGGACAAAAAAAACCATGAACCTTGTGCGTACTGGGGTAGTACCCTGCGTCCTCACCTTCTCAATGTTTTCGTCACTGACGGCGGTGTTCGGTCTTCCGCTACGGGGGTTGTCAGAAACACTTTCCCGGCCTCCTTGAAAACGGGCGAACCACTCGTACACGCACTTCAAGGACAGTGATTGATCTTCATAAACACGTACCAGCATCACATGCGTTTCAGTGTCTTTCCAAGCGTAAAACAAAACTGTACATTGATCTTTTGGTCGTTTATGTTCCTCTTCGCTGTTCAGAACCAACGTACTAAACACGCACTGTGTCAAAAAGGTCTTACACGGCACGCACATGATGCTCAACTGAACAACGTTGGGAGCAGGTGGTCAAAACCTGCTACTACGGAGATGCAGCGTTGTGTGTCACCAGTGTTGCGGGATCGACCGTTCTGACTTCATTCACCGAACGTTATTGTCACAGGTTGTATATTTGGAAATGCTCCAGTAGGAAGAAAACGAAGAGTTACTTCCAGCCGCTCTTCAATACTTATACCATTTCTTAAATGGGTATTTGCTTCACCACTAATGGAGTAACATTCTCAACTAACTTCTGAAATGTGTCTTTTTCCCTTCTTACGTATCTCCGGGATGATTGCGGGTCTTAACTTTTCAATTTCATTAATTATTATACTCACAATTCCCATTGAGCTTCTCCTCGCAATCCATGACCTCACCCAAAATTTCAGACTTGTCTTAACATTAGTCTACTGCATATGCACTTGCAAATAAATCGGGAGCCTGCTGAGAATCCATTTTTGTTTACACAGCCTTCTTGGGAAGAAGACTGCAGAGTTTGTCCAAGATATTTGATGTAGTGTAATAGCATATCTTTGATTACAACATGGAGTCAAACATTAATCAAATTATTTGTTATCCAAATTCTTTGATAGTATAACACCGGCCTTACTCATTCATGCATTTCGGGTCAATTCTCCACAGAATCAATTGCTATTTTGTATCATAGAGAAAAATCCACCTGTAAAGTAAGCTATCACAGCAGGACTTGGGGAAGACTTAAAGAAGCAGTGTTTGAGGACGTCGAGAGATGGCATCACAAAATAAGCATTTGTTAAAGTTATCCCCACCATTTTTTGGTCACTGCCTCATACAGAACTACATGGTAAGTCGAATGGGATATCTTGAGCTGGTGCTCCCATGATTAAGGCAGCCCACTCCTTGAGCAATTTCCAAGAAGGGGGAGTTTTTGGTAATATCTCGGAAATTGTTAATTTTAGGGACTTGCGTTGTTTTCGGAGTCCCTCTAGGACTGAACGAATATTGTTTCTCGCAGTGCAGGACGTAAACGAGCTTTGCACGGTCCTTCTACGACAACTTCGATATTTTGTCTATTTTGTCGATTATTTGTTTTGTTTGAATATGACAACATATCTACCTCTACAACCCGCCCGAGTGTCTCATGCGCCTGGTGTAAATTTTAGTACTGATCAGTGGAGGCGTGTAGACTTTTATAACGAACAAAGAAACTTACTTTTGATTTTGTAGATATACAGGGTGTTAGGTGTATACGTGCAGATATTTATTGTAGCAATAGAGAACGATGTGACGAACCACTATATATCAAACTTTTAGTAATCCTCGGAAGTTTTTTTCGAGAGCAAAGGGGTACGATGTTTTTAGAATAGGTAGTATGTCTTGTTCTTGTGAATGAATAGCTTTCCTTTGATAACAGGCAAGTCACGCGCCATCCCTGCCAAACTGGTTTCTGTTCTGTTTATGTTTAAGAGCAAATGTGCTACTGTGACAGCTGAGCGCCCCCTATTCAATGCCACGAGATGTTACGTAATATACTTGCCAAACTGGTTTTATGTTTACGAGCAACTGACCTACGATAACAGCTGAAGGCTACCAGTCTACAACATGTTACGTTACATTATCGCCAGACTGGTTTGTTGTTGTTGTTAGTATTTAGTTTCCGTCTTAGGGGTTTCAGACAACACTTGTTATCGGTTTCGGACCCTGGAGATGTATTGAATTCTCAGCGTTAATACTGGTTCATTTGCTGTTACGTCCTTTAGGGGATAGGGATATCTGTGGTCGTCAGCCCAGTGGTCTAGTGAGTATGGAAATGACCTGAAAACCTGTGTCGGTGCGCGACCTGTACGAGCGTGTGATATAATTATTGGTTGGGATACGCACGCCGGAACGTGAAATGCGGTACGATCCCCGTTGTGCACTGCGTAAAGGTAGAAGAAGGAAGACAGTTCCTTGCGCCAACGAACAAATGCATGGCATAGGATATCCATATGAGTAGAATCAGAATTGAATTATCGAAGCACATTGAACGTTTTGTTTCAAACGAAAAATGGACATATTATACAACGAAGTAAATTAAACGTACCTACATTTCGTGCTTCCTGCCTGGTTGAGTGGCTAAAACGGTTGAGGTGCCAGCCTTTTGACTCCAACTTCACATGTTCGAACCTGGCCCCGTGCAGTGGTATTTGAAGGTGCTCAAATACGTCAGCCTCGTGTCGGTATATTTACTGGTACACCGAGCTCGATGGCTGCAGTCACTTAAGTGCTACCAGTATCCAGTATTCGGGAGATACTGGGTTCGTACCCCACTATCGGTAGCCCTGAAGATGGTTTTCCGTGGTTTCCCATTTTCACACGAGGCAAATGCTGGGGCTGTACCTTAATTAAGGCCATGGTTGCTTCCTTTCCACTCCTAACCCTTACCTGCCCCGTCATCACTATAATACCTATCTGTGTCGGTGCGACGTAAAGCAACTTGTCATTCAAGCCAAGACACCACTGTGGTTCAGAATATCCTCCGGTGCTTAAACATACGTTCACGGAGGTCATCCGAAGTGGTTACCTCAGTTCGGCATACTTTGTTTCTCATGTCCCCCCAGGCATAACAATCCACTGGAATAAGGGCTGGCCAATTGATAGTTCCACATCGTCCTGTCTACCGTTGAGGAAATGTCTGCACCATCGTGTAAAATCCACGTGGTTCGGCGTAGTCGAAGCGACACGTCCTCTGAAAGCTCCAGTAACGTACTGTATCTACTGTACAGGAGCAAGATAACATTAATAAAAATATGTAACCGACCTCCAACTACACCCATCCTGATATTAATTAGAACCGGTGCTGGAAACTGCCTTGTCCTATTGAATGGGGATATTCCACAGCTCATGAGTGGGATATAGTGGGTTCCAACCCCTCTGTCGGCAGCCCTAAAGGTGGTTTACCGTGGTTTTCCATGTTCACACCAGGCAAATGCTGGGGCTGTAACGTCATGAATGCCACGATCGCTTCCTTTCCGATACTAGCCCTTTCCCGTCCCATCGTCACCATAAGGAAAGCTACACCGATCAAATTTATGCAAGTAAGGTGATTGGTACCGGTCTGAGTGTCTGAGACCGTTGAGGTCCTTATCTTCCGACCTCCAACTTGGCAGGTTCAATCTTGGCTCAGTCTGATGATATTTGATGGGGCACACATACGTCAGTCTCGTGTCGTAGAAATACTGGCACGTAAATGAACTCCTGCGATATGAAATTTCGTCACCTCAGCGTCTCAGAAAACGGTATAAATAGTATGTGGGACGTAAAGCAAAATAACGCTAATAAAAAGACGATTGGTCAAAGAGACAGACTTCCCACTGCATCCATCCAGATATTAATTGAGAGCCGGTGCTAGAGGTTGCCTTGGTATACTAAATATTAAACACTCCTTCTATAAAAATTGCCTCATGTGTCACTAATACACTTGACAGAAATTCTGGATTGAGTGCTTGATCAATTAACCAGCGGCAGAAATCCACTCTTAAATCATCACCGAGCTTGATAGTAGCAGTCGCTAAAGTTCGAACAGTATCCAATATTCGGGATGTACTGGCTTCGAATCCCTCTGTCGGCAGCTTTAAAGATGATTTTCCGTGGTTTTTCATGTTCACACCAGGCAAATGCTAGGGCTGTACCTTAATTAAGACCACGGTTGCTTCCTTCCCGATCCTAGTCCTTAGTTATATCTGTCGCCATACAGATAGGTCTTATAGGACGATGGGATACCAAAGGCCTAGGAGTTGGAAGGAGGCGGCCGTGGCCTTAATTAAGGTACAGCCCTAGCATTTGCCTGGTGTGAAAATGGGAAACCACGGAAAACCATCTTCTGGGCTGCCGACAGTGGGATTCGAACCCATTATCTCCGGGATGCAAGCTCTCAGCCATGCGTCTCTAACCGCACGGCCAACTCGCCCGGTAATAATAATAATAATAATAATAATAATAATAATAATAATAATAATAATATTTTTTGCTGCCGGGCAGAGTGGCTCAGACGGTTGAGGCGCTGGCCTTCTGACCCCAACTTGGCAGGCTCGATCTTGGCTCAGTCCGATGGTATTCGAAGATGCTCAAATAAGTCAGCCTCGTGTCGGTAGAGTTACTGGCGCGTAAAAAGAACTTCTGCGGGACTAAATTACAGCACCTCAGCGCCTCCAGAAACAGTAAGAGTAGTTAGTGGGACGTAAAGCAAATAACATTACCGGTATTATTATTAACAAGTCATTAGGAGCTGAAAGGCAGGGAAGAAAATAGTAAAATATGCGTGGCGTAGGAGGAAACAAGATGAAATGTACTTCACCCGTGCCTACATCGCTCGCAGTAGTTTACTACAGGATAGTATGCGTAAGACCAGAACCAGGTCTCTTTGCGATGAGGCGGGTGTATCTTCGTATTGTGGTTAGCGCTAGAGGACAAAGTGTGACAAACAGGTTTTGTGTATAAACATCAAACATGCACTTCAACAGACACACACACGCAATGTGCCCAAACCAGTACAGTGTAGAATGAAGAACTGCCATGCTGTGTTCAAGGTCAATATCTAGCGTTTTAACAAGCACGTCTTCCGTGTGTTGTGTTCAGCTTGCGCCACGTACAAAGCAATCGCGAACTGAAACTCTAGATTTATAATTTTTGTTACCGGTACTTCAATTTTTCTGCTCGGATTTATGAGAATATCGAACTATCGAGACTCAAAATACTACATCGATTGAAAACTGAACTCCCAACTCAATACGCTGCAGAAATGGTGTAACATCTGACATACCAATGTGAAACACGTAGCAATTGTTCAAGTGACCTCCCTGGACTACTCTGCAGGCTTCACTTCTCCGTACCCGGCGAGTTGGCCATGCGGTTAGGAGCGCACAGCTGTGAGCTCGCATCCGGGAGATTGGGGCTTCGAACCCCAATGTCGGCAGCCCTGAAGATGGTTTTCCGTGGTTTCCCAAGTTCACACCAGGCATTGCGGGGGTTGAACCTTAATTAAGGCCACGACCACTTTCTTACCATTCCTAGGCCTTTCTTGTCCTATTGTCGCCATAAGACCTCTCTGTGTTGGTGCGACGTAAAGCAACTAACAAAAGAAAATCACTTCTCTGAATCCAGTCTTCCGTAATATCCATTGGAGATCTGGCGGGCCAATTGATGGGTCCATGTCGTCCTATTCGCCATAGACCAAAGGACTGATCCAAATGATCACGCAGTAAGCGGCTTATATCAGGTGGTGGACCATCGTGTAAAAACCACATGTTTCGGCGTAGTCGAAACGGAGCGTCCTCTGAAAGCTCTAATAACGTACCTATGAGGAACTCCAGGTAAGATACCCCTATGAACTGTGCAGGTAAGATGATGATAATAATGTCATTGGCTTTACGTCCCACTAACTACTTTTCACGGTTTTCGGAGACGCGGATTTGCAGGAATTTAGTACCATAGGAGTTCTTCACGTACCAGTAAATCTACTGACACAAGGCTGACGTATTTGAGCACCTTGTCAAGACTGGACTCAGAAGGCCAGTGCCTCAACCGTCTGAGCCACTCAGCCCGGCAAGATGATTGGTGCAGCACTGCGTTAAGTTCTGGACTTCTGAACCCAACTTGGGAGGCTTGGTCTTGGCTCAGTCCGGTGGTATTTGAAGGTGCTCAAATACGTCAGTCTCGTGTCTGTAGATTTATTTGCATTAAAAAATACTGCGATAAAAAAATTCTGGCATTTCAGCGTCTCCGAAAACCGTGAAAATTAGTTAGTGGAACGTAAAGATATTATTATTATTATTATTATTATTATTATTAGTAGTAGTAGTAGTAGTAGTAGTAGTAGTAGTAGTAGTAGTAATATTATTATTTTTACGGAAGTTCTAATCAAACGGGTCCATTACAGTCATCATTTTGCCTATCGGCACTTACTGTTCAGTAATAAGCCTTCCGTCCGCCTCTGTGGTGCAGTGGTTAGTGTGATTAGCTGCCACCCCCGAAGCTCGGGTTCGATTTCCAGCTCTGACAAGAAATTTGAAAAGTGGTACGAGGGCTGGAACGGGGTCCATTTAGCCTCGGGAGGTCAAATGAGTAGAGGTGGTCCGATTCCCACCTCAGCCGTCCTGAAAGTTGTTTCCCGTAGTTCCCCCTTCTCCAGGCAAATGCCGGGATGGTACCTAACTTAAGGCCACGGCCGCTTCCTTCCCTCTTCCTTGTCTATCCTTTCCAATCTTCCCATACCCCCGCAAGGCCCCTGTTCAGCATAGCAGGTGAGGCCGCCTGGGTAAGGTACTGGTCATTCTCCCCAGTTGTATCCCCGATCCAATGTCTCACGCTCCAGGACACTACCCTTGAGGCGGTAGAGGTGGGATCCCTTGCTGAATCCCATGAAAAACCAACCCTGGAGGGTAAACAGATTAGGAAAAAGAAGAATAAGCCTTCTATTAGAAATGCCCGGCGGCAATTCCACAGTAGGTCTTCTTCCTTCGAGCAATGTTCACGATGGATGCAACTACGGTTTTTGAAATTTGTCTCATTGATAACAATTTCACTGAATACTTATAGCCTTTTCTTTCAGTGTCCACCGTCCTTTCAATGACCTAAAATCTTTATGAATAAGCATAGACAACCCGCATTGTCTATTGTCAGAAATTCATCGTAGACTGTCGCAATAACAGCACAGAAATGTTGCGCCCATATTTCATTTACTTATTAACCATTTCCTTTCATTTTGTCAGCTTGGATCACTGAGTAATGCCATTGACGTCTTAAAAATCGCACACAAATACACAACACTTGATTCGCACGTATGTGCTTGTACGGATCTTCGACGTCACTGTAAGGATTCTGTGTACTTTTCACACAGAGTACCCTACACCGGTTTTCGAGTACAGCAAGTGACCTGGCACGTGAGTCATCCTCTTCTACTTGCCAAGCCTTTAGGGGAAGTGCACAACAACATGTGTTGGCCTGCGATAAGAAACAGGTTCAACAAGCCCTATACTCGGCTACTGTACTTCCGCTACGCGTGGACAGAATGACATCACCGGCGTATCATGCTACGGCCGTTCAAAACACATTAGGTCCTGAAATATTTGGCTCAGTTATGGGCAAACTAATAGGACAAGGTAAAAAGTACATAGCATATATTAAGAGATGTATTTTTCTTAGCCGACTAGCTTAATATCTGCACGTATACACCTAACACCCTGTATACAGAGGGTTTCCAGACAGTGACAACGCTTAGTATATTGTGCGAGACGGCAAAGTTGATCATTTTTCAAGTGGAACTCATCTCCTCAAATTCATGGTTTCGCCGCCGTTGGGCGTCAAAATTTGGCAGCATTTTGGATGTGGGGAATGGTTTGCTTTCAAGAAACCTCCACCACCAAACAAGAGCGATGTATTACAGACGGGGTTCGGACTGTCGACCTCCCACTTGATTACATACCCTACATCAGCGGTGCAGAGTGCCTTAATCTCTGAAGCATTGCCAAATATTGACGCCCCACAGCGCCTAACCATGCTTTTCCCGACATGGGTTCCCTGTGGAAGAATGATCAGATGCCGTCCCACGCAATATCCTGTAGGCGGTATACAGAATGTTTGGGAAACAAGTACAAATAACCTTGCGGAAGGTAAGGATAAACGTCCGTAGTTCGTAAAATATGATTATTTTTGATTTAGTGAATGTTTTGTCTGAGGGAGGAGATTAGAATAGTGTGTGATGTTTGTATGGTAGGTAGTAGTTTCGTTACCCCTTGACTTATACAACCCACCGTAACTTTCTTCAGACAGTATACATGCGTAATATGTAAGAAGCGATTCTAAGGCCCGGTTGCATAAAGACATCTGATCGGAGATCAATTTAGAACTTAGTTCTAAAAATGAACTGATATTACGACTTCGTCGCGTTGTACATAACTGAACTCAGTTTACACACCTGTAGTTCAAATATAATCGGAGTTCAGAAAAGAGGACGTTGCAACACCGCAAAACAAATGAAATACGAAATTGCTTTGCCCCTTGGATAACGCAGGTTGAAATGAGCTGGTCTTTACTGTCGTCAAAGGAACGTAGTCTGCAGCGTGTACTGGAATTTCTTCATATGCTATTCTTGCAGTGAACATAGATGAAGGAAAAACGGATATCCGACTTCCCTCAGTCAATCCCTATTTTTTTTTCTTATCCCCACGGTATTGGGTTTGCGAAGCCCAGTGAGTCATTCATTTCCGCGACCTTCGCGGCCATTCTTTCTTTTATTCATTTTTTGAAGAATCGATTAGTGTTAAGAAGGGGTAATTGCCCACTTGCACTAGGCTCATTCGGTCTTGTGTGGTTTAATATCACGTCAGGATAAAAATGTTGTCACATAGAGCCCGTCGCATGTCCGTTTTTCCTTTACGGTACCTGTTACCTACAGCGATATTAAAGAGGTTTTAAATCATACATTTCGTCATATTTCTTTTATGAGCACAGCAGAGCGAATACGTAGCTGTCAGGAAAAGGTTAAGCAACTCTGCATGTCAATCGCTAGCACATGTTTCATACGTATTGCGAATCAAACAGAGCTCTTCTCGAGAAGTACTTCGATCGATTTTCGGAATAATCACAGTGCTGAACTTGTAATGTTTGTATATTTAAGGCTAGGTGTAGAAAACAGTGTAGTTCCAGTTTGAAAACAAAATTAATAGCATTATCTCAGAGGATTCTATTTGAACGGTCCATATGTTTTTTGAGATGGACAACTTAGCTGAATAACCCTCTATATCCCAGTAATGACACCTGTAAAACATGAACGTAAACAATTCATAGAGGTTATGTTGTGGAATTATATTTCACTGCGTTATACGAAGCGTAATATAGCTTATATACGGACAAAAACTATAGCTAACTATGTATTAGGTTAGTCTTTTGTGTATTTTATGATTTGTCGTAACAACACAGGTAATATTATGCTTATAATCAGCTGTTTTTGAACCTCGAATAGAAAACAACTCCTTGAACTGAGATCAAAGAGTTTAATCGCAGACAT
Source organism: Anabrus simplex (assembly GCF_040414725.1). Lineage (NCBI taxonomy): Eukaryota > Metazoa > Arthropoda > Insecta > Orthoptera > Tettigoniidae > Anabrus > Anabrus simplex. The sequence continues at coordinate 585,522,369 of NC_090265.1, read as the reverse complement.
TTCTCCAGTCAAAGTTAATCCTAGTACGAACTGATCTCAGATTAACGTTTTATACAACAAAACGTCCACGTTTAGCTTGAACTGAGATTAATTTCGTCACTGATCTAAGATCAAACGGTTTATGCAACCGGTTCTAAGTACATCACTGCACTGCAGCTGTACACAACAGTTCGTTGCAGCTTCTAGACGTACGCATGCGTAATGTGGAAGAAATAATATTCAAAATACACCACTGCACTACAGGTTCAGGTGGTATGCATACGCAAGTTGTATGAAAACGTCCTACGTACAAGAAACGAACATCTTCACGCTATAAATATTGTAATGTATGTTATCGAAGCCCTACCTTATTCATCATTAAATACTACCCGCGCAACGGACACCAAATTTTCAACTTGATTTGTTTCATTTTTGAAACGACACAATTTGAGAGCAAATGGGTGTCGCTCCAATTGTGTATAAAATGAGACAAAATCGGCTCCGATGGTATGGCCATACTCTGCGTTCCGCGTCTGGCACTGTTGTCATCTCTGTCTTCCATTTTGATGTTGATGGTCTACGCGCCAGAGGACGACCGGACAGCGTTGGCAAGACACAATAAATGGTGAGTTAAAATCGTCAGCCTACAACCTGCACGAGACCGAACAAAATGGCGTTCGATGACCAAGACAGTGTATCCTGCACCAGCGGGGAAACGCTAGGAAGAATAATAAGAAGATATGTATTCAGTGTCCTACCAATAATCACCAAAAACAATTCTACTCATCTCCAAGACACCCTGTATAAAACAGCATTAATAAACAGTTCTCAGACACCTGCTGCATCACGAAATTTTGCAGGTACATCGTTCAAGAAATTCACTCAGGCTCAAATGGTTAAGGCGCTAGCTTTCTGAAGCCAAGCTGGAAGCTTCTATCCTGGCTGGCCCAGTCCGATAGTATTTGAAGGTGCCCAAATACGTCTGCCCTCTGTCGATAAACTTCCTGGCACGTAGACGAACTCTTGCGGGACAAAATTGTGGCACATCGGAGTCTCCAAAAACCGGAGGCCTAAAAGTAGTTTGTTATCCAACAACATTATCATTAAAAAATTTGCCCAAAAGATCAAAATTTCGTAAAAATCTTACTTTCATTCTCTTACAGAAGCATTGGTTCATTCGGCAGTAGTGCAGTTACAGTACTTTTCAGATATATCTTACACTGCTTTGAGATACCAGAATCTCGCAACTCGCAAGTTTTACTTTAAAATTATTATTATATACAACTTTTCGGATTCACTCATTCCCTTCTATCCATATCTCCGGTATTTTATCTTAAAAATATGCTTATTGGTTTTCTTTTCGCGAACCATGTGTTATCGACTCCTCATGCGATTATGAAACGGCGACTAAAAGAAATATCGTTTTTCTGGAGTTTCAGGCTAGTATGAATAACAAAACATACGTGCGTGACTTTCCAACGGGATGTGATATACGAAGAGCATTTTGTTTAGATATTTATTTTGCTCTTGAGTGAGTAATATGTAATTGATACAACATCCGCTTTATGTGATCAGCATCACCAGCATTAGATTGCTATATTTCCTTCTTCTTTTTTATCTTTTAACCTCCAAACAGGGGAGTTTATGCTTTAATAAATTTCTGCCACTTCAAGGAATGTTCTTCCACTTTGTATAATGGTGTCCCTCTAATATGTAGGTGCTTAATCTCTTCCAAACATGCATCAGCCTAGTGTTAGGCCGAATAATTACAACGACTATCTCATCTCGTCTGGAAACCACAGGTCCACTCTACGTAATGGGCTTGTGGCAAGGGCCTGCATATAGTCTTTAAGCACTGCTAATTGATGTGTACGCTACACCGCTGCATTAATGATGCAAAACTCACCGCCCTCAGGATACAGATCAAGAAGTGACAGCATCCATTACGTACGATCAACATGATAACATTGACGTTGAGAGTTCAATGAGGTAGTGCAATATACAGGGTGTAGCAATAATGTATGGACAAACTTTCAGAACACATTCTTCACATGTAAAAGAAAAAGAACCGAGCTCGATAGCTGCAGTCACTTAAGTGCGGCCAGTATCCAGTATTCGGGAGATAGTAGGTTCGAACCCCACTGTCGGCAGCCCTGAAAATGGTTTTCCGTGGTTTCCCATTTTCACACCAGGCAAATGCTGGGGCTGTACCTTAATTAAGGCCACGGCCGCTTCCTTCCCATTCCTAGCCCTTTCCTGTCCCATCGTCGCCGTAAGACCTATCTGTGTCGGTGCGACGTAAAACAACTAGCAAAAAAGAAAAAAGAAAAAGAAATGTTATATGGACAAGGGTTCGAAAACGCTGTATTTCAATGTTACAACTCATCTTCTACAACTGTAGATAGCGCATTAATAATGGAAAACACACAGGAACAGAACGTACCCCATGAAACTATTTCTGACATGATATGCTCAAAATGCCCTCCGTTAGCATTGATCAGGGAATCCGGGATCCAATGCAATGGCGGGTTATGCATGTATTAATGTGTACGCTTATTGATTTCTTTTCGTGAATCCTGTGTTATCGACTTTTCATGCGATTGTGAAACGACGAGTAAAGAAATATAGTTTTTGTGGAGTTTCAGGCTGGTTTAAATATTTATTTTGCTCTTTTTTATCAGTGAGTAATAAGTAATCGATATAACATCCGCTTTATGTGATCAGCATGACCAGCATTACATTGTTTTATTTCCTTCTTCTCTTGTTTTTTTAACCTCCAACAGACGAGTTTATGCTTTAATAAGTTTCTAATAATCGCTACTTTTTCTGTTCTGTTCCTGTGGGTTTCCCATGATTAATATAGAATATTGCGGGATTGGAGTTCCAAGGGAAATTAAGCGATCTCCATTGTGGTGTTGTGGAAGAGTAGGGGCTCTTCTGCTATATGTGCTATAGCTCCATCTTGCTGCATCCGTTATCGTTGGAGGGGTAAGTTTCTGACGCTACACCACGAGAGTTGGCCCTGAACATAGGGGCGCGTTGCTGTTAGCTTGCATTCAGGAGATAATGGGTTCGAACACCACTGTCGGTAGCCCTGATGATAATTTTCCATGGTTTTCCATTTAAACACCAAGCACCCTAATTAACGCCACGGCTGCCTCCTTCCCATCCCTAGACCTTTCCTGACACATCATCACCATAACATCTATTCTTGTCGGTGCGACGTAAAAGATTCTGGCGCTACAAAAACGGTGCAAAAACCCGCATGAATGGAGTAATAATACGTATAATAACATCTCTGTAGACTACTTTGTCCACTGTTTTGGGGTTCTTTACAGCATCCTCGATGAAATAAGAGCTCAATATTCCATGACCGAACACGTTGTACCCAAACCGTAACCCGCGCACTGTGTAGTGGTTTCTGCATAAAGACACCAGGCCTTTCAAACCCTAAATAACGAGTTGTTTGTCGGTTGATGTTAAAGGCAGCTAACAATGTTCTGTTGTGGCTGTGCCCCTCAAGTGAAGCAAACTCGGCCCATTCTGACGCCCAACTCCGTGCGACCGTAAATTCAATGTTCCCCGATAAACGCCTTCCCCTCTTCTTTCTTCTTCTTCAGTGAATTTGTCTTGAGACAGGTATCAGCTGGACATCTTCCACGATTTTCTGTCTTGATCATTTTTTTAGTTGTTCACATCTTCTACCTTGCTTGACATCAGTTAACATTCTAAATCTTCCTCTTATTTTCCTCTCTTTCTATCTTTTTTCCCCCTCCATCACCCTCTGTTGAAGACAATTTCTGCATAGTATGTGACCCAACCGGGATATTTTCCTCTTCCTTATTGTTTTCATCAAGTGTCTCTTCTCTCCTACTCACCTTAGCAATTCATCAGCTCTCACTTTATCTGTCCACTTAACTTTTATCCATTCTTCTCAACAACCATGCTTCAAAACTTCCCAATATTTTGTATCTTTCTCCTCTACTGTGGGAACCATAATAACAGAAATCAACACAAAACTGAATTCCAAACAATTATAATGTACAACCCCCTGTGGATGGGGCGGTAAAATAACACCCACGGCATCCCCTGTTTGTCGTAAGAGGCATCTAAAAGGGGCCCCAGAGGCTCTAAACTTGGGAGCGTGGGGTGGCGACCACGGGGCCGTCAGCTGACTCCTAACCAAGCTTCCACTTAGTTGTGCCAGACTTCTCACTTTTCTCTACATCTTATCCGACCTCGTTTGGTCAACCCTTGTTATTTTCCGACCCCGACGGTATTAGATTGCGAAGCCTAGGGAGTCTTTCATTGTCTTCCTTTTGGCCGATATCTTCATATTATGATGTGTCCGATCCCTTCCATTTTTCCCTCTGATTAGTGTTATATAGAGGATGGTTGCCTCGTTGTACTTCCTCTTAAAACAGCTATCACCTCTACTATAATATACAGTAAATAAATATTGCGTTGCTAGGGAAACGTAGACAACAGATGGAGTACAATTTCAGTATCGTTTGTTTTGCCATATACAGTACATAATCATATACATGTTCTAGGATATTGAATGGAGGAGCGGAAAGGAACTGGCCACCCTACCGCAAGTAAACTCCGGCTCAGGAATACCTCTGCGGAGGTTCGGACCTGCCTTCGGGCAGAACAACCCCTTACCTTACCTTCCAGGATATTAAATGAATCTATATTTTATATTGTAATTTGAATACATGCATTACAAATTTAATAAAAATTATTTGCATTGTATTTCCCTTTATCTATCTACTCTGTTACTCAACGATAATTCCCACGTACCGCACTTGAAATCTTTATTTAACATCGTGTATGAACTAACATAAATACACTTTATAACCGAGCGAGCTGTCCATGCAGTTAGGGTGAATTCGGTGGATGGTGGGTTCGAATCCCACAGTCGGCAGCCCTGTAGATGGTCTTGCGTTGTTTCCCCATTTTCACACAAGGCACATGTAGGGGCTGTACCTTAATTAAGTCCACGGTCGCTTCCTTCCCACCACTGCCCCTTTCCTATCCTTTCATCCATATGTTAGTGAGACGTTAAACCACTAGCAATAAAACACTTTCTGAAAGTTTGGCAAACAAAAAGTTTGAAAGTAACTTTCTTTTAGCCTGAACAGCTTTTCCATGACAATTAAAAAGAAGTTTCCAGGAACGTATTCCTGCAGCCACGTTATTAATGGGTGACTTGGTGTATTTAATGACTACTTTAACGACGATTTTTCTCACACTCGTTCTTTTATTCCCAAACCAAATTACCGAAACGTAAGCAAGCAAGTGTTTATTGTGTGAAAAAGGAATGGAATATTTCCACCTCCTGAAGACTTCTATGGAGAGAGAAGGTGTAATGATAAAGAAATGAAGACAAATAACAGACGGGAAGAAAGGCAATTACAGGTCATATTACAGTGGACGTCGCTTATTATAATCACTCTGGGACTAAGATGATTTCATAACATTAACCGATTGATAAAGGTAGCCGAAAAATAAAAATTGATAGGTAGCCTACTGTATTTATTCATAACGTACATGCACTACAATGAAACAGATACCAGTACACAGCACTGCAATACAGTTAATTGTTTTCAGCTAAGGAAAATAGTCTCTAATTGTCGTTTGCTTCTGATTGTCTCTCAAAAGTCCATTAATGAGTCTTTCATATTCATAATGTTTTTGGAAGTCCACTGACCTACGCTGAACACCTCGTCGCAAGATATCTAGCGCCTGTAGCATTTTAGCATTCGTTGGTGTTCGGGAAGTTTCGACAACATCGTCATCATCAGCATCGCCATCTTCTGCTCCGTGCTCTTTACCTCTCATGTCTAATACTGCGGAAGTAACTGCCTCACATATGTCGTCTTCTGTCAGTTTCGCATCAGTAATGATGCCCTCATCAATGTTCATCCATTTCTGAAAATAATAATAATGTTATTTGCTTTACGTCCCACTAACTACTTTTTAAGGTCTTCGGAGACGCCGAGGTGCCGGAATTTAGTCCCACAGGAGTTCTTTTACGTGCCAGTAAATCTACCACACGGGGCTGTCGTATTTGAGCACCTTCAAATACTACCGGACTGAGCCAGGATCGAACCTGCCAAGTTGGGGTTAGAAGGCCAGCGCCTTAAACGTCTGAGCCACTCAGCCCGGCTTTTCTGAAATTCATCTTCCGTTAAGCCTGTTGGACAAAGCTCAACATTCTCCTCTCCTTCTGGTATCTCTCTTGTATGCACTCTACTAGCATACTTGAGAACGAAATCCTTGAAAGCAAATGTGATAACATAAACGGAAGATTTTCAATGTTTCAGTATTTGTCCGTACGGTACTTCATAAAAGTGATTATATAATACGGTTGATAACATTATCCGTGATTACAACAAACGGCGCCCACTGTATATACAGTAATATTATTAAATCAAGAGTGGAAGAACCTAGGAAAACATTCATATGGGACATTCTTCCGCATAGAAATGAAACTTGGACTCTAGGAAAAACAAAGCTGAATCGTCTCGAAGCGGTAGAAATATGGGGATGGAGGAAAATGACAAAAACCTGTGGATAGAAAGAAAAAACGAATGAACGAGTATTGCGGGAAGTTTGAGAGGATAGGAAGTTAGTTGGAAAATTGGAAGTGAGGAAAATTAGATTAAATTTATTCCATACCATGACAAATTTTAGTTCTTTCCACACTGAAAAATATACGGAAAATGACACTTTAAGCTTCAGTAGCAACTTTCCGTACACTTTTATTTTAAAAGTGGCTCTAGCTGGTTGAACTTCGATTAGCTTACCAACAGCTTCCCTGATTGGTTCAAATTACCTCTGAGTATTGATTTTGTAAACTTTCCTCCATGTGTATCACTTGGACGGTGCATGTACGTCATCTGTTGACGTAATTTTGTATCGATTGTGCTGGTCATGGCTACCTCGATCATACATATTTGGGTGCGACATGTCAAACTTGCCTGGCTTCGGTACTGGCTTGCCAAAATTATTTGTAGTAAAATATTTAATTTAAAATAAGTAAATTCGTCATAGTAAGGAATAAAAGTATTGTACAGAACAATACCAAAAGTAATAAGTTTACCTAACTCGGGGATGGCAAACCTCTTCCGACTACGGTGTCAATTAAGGTCTTGTTTATTGCTTTTTCCTATCTAGTGTCCGGCTTCATGGCTAAATGGTTAGCGCGCTGGCCCTTGGTCACAGGGGTCCCGAGTTCGAATCCCGGCAGGTTCGGGAATTTTAATCATCATTGGTTAATTTTGCTAGCACGGGGACTGGGTGTATGTGTTGTCTTCATCGTCATTTCATCCTCATCACGACGCGCAAGTTACCTACGGGTGTCAAATAGAAAGACCTGCACGTGGCGAGCCGAACATGTCCTCGGACACTCCCGGCATTTCATTTTTCCTATCTAGTGTGCCACCGGTTACTCTCCTTTCAAATCACCATGAGACACCCCTCATTCTACTTCAATTTCGGTATTAGATTGCATTATATATAAATGAATGTCTGATGATATTACAGTATTTTGCAAACATAACTGTAACTTTGGCACACGTCATAGGATCTTGCCCGTTCGGCGAATGCCTACGGAACACCAGACACCATCACATCCGGTCTTCCTTGGCCGTGGAAAAGGGTATCTAGTACATAAGGAGGTCCATGGCCTCACAGTTGACGGTGGAACAAGACGAATCAACATGATCGCCTTCAAACGCGGGAGCAAGAAAGGTTTCATTCTCGACCCGACAGTCAGACTTGAAGCAAATGTACAACAGCCCGTTGAAGTCGAAGAAAAAAGAGGATATACTCACCAACTATTCCATATCACCTCAATAAGTACAACCTTGAGGACATCGAGGTCATAGTGCTCATGCTGGGTGCAAGGGGCACCGTTCCTGAACTACTGGTCACCTTCTTTACGACGATTTGGTGTGCCGAATGAGACTATTGCGAGTTGGGGCATACATACATTTAAAGCCTCGATAGCGGTCTTGAGGCATCACCACTACGATGAATGCTATTAGCTTTACGTCGCACCGACACAGAGAGGTCTTATGGCGACGATGGGACAGGAAAGGGCTAGGACTGGGAAGGAAGCGGCCGTGGCCTTAATTAAGGTACAGCCTGGTGTGAAAATGGCAATCCACGAAAAACCATCTTCAGCGCTGCCGACAGTGGGGTTCGAACCTACTATCTTCCGAATACTCGATACTGGCCGCACTTAAGCGACTGCAGCTATCGAGCTCGGTATCACCACTACGCTCCACCCACTTAATTAAATCAATCTATTAATGTATTTTATCTATTGCTTCTTTGTGACCAAATATTATTTCTTTTATTTCTTACCAGGGTTGGATTTTCCCTCGGACTCAGCGAGGGATCCCACCTCTACCGCCTCAAGGGCAGTGTCCTGGAGTGTGAGACATTGGGTCGGGGATACAACTGGGGAGAATGACCAGTACCTCGCCCAGGCGGCCTCACCTGCTATGCTGAACAGGGGCCTTGGTGGGGGATGGGAAGATTGGAAGGAATAGACAAGACAGAGGGAAGGAAGCGGCCGTGGCCTTAAGTTAGGTACCATCCCGGCATTTGTTTGGAAGAGAAGTGGTAAACCACGGTAAACCACTTCGAGGATGGCTGAGGTGGGAATCGAACCCACCTCTATTCAGTTGACCTTTCGAGACTGAGTGGACCCCGTTCCAGCCCTCGTACCAATTCTCAAATTTTTGTGACAGAGCCGGGAATCGAGACCGGGCCCCCGGGGGTGGCAGCTAATCACACTAACCACTACATCACAGAGGCGGACACTAAATATTTTCTCTCCATTATCAACAGAACTATTGTTGTTTATTCTGTATTGTAATTAGATTAGGTACTAAATTTATAGTGTATGATATTCTTTGTCGGTTTGGCAACCTCAGTCATTTGAGAAAGAATAAATATTTGTATTTACTTTTTAAACCAAATACATTTTAAGAATAAGTTGTATTTTTTGCTTTAACCTAATAAAATTTGTAAACATTATGTTCTGCGGCGTGCCACATAAGTCGTATTCGCGTGTCACCTAGTGGCACGCGTGTCATAGGTTCGCCATCCCTGACCTCAGCCTCGTGTCGGTAGATTGACTAGCATGTCAAATAACTCCTGTGGGACAAAATTCCAGCATCTCGGCGTCTCCAAAACCAGCAAAAGCAGTTAGTGTGACGTAAAACCATTACTATTATTAGTATTATTGACGTGTCGTACACAAGAGAGGTCATTGATTTTTAATGGGGTTTCTTATTTTAAGGTGAGATTTCGAAATTTTGAGGATCACTCCTGCATAGTGCGCCCTGGTAGGGGTGTGATAAGCGTCATGCAATTGTAATTATTTATGGAGGAATATATATTTCATTTTCAGAAGCGAGAAGATCGTACTTTGTATATTATAAATACAGACCAGGTCGAGAGGATGTAGTGAAACCTACACCAGACTATTGTCTCCACTGAGATTAACAAACGCAATGAACGGCAGAATTAGAATTCTCAGAAATTGTGACGAAGGGGGAAAGAGAAAGGCACGAGTTGTTGACAAGTTTGCGGAAAGTTTTCATAGCCCCGGACAGAATAGGTAGTGGCAACAGCGCAAAGTGCCGGGTGCAGATTTCTAAGAAATGAGGCAGGGTATCTCCATGTACTAGCGGGAGTTGAACGCGGGGTTGGCACTGGAAGAAAAAAATATGAGCCTTCCCGGTCCCGTGGTTTATGTGGACCAATAGAAAATTTCATCGACCAGTCGCAGGTACGCCAACTTCGTATTGTAAGAAGCACGAGAAACCTGAACTCCACGAATTAAATTTAGAGAAGGAAGTGAGTTATCAATTCAGAATAAGGTGGAATTTAGGAGCCTTACTATATTATAAAACTTATAAAAAGTTAATAATTGCGGGAGATTGCATGGTGTAATTCTGAGAATTCATGGACGCTATTCGTTGATTGGCTATCGGCCAGGGACGCCACAATAGAGCGCGAAATCCCGAGCCGGGATACGGCAGCTAAATTCGCAAATATATCCATTACCAGCGAACGATAATAGTTGAGAATTGGTATAGAGCCTTTGAGAACATAATTACATCATTGAATCCCATATTTAAGCCACTGGCAAAGGCGCAAATAGTCATATGAGGATATCGGGGCTGCGCGTCCTAAGATGACCTCCTGTGAACTCGGAAGAAAGGGGTTACAAGTATAAATATGAGGTCGTGGACAAGGACTGAGAACCACTTTTGACAAAGCGTTCGAGCTGATACCACGCCTGGGGTGCGTGACAACTTCTGATAATTTGTTCGAGCCGTAATTACGCCAGGGGTGCATGTGTGTACTTTTTTTTGCTGGTTGCTTTACGTCGCACCGACACAGATAGGTCTTATGGCGACGATGGGAGAGGAAAGGGCTAGGAGTGGGAAGGAAGCGGCCGTGCCCTTAATTAAGGTACAGCCCCAGCATTCGCCTGGTGTGAAAATGAGAAACCACGGAAAACCATCTTCAGGGCTGCCGATAGTGGGGTTCGTACCTACTATCTCCCGAATACTGGATACTGGCCGCACTTAAGGGACTGCAGATGTGTGTACTTACTCGTGGAGTAGGGTTCGAAGTGTTATATTGTTACGTAGTACAGTGATTCATAACGTGATGTAGCTCATATTACAGTCTTGAGCAGTATACTAGTATGAAGTGTTTCAAATAGACAGGTCTCAGTAAAGCATAACTTACGGAGTGTGAGATTCTACCAACAGATTAGGAAGTACGTTACGTGAGAACGGTCACGAGTGTTCGGTGTATTTCACCCAGTAATCGTCGATTATAAACTGATACCTGATCAGCTACACAATTCAGAGACGGGAAAATCGAGTGCGCGCTGGGCCGTTTGAATGTGATATCGAGGTGTCACCAGTTCCTTAGTGCCGGAGAAGGAAGGAAGAATATGTGTATGAATTAGGCGGGTCAGATAAAGGCCAGAAGTGTAAAGTTTCAGTTCAATATTAGTGTGTGTAAATTTGTTAAAATGTTAAAATTTTAAATCTTGAAAATGAATATGTGTAAATCTGAAAAGTGCATTGGATTACTTCTTCAAGCTGGCATGAAAACCAGTAGGATGCAGGGCTAAGACTGGACGGGGCCTGTGCTTCTCGTCCGGCTTAGCAGACTATAAGGGCAGAGATGAGTAACCTTTTAAAATATTTGTAGATTGCTATCGTTAGAGGGAGGAAATCATATTATTTTATCATGGTAACTTAATTGTGAAACGAGCCGTTTCCGGCTCGTATAAATTCAACGATAGATAGACAAAGGGACAAATTAATATGTACATAATTAGATCAAGCACTCATCATAATTTTGATTATTAAATAGAGTAGAGTAGGGTTTATTTGTTCATTCAAGTGCTTGAGTTGTTTGATATGATATGGAGCACGTTTCACGTAAAGATAATGTTAATATTCATTTAGAAGTGCTTCCAAAGTGTTTTTCCGTTATCGGAAATTTTATAGTTATTAAGGCATGTTGTTAAGATAATCCACAGGTAGGGTTGCCAAGTGATTTAAACTGTTGTGGGACGGAATGAAGTCCATTGATTTGTTTGTAAATATCGCGAAGTTCGCCAGTGGACAAAATAATAATCTGTACAAGTGTCGAAGTATTACATTAATATTGGGTAATGTGTAAAGGCGTGTTTAATAATAATCTTTGAGAATAAAGGCACGGGCCTACTTGGATAGAATGATTGCAAATTAAAGTAATTTAAATGTGGAGATATTTTGTGGCATGAATATTTAATTTGGGCAGTGAATCCGATTTTAACACTAATTGTTGATTTAACGCTTTTGGACTCCATAATAATCATAAATAATTTTGGTAGAAACGAGATAGGCATTTTGATAATATGGTCACGCTATGTTTAAGGCCCAGAGTGATTTGAGCCAAAAGTTGAGATTTGGAGTTTTGTGGGACAGAAATCCGGCCCGAAATGAAAGTGAATTGTACTGATGTTGACGAAGAAATAGATGGAACTTAAGGCCTACATAGAGGTTGTATTTCTATACCGGTGATATGAGTGGCAGAAGAGAGTCCACACACCGAGGGTTAATTAATGAAAATGTTTTGAAGAGTTCCGATGGATAAATGGACTTCAAAAATGGAAAAGGAAGGAATAATTTAACACTTGCAGAGATTGGAGGTATTTGCCCAACTGCGAGGTGTTATGGGATTTGAGAATTGTCTTAGGAGCATATGGTCTCCATGAATTAACGACAGTACGAAAATAAGGTTGCAGGTTCGAACACTATTATGTCCCGACCGAAGTGAATTCGGATCTTGGTGATTTCTGTTTGGGAGAGAACGTATGTGACTAAATTATAAAGATGGGAAATAAAAATAAAGATTCTCGAAAGAATAATAATATTAATATTAATAATAATAATAATAATAATAATAATAATAATAATAATAATAATAATAATAATAATAATAATAATCCAAGTAAATCATGTCTGGATTGATAGTGTTCGATTGATATAAATCGGAATTGTAAAAGAGGTTATGCGATAAACATTTATAGAGTGGACTACCGTGTAACAAGCGAAATTAATTTTTAAAATTAATAATAAAAATAATAATAAAAAATATTTGAAGGAGAAGAAGAAGAATTTACTTTTTATATTTTGGACATAATAATGATGTTGGGAGTTGAAATGAAAAATTTGAGATTTTTAACTAATAATAATAATAATGAGAATATTTGAAGTAGGAGAAGAAGAATAAAAGAGAAGCTACTTTTTTATTTCAGTTGAGAATAAAAAGAGCGAGAAGTTGAAGTATTATAGCGAGGATGATTACGGGTTACGATAATCACGATCTCCACTATTAATAATAATGTTGATAATAATAATAATAATAATAATAATAATATTTTTTATTATTTTTTATTATTTTATTATTTCGGATGCTGATGATGAATGATACTAGGGAAGTCAGCTGGCGAATTAACGTAATAATGTCAAGTTGTTGTGAGTAATAAGTTAAGTTAATAGTTGTAAAATGAAGGCAAATCCCTACATCTGGACCATTAGGTTAGAGTCTCTTTGTCGTTTCCTTCAACTAACGAGAGTTTGTAGTTTCCCGGGTTGGTCTCATCTCAATCAAAGTGGAGGCGATAACATGGTCCATGTGATCGCACCTACTTAGCCAACAGGTAATTGGTCCTTGACCAAATATGGTCATGGTGTTAACGAAGGTAAATCTGATACCTTCAGATATCAACGGTTCTTCCACCCAAATGGAAGGATGGTCAAAAGTGATGAATATTATGTAATCATTTTTCAGGAATAATTTGTCAAATTACCGGCAAATCAAGGGTCAACAGATTTTGATTGTGTGTAAAAATTATTTTGTTTACTTAAATAAAATGCTCTTTAGCATTTGCAAGGAAACAGTTCCAGGTTCTTGTTCTTGTAGAATAGTAAACCCTTGGTGACCGTTTAAATATCCGTCCCCATTCCTAGGACGGAGCCTTCATAAATTTCCTTTGATCTGAATATATATAATTTGTGTGTTTTATGATGAGCCTTAAAGTTAAAGATTAGTGTGTCCCGTTCAACCCTGTAGTACTGATTGGATGGCGCCCTTACATTTAGTTTGAGATCTTATATCTCAATATATATTTTTTTATTGTTTATTAGTTGCGATGGATTCGGACCGTAACACTCCCTGAGATAAATGCTGGTTGGGACTCAGGCTTAGAGCGGGTACAATAGTTAGTGCGTCTGAAATTCTCCCTGAGAATGTGCGCCTGTGTGATGTCGGTAGCGATATATTTGTACGGAAGTGGAGCAAGAATGTTGACACGAATATATCTTATGGCAGGGGGTCATCTCAAAATTTATATAGAGGAGGGTTTCCTAGTTGTAATTCCTCTTAAAACAAAAATCGCCACCACCACCACCACCACTCTCAAAATTTGCGTCAATAAATTAGTTATAAAAAATGTGTGACGCGATGTGTCCTAGCAAGAGTGATGTGAAGTATTAATGGATGGCAATGTCCGACTCGTTGGCTGAATGGTCAGCGTACTGTCCTTCAGTTCAGAGAGTCCCGGGTTCGATTCCCGGCCGGGTCGGGGATTTTAACCTTCATTGGTTAATTCCAATGGCCCGGGGGCTAGGTGTTTGTGCTGTCCCCGACATCCCTACAACTCACACACCACACATGACACTATCCTCCACCACAATAACACGTAGTTACCTACACATGGCAGATGCCGCCCTCCCTCATCGGAGGGTCTGCCTTACAAGGGCTGCACTCGACTAGAAATAGCCACACGAAATTGTAATTATTATAATGGATGACCATGTCTAACAGTCTTCATCTCATCATAGTCTACAAAAATGATTATTTCATTCGTGGCAGTTTTAAACGCCCAGAGTCAGTTTCCCCCTTTCGATGCACCGAGTCCTACACTTGTCGACTCCAAATTCCATACAGATGATGTCTTTCGAAAACTATCCGTTAGATGCAAATAAATTAATCGTTACCAATTTGAGTTTAATTTATAGAAATTTTGTGATCATTTAATTTTTCAAAGGTGTATTTATTTATTTATTTATTTATTTATTTATTTATTTATTTATTTATTTATTTATTTATTTATTTATTTATTTATTTATTTATTTATTTATTTATTTATTTATTTATTTATTTATTTATTTATTTATTTATTTATTTATTTATTTATTTATTTATTTATTTATTTATTTATTTATTTATTTATTTATTTATTTATTTATTTATTTATTTATTTATTTATTTATTTATTTATTTATTTATTTATTTATTTATTTATTTATTTATTTATTTATTTATTTATTTATTTATTTATTTATTTATTTATTTATTTATTTATTTATTTATTTATTTATTTATTTATTTATTTATTTATTTATTTATTTATTTATTTATTTATTTATTTATTTATTTATTTATTTATTTATTTATTTATTTATTTATTTATTTATTTATTTATTTATTTATTTATTTATTTATTTATTTATTTATTTATTTATTTATTTATTTATTTATTTATTTATTTATTTATTTATTTATTTATTTATTTATTTATTTATTTATTTATTTATTTATTTATTTATTTATTTATTTATTTATTTATTTATTTATTTATTTATTTATTTATTTATTTATTTATTTATTTATTTATTTATTTATTTATTTATTTATTTATTTATTTATTTATTTATTTATTTATTTATTTATTTATTTATTTATTTATTTATTTATTTATTTATTTATTTATTTATTTATTTATTTATTTATTTATTTATTTATTTATTTATTTATTTATTTATTTATTTATTTATTTATTTATTTATTTATTTATTTATTTATTTATTTATTTATTTATTTATTTATTTATTTATTTATTTATTTATTTATTTATTTATTTATTTATTTATTTATTTATTTATTTGGAAGGAAACAGCTGGTGTATATATTTTAGACACTAATCCGGCATTCGTCTGAGAAAAGTAGCAAACCACTGATAGTCTCTTCTAGGATGACTGAGGGTGAGTCTTTTAATCCAGTTGTCTACTAAACTGGACCGATGATCTAGATGTTACTTCCCTTTAAACAACAAGCATCATCATCATCGTCATCATCATCATGTCTACTAAATACACTCCGTCCATCAAGCCTGTCTTAAATTCGTGACTGAGTTGGGGAACAAATCCGTATGCACTGGACTGGAAGCTTCTAACCACTTGAATGTGGCGATAAACGTCTTATAAACCGTACATTTCTCCCTTGTGAGACAGTGAGTAAAGGAAATATTGATCTTCTCGAGTCTTAAACTATTTCGAAGTTTAGGACGATCACATTTTACAGCTAAACTAGGTGCAGGTGCTACATAACTTGGAAATCGTTTCACAAGCTCCTTTTACCTCCTCCACTCGTCTTGTGGCCTTGAATCGCTCGAAGAAAGAGCTTCAGCTACCCTAGACTTTTTCTTCGGTCCTTGGAATCACCCTGACACATTTTGTGTTCTAAGTAAGCAAGCAATCCTGCTCGTACATTCATGCGACTTGATACCGTGATAACAACCACGGGACCCTAGTTTTACGCGGAATCCGAGCCGTAGTAAATCACTGGTCGAAATTCGAACCGCGGCCACTGTAGTGAGAAGCCAGCGATGCAAGCAAACTTTAATATTTTACATGACTGTCGACATCGTGATTACAGCTACGTGACCTCCAGTCTTACGTGGAAACCGAATTATAGGGACGTAATATTTCAAGATCTCACGTGCATTGGACGGAGTACGAACCACGGTCACCTTTTCTTGTAAGGAAGCAAGTGATTATGCCACTCAGCTATCACACCCCTCACTACAATAATAATAATAATAATAATAATAATAATAATAATAATAATAATAATAATAATAATAATTAGCCGAAACCTGTCAAAACATGACGGTCAATATTTAGTGAAGGATTTCCATGTATAAGACATTCTTTGTACAATTACTTTTTGGTTGAACTGCATCTTTAAGGACGTCAAAAGTTCGCGCTCTTGACAGTGCAACATATGCCATGGCGAAAAACTGGCTGAGGTAAATTGAAGCCTGCACGTTCCAGTATTTGCCGTTAAGCTTTATTGATTGTGATATAAAATGCCAAGCGAATTGTCAGCCATTCTCTCAAACTCGCGGTAACAAACATCAGCCTAAAAGATGTAGAAGAAGATATTGGGAGAGCTACAATGTTACAGTAGTAACATTGAGCTGAATAGCTTCTTCTCGACTAAGCGACTATCTGCAACACAGCAGAGACTGAAACAACTGATCAGGAATATGTCCTACTACTCATGCGCGCTTGCCTGCTTCCACCTCACCTCTGGCATCGGATGCCTTAGCGTTCCCACAGACCAGGTGGCCTTGAAGTACTGGCGAGCCCTTTAGCCAATCAGAATATTACACTTCCCTTTAATAATTGAAAAATATACGGCAAGAAATGTTTATGCTTTTAAGGACACACTGCAAATCTATAGGACAAGAGCTTTCGTCATAATGTTTACGATGCCAATCGGTTCAGCCGTTCTCTCAAATTCGAGGTAACAAAAATCAGCCAAGTGTTTTAAATAATAATAATAATAATAATAATAATAATAATAATAATAATAATAATAATAATAATAATAATAATAATAATAATAATAATTCGAACCCCATTGTCGGCAACCCTGAAGATGGTTTTCCGTGGTTTCCCATTTTCGCACCAGGCAAATGTTGGACCTGTACCTTAATTGAGGCCATGTCCGCTTCCTTGTCACTTCTAGCCCTTTTCTATCCCATCGTCGCCGTAAAACCTATCTGTGCCGGTGCGACGTAAAGCAATTTGTAATAGTAATGTTTTAAATCCCACCAATTACTTTTACGGTCTCCAGAAACGCCGAAGGGCAGGAATTTTGCCCCATAGGATTTCTTTCATATGGCACTAAGTAAGTAAGTAAGTAAGTAGTTTATTGAACTTTATAGGCATTAGCTCAGATACATGTTCACACTGCCATTATATAAAACGGAAAGAACCATTAATCCCAATGAAACTGAACAATTATAGACAGAACTAAAAACACACCAATTAAATTACTAAGCGGCCCCTTACGTGGGCGGATGCACAGTCCACATGTAAAGGCCAACCCTACAACCTTCTAATCTTACAACTAACTTGGTGGCCCCCCACACGGGCGAGATACCAGACACCGTGCAAGGCACCACCCCTAAACTAAATCCACTGAGCTGCCTCTAACATGGGCAGATGACCAGTCCACATGTTAGTCATATGCCAGTAAATCTACTGACAGGAGGCTGGCGTATTTGAGCACCTTCAGATATCATCGTACTGAGCTGGGATGGAACCTGTCCACTTGGATTCCGAAGCCAATACCCTATCCCTAAGCCACTAATCCTGTCTAATATCAGTACTGTATGACTGTGAAGATTGCAAATAGTGAAATATATTTCTAATAGAGTATTCATATTCTTTAATATTCACAGAGAATAAAGTTTTATATCACATTAAAATACAAATTGCAGGATGACGTAAGGAACGCCAGGTTCATATTGTACTGCGTCCATCTCCCCCACGGCAGAGGAGCCAACCTCAAAGAACGAACGTCAGGTTTAATATCTCCAACGCAGGGCAGCCTTCTGTACAACGTTATTAGAACTCCATGAATCAGACGGCAAGAGGAAGCTTTTAGTTGTGAGCTAGAGTAACCCCCCCCCCTCACTCCAGTCCTTGGATTGGACAGAGCATTTCATTATATACAGGGGGATTGCGAGCTAAGATTCTGGAAACTTACTGACAAGATAGCATATAACATTTTATTTAAAACTCAACCTATTCGAAAAAATAGTTCAGTAACGCGTCTCGAAACATGAATGTATTCCTAAGTGATATCATAAAATTAACTGGGAACTAAAACAGGAATATATTTTGATAAGTGGAATTAGGAATGGGAATCACAATCACAGTAGAGGAAATCAATACTCTGAGATTTGCCGATTATATTGCTATTTTATCTCAGTCTGCAGAAGGTCTGGAGAAGTTGCTGAATGGTGAGGACAGAGTCTTAGGGAAAGAGTACAAGTTAAAAATAAATAAGTCCAGAATAAAAGTAATGGAGTGTAGTCAAACGAAGTCACGTGATGCAGGGAATATTAGATTAGGAAATGAAGTCTTAAAGGAAGTAGATGAGCCTGGCTGAGTGGTTCAGATGGATGAGGCGCTGGCCTTCTGGCCCCAACTTGGCAGGTTCGATCCTGGCTCAGTCCGGTGTCATTTGAAGGTGCTTAAATGCGTAAGCCTCGTGTCAGTAGACTTACTGGCAAGTAAAGAAACTCCTTCAGTACTAAATCCCGGCTCTTCCGCGTCTCCGAAAACCGTAAGAAGTAGTTAGTTGGACGTAAATCAAATAACATTATTATAAAGGAAGTAAAGTACTTGGGTAGTAAAATAACTAACGAGTAAGGAGGACACAAAATGTGGACTAACACAAGCAAGGAAAGCCTTACTTAAGAAAAGAAATTTTCTCACTTCGAACATTGATGTAGGAATTAGAAAGATGTCTTTGAAGACTTTCATCTAGAGCGTGGCGTTGTATCGAAATGAAACGTGGACGCTTATTTTTATTTTTTTTGCTAGTGGCTTTACGTCGCACCGACACACATAGGTCTTATGGCGACGAAGGGATAGGAAATGCTAGAAGTTGGAAAGAAGCGGCCGTGGCCTTAATGAAAGTACAGTCCCAGCATTTGCCTGGTGTAAAAATGGGAAACCACGGAAAACCATCTTCAGGGCTGTCGACAGTGGGAGTCGAACCCACTATATCCCGGATGCAAGCTCACAGCCATGCGCCCCTAACCGCACAGCCAACTCTCCCGGTGGACGATTACTAGCTCAGAAAAAAATAGAATAGAAGCTTCTGAAATGTGGTGTTACAGAAGAAGGTGAGATGGTTAGATTGAATCACGAACGAGGAGATACTAAGTCGAACTGGTGAGAGGAGATCTATTTGGCTAAATTTGACGAGAAGAGGTAGAGTGACAGGGAACATCTTAAGACACCCACGACTTGTTCAGTTGCTTTGAGGGAAGCGTAGGAGGTAAGAATGGTAGGGGTATACCAAGGTATGGATATGACAAGCAGATTAGAGCAGATATAGGATGTAGGAGGTAGTAGTTACGTAGAATTGAAAAGGTTAGCACAGGATAGGGTGGCATGGAGAGCAGCATCAAACCAGTCTATGGACTGATGACTCAAACAACAACATTTTTGCTCACAGCTTAACTAGATCATCTGCAGTGAAGTGTGCCGGACTGAAGGGCTCACGTGGGGGAGGCGCTGGCCTTATGATCCCAACTTCGCAGGTTCGATCCTGGCTCAATCCGGTGGTATTTGAAGGTGCTCAAATACGTCACTCGTGTCGGTAGATTTACTGGCACGTAAAAGAACTCCCGCGGGGCTAAATTTCGGCACCTCGGCGTCTCCGAAAACTGTAAAAATATGAGGAGACAACTCATACAAAAGGAACTTGATCCTTATGAGTTTACAATACATACTGCTTCTTGTACCACTTCATAATTAATTTTAAATACGAATGGTACTGTTGTATATCAGGTTACCGCCAGCGCCGTACTTTCTACTTATAAGTGTCCCGCTTACACTAATGGTGAATGGGATGTCTAAAAACTGACTTTCACCGGGATATTACTGCCTCAGACAGGTTACGTCTGAATACGAAGAGATAACAACCGGACGGCCACTCGCCGCATGTTCCTTAGCGCTACCCGTCGAATTCGTCCCCCTAGCGTTAATAAACTTCGTTTTCGAACGCATAGTAGTAGGCTGGTATTTGGCACAGCAGTACTATTGTTGCTGTCAATATAGACAAGGGGTGGCGTGTTCAGCAACGACGAATACACAGACATAATGCTAATGTGTGGAGAATCTGGTCGGAATGCAGCCGAAGCTCGCAGATGGTATGCACAGGATTTTCCAAATAGCCGTCTGCCTTCTATACACGCATTTTGACAGACTTGCAATTAAGAGCTAATGGATCGTTCAAGGCACATACCACATACAAGAAACATTTTGGTACAGTGAAATGTCTTTTTGTGTATAAATTCAATGAGTTATTAAACTTTACTTACTGCGTTTGGCGTATTTAAAAATGTACCCTGTTACAAAACGTGTGTGTTAAAATGACTGCTATTTGTTTCACATACGAAATACAGCACGTTGTACCGCTTCTTTTTAAACCAGCGATTAGGCATCCCATTCATCATTAGTGTATACGGGACACTTATACGTAGGAAGTACGGGGCTAGAGGGCCACCTTCTACATATATATATTTCCTACTAATAAAATAAAATTATCTAGCTGTCAGAGAACGAATACATTTACCAAAACTTCAAGGCCCAGTCAGGGTACAGAAAATACTTTCCTTTATCACTTCTAATTCTCTTGTATAGCTATTATTATTATTCCTCGATGGATGAAGTATTACTGTATCTGCTGCTTGGAAAAGGCCAGAGCAAATTGTAGCTCCCAGTAGCTTTTCAGTCTCATTTATGGCTATCACAGTAAGAAAGCTGCTGAGGTATAAATGTTGCTGAGTAATGATATTCAGACCACAACTATTGGATCTGGATGCTGTGAAAGGCGTTGCTCATACGAAAAGACATACTGTCATAGCACTTTCTGTCTCAGGGAGGAAAACAACTGAAAACTACCTCTCTGCTCATATTGTCTAATTATCCACATTATAGGCCCGTCGTCGGCCTTCACGGTTTGCCTATAACCAATAACCTTCCGTGATATTATCCACGGATCTAGTCAGCCTATGTCCCAACACATAAATAATCTCTCGTGAGTTACACCAGGTTGTTTGGAAGTCGCACATTAAATTAAGTATTAATATACAGTATATGCAATGAATCTAAATATATACAGTATGCATTATAAGGTAACAAATAAAGATCTGTATGTTTTCACAGTACTAAGCTGTACCACCTTCTCATACTGTATATACAGATGTGAGACAGGCATGACAGTTTCGTTGCTGTTTAACATTTTCCGTATTTTTCTACAAACAAATAGCTGTGTTTCTTTACTCTCTTACCAAGAGAATACTCCTTTTTTGGAGAGACTACCGATATTCAAAGAAAAGTAAATTCTATCCTGTACTCCACGGCGTCATCATTGTTTACCAAGACATGAGCCCGTTCAAAAACAAACAAAACCACAACTGCATCAATAGAAGATTATGTGCTGTGTTTGGTGAACTACTCGGACTACTGACCTAGTAAGACAATCAATATAACTGGAAAGTGTTCGAGAAGTAGGGTCTACTGGAAACAGTTGAACTCGAACTTGCGAAACGCAAAGGTGTCGTTCTGTCGTACGATAATGTGAAGGTGGCTAAGGTCCTCCTTTGCTGTGAAGCACTACTGTATCCTACACATTTCCCTGACATTTCCCGTTACGATTACGATCTGTTTCAATCGATGGCCAACCGTCTCAAACAACAGTTCCGAAATCTCGACGAAGTGATGGTGACAATAGATAATTTCCTTGGTTCATGCTTTACGGATTTCTACCACATTTGGATCCACGATCTTCCAAATCGTTTGAGAAATGTTATTGAGGCTTATGAGGACTATCCTTGATCTGAAACGTACATTTTACTTCATATTAGGGCATTTCTTTTCGTGGGTTCAAAATAAGGCAAAACTTATTGGTTACCGTAATGGAAAAAGGGGCTAGCCGAAGGGGTAAAGACATCAATTGTTTCTATCGGAAGGTTGTAAATTCCATTACCTGCTAGAAAATCGAGACATTCAGAACCGAGACCTACATTTGGAGAAGAACACGACTCTGAGATTCATTCAGTCTACAACAGAGCTGATTAGCAGGTTCATTCCCGGCGGCAAAGGCAAGCTGACCTTTCTGCTGCTGCTGCTGCTGCTGCTGCTGCTGCTGCTGCATGTAAGAGGCTTGGTACATTGAAATGGCGTATGGCCTCCGGAGAGGCCTGGTGCAGGTCTTTGGATTTGACTCCCGTAGGCGACTTGAGCTTCGTGATGAGGATGAAATGATGATGAAGACGGCACATACATCCAGTCCCCGTGTCTGCGAAATTAACCAATTATGGTTAAAATTCCCGACCCTGCCGGGAATCGAACCCGGGACACCTGTGAGAAAGGGCCAGCATGATAATCATTTAGTCACGGAGCCGGACGCTGGGTACATTGTGGACAATAGTTTCCCGTGTTTAATAAGTGTCAAGTCTATCTGATGAACTGCGTGAACATGGTGTCTGTACTGTAGTAGTAGGCATGTTTGTAAATAATGGAATATCTGTTTGGAGCCATATAGGCACGGAAAATTATTTCTAGGGTTAAAAAGAGTGCAATCTTATACCAATTTCTTCTCAAATATCTTACCTGAAGCTGACAGTAACTCCTTATAGTCATTGAAATTTATGGTAGAACTAATAATCGAGCTTGAACAAATCTATTTTAAATTTACCTTGGGGTGGAGGATGTAGAATGTACGCACACTATCCCCTGCTTGACGTATCAGTAAGAGGGTAGTCCCTCAGGAGCTCTTTACTTATGAGCGTGGACTGACGACTATAGTCCATCACTGAGTCTGATATTCCCTCCACTTACGTATACAAGGACCCTCATTTCCATTTTCCTCCCTTGACCTCCTTTTATCAACTCTTACTCTTTCGCGGCACTGAAGGTAGGGAAATTTTCAATTTTCATGGCCCTTACCATTCTTTTACCGATACCGGAGGATCAGGCTGCGTCCATTTATTCTCTTCTGATTATTGTTAAAAGGGATGATTGCCCGGTTGAAGTTACCCTTAAAACAATAATCACCATCACCATGAGTATAGATTACAATAGTCTATGTTCATTCATGAGTAAGAGACAGACGGATAGACATGTTCGTTTAAATAGAAAGTTTATGACCTTTCATGTATCGAGAAAATTTGATCAGAAAAATACGATATCACGAAGACTAAGCTGGCGGATGCCTTGCTCAACTGTTACATGTATCGCTATTTTATTACCCAGTGAAAGAGGATTCCAAAATGGGCAGCTCGTCAGCTGCAGATGACATAAAAGGAGAGATACAGTCGCAAACGACTTTAAGTGTGAGCCAAAGAGTATAGCGTACAGCCGACTGAGGTATATTCTTGCGAATCTCAATCAGAAGCTCGAGTTGGAAGTGACAGGGTGTGAGAAAATGAGAACTGATCGTAGATGACATCGTATTTTGTCTTTATGGTGAAGTGAAATATCAGCTGAGTCTCCCTGTCTCTATAGCTTTTTGATGCAGTGGAAAATCCAGGAGAACGGAAGTAATGTTCTGTAAATTAAGCATTCCCACCCACTCGGTTCGTCTGGTTCCGTATTGAACACTGCACCTCGATGAAATGAAATGAAATAAAATGAAATGGCGTATGGCATTTAGTGCCGGGAGTGTCCGAGGACAAGTTCGGCTCGTCTGATGCAGGTCTTTTGATTTGACTCCCGTAGGCGACCTGCGCTTCGTGATGAGGATGAAATGATGATGAAGACGACACATACACCCAGTCCCCGTGTCAGCGAAATTAACCAATGATGGTTAAAATTCCCGACCGTGCCTGGAATCGAACCCAGGGCCCTTATGACTAAAGACCAGCACGCTAACCATTTAGCCACGGAGCCGGACACTGCGCCTCGATAACGGTAACCTAAAGCGCAGTCTCTCGTAGTTCCATAAGTGAGTACTGTGTGATTTTTGTTCCAAGAAATCTTACGTAAAATTCTTTTAATAGATTGTACAGAGGCATACACTATCAAACAATGAACATGTTAATTGGAGCAAATAATTTCTTAAACTTTTCCTTACAGAAATAGGCAAGTTAAAATCTAAGGAAAGCAAACTGTACTATTGTACTGTACTCTTGTTGTTCTCGAGGCATCTATCATGTGTTACTTTCGAAGCCGGTTCCTGTTCTATATTCATGCAGTAAATCATTTTAAAATATTCATTTTGCGTTTCTCCTCTGTTCGAAAAAGTAAATTATTAACGCACTCTGGCAATCAACAGTAAACTTGCCGAATTTCTGCTGTTGCATTTAATAATTAGTACAATTCTGAGGTCAAAGATTGTAACCGGCTGCATTTTGTAATTTTATACATTGCCATGCATTTATACCGACATTCATCACGAGACTTCAATACATACGGATATCGCGCTTGTTTCCAATGCATACAGGTTCTTACTCTGCCGCCGAACGATGGGCTGGCAGTGACGCCGCAGATCATTGCACTGCTCTTTCCACAGGGCTTACGGGAACGAGGCAACGTGTTCTTTACTAGCTTTGGGTTTGAACCTCACTATTGGCAGCCCTGAAGACAGCTTTCCGTGGTTTCTCATTTTTTCACCAGGCAGATGCTGGGGCTGTACCTTAATTAAGGCCACGGTAGTTTCATCGCTGTCCTGGCCCTGTCCTATTCCTTCGTCACCGCAAGACATTTCTGTGTCTGCGCGACGTAAAAGCCAATATCATGAAGCAAGTTAGTTTGAATCTGTATGTGGCAATCGATCAACGAAATGATGTGGAATCCGCGATGTAGGATGTGAATTTCCATTTCGAAAATTTATCTTACATTTAACAGGATTCGAACCACGGCCACTGAGAATTTCACTAAGCTATAACGTCCCTCCTGAACAACAGGATACTGCACCAACCGAAAGATGCAATTACGTAGCGATGGGAAATAGCGTCCTTTAGGTTGCGCTATGGATTGATTTTTTTTTTTTTTTTTGGCAAGTTCCTTTACATCGCACCGACACAGATAGGTCTTATGGCGACAATGGGACAGGAAAAGGCTAGGAGTAGGAAGAAAGTGGCCGTGGCTTTAATTAAGGTACATCCCCAGCACTTGCCTGGTGTGAAAATGGGAAACCAAGGAAAACCATCTTCAGGGCTGCCGACAGTGGGGTTCGAACCTACTATCTCCCGAATAGTGGATACTGGCCGCACTTAAGCGACTGCAGTTATCGAGCTCGGTTGTATGGAATACTAGCACTATCACTTTGCATTTAAAAATGTCAAATGCGAGGAACCTGTATCAGTATAGGCCTATATACACATTAATACGAATCAGTATACTGACATGTTGCAATTAATAGGGCGGTTAGCTGTGAGCTTGCATTTGGGAGATAGTGAGTTCGAACACCCCCCCCCCCCCCCTCTGTTGGCGGCCCTGAAGATGGTTTTCCTTGGTTTCCCATTTTCACACCACGCAACTGCTGAGGCTGCATCTTAATTAAAACCACGCCCGCTTCCTTCCAACTCCTAGTCCTTTCCTATCCCATCGTCGCCATAAGACTTATCTGTGTAATTGTAACAGGGCACAGCCATAAGATGACACGAATATTCAGATACTCATAGTAATACGTATTTGTACGATATGGAATCCCTGTCAGGTAAGACAATTCCGGCCCACTAGCTCGTCTTACGACAGATATACAGGTTGATCCAAAAGTCCGTTAACTTTTGACGAGGCAGTACTTTACGGAATATTGGAGGTAGATATAATGTTATTTGCTTTACGTCCCACTAACTACTTTTTAAGGTCTTCGGAGACGCCGAGGTGCCGGAATTTAGTCCCGCAGGAGTTCTTTTACGTGCCAGTAAATCTACCGACACGAGGCTGTCGTATTTGAGCACCTTCAAATACCACCGGACTGAGCCAGGATCGAACCTGCCAAGTTGGGGTTAGAAGGCCAGCGCCTTAACCGTCTGAGCCACTCATCCCGGCATTGGAGGTAGAGAGGTAAGAATTGACACACATGATTGGCATGACATGGGGTGTTATTTACACCGAAATAAAGTACACAGAACGACCAACAGATGACGCTTCATATGATACACAAGCAATAATTAGCATAACAATTGAGGTTTAGTAAAGACGATATTCTTTATAACACATGCCCAACATGTCGGCCGTCATTCATCAACAATACATGTAGTCGACGGACAATGTTGTGAACAGCACTGTACAGCATGTACATAGGCATGCTGAGAAATTGCCATCGGATGTTGTCTTTTAATATCCCTAATGAGGTCGGTCGATCGCGGTAGACTTGCAACTTCAGGTAACCCCACAAACCAATAATCACACGGATTGAGGTTGGGGGGCCGGGGATGCCAAGTATGACATGCCGCGATTTCAGGCGCATCTGGCGCCCTCTCTCGTGACGGCTCTTTTTATACCACACATGGGTCTAATATGGCATCACTTACGAGTTACTATCCAGTGCCGTCTGTTGGCCTGTTTGTGCACTCGTTGTCGGTGTCAATAAAATCCCATGTCACGTCAAGCATGTGTGGCCATTTGTATCTGACGTGTTGCTGTCCAGCGCCATCTGTTGGTCATTTTGTGTTCTTTCATGCCAATCGTGTCTATCAATTATTACCTCTCTACCTCCGATATTCCGTGAAGTATTGCCTCGTCAAATGTTAACGGAATTTGGGTCATTCTGTAGATAAACGATTGTTAAGCATATTGATTTATTATCGTTAGGCCAAGGAAATGATCGGATATATTCTGAAATATCTTCATGCAGTTATAGCATGGTTTAGTTATAATAATAATAATAATAATAATAATAATAATAATAATAATAATAATAACAATAATAATAATAATAATAATAATAATAATAATAATAATAATAATAATAATAATAATAATAATAATAATAATAATAATCTCCCCAAAACCACTCCTAGTGAGATACAGCGTGTAAAGTGCACTTATCTTCTGCTATGGGCTAGATAAAGTTTGTTACCTTCATTGACCTGTCGTCGCAGTCTCGCCTTTGGCTTGATAATAATAGAAATGGCTGAGATATTAGCAATGCTGGTAACACCATTCCTTACGGAGAGAGTCCTTTTATGAATGGTGCGTAAGTGTTACTATTTGCTTTACGTCGCACCGACACAGATAGGTCTTATGGCGACGATGGGATATGAAAGACCTAGGAATGGGAAGGACGCGGCCGTGGCCTTCACTAAGGTACAGTCCCAGTATTTGCCTGGTGTGAAAATGGGAAACCACGGAAAACCACCTTCAGGGCTGCCGACAGTGGAGTTCGAACCGACTATCTATCGGATGCAAGCTCACCGATGCGCGCCCCTAACCGCGCGGCCAACTCGCCCGTTACTATGTATTTCAATGTATTTGGTAAACAAATATATCATAGGAACATTTGGCTCGGTGAGGAAACCAAAGGGAAACTGCTTCACTCCGTATTTCTCTAGTGTGCTTCTTCATTGACTCTAAGACTATGTATGATAACTGACGATCGATCTGTTAAGGATCCAACCAGTCTTCGACATGAGTAACCAATAAGCGAAGCAACTAACCAACCAAGCAAACAAACAAATCAATAAATGAATACATAATAAATTAAAACTAAACAAATACATATGCAAATAAACAAACAGTCAATAAAAAGACTCATTTAAAATCATTATTACCTTTACAAATTAGTACTAATTTGAATAATTGAAAAAATAATGTCAAAATTGAAACATTCCTGTTACTTGAGATAAATAGACATTTGTGGTAATCGCATGAAAATATTGAAAGAACTACTTTCTTTGAGTGTAAGGTACATTGTTAGCGTCTTCATAATGCTGTTGTATAATGTCTCTGCAAACACAGTGTCACAAAGTGCACAAACCGTGTAAAATATACAGTCAGAAGAAATGTAACTCTTCCGTTAAGGTATAATTCTTCTTTGAACTTCAGTTAGATGGAGTCAGCTCCAATGGTGACAGTGCACTTAAGGTGTTGGCACATCTCCAAGAAAGTTGAGAAAAAGAGTTGGTAAAAGATAGTTAATCAAGAGATGGTCTTTGTTTTTCTTCGGGAGTTAATTTCTGAAGATATACTGAGTGTAAATGGTGGAAAGTAAAATGTATCTCCAGGATGTTGCTCAAAAGGATAAAAATGACCAAATTCTCTGTTGAGAAGAAAGAGAGAAATGTCTAACAGCAAATGTGCGACAATTAGATACCTCGAATGAGCTCATTTCCACTGTCAAACGCACTAGTACAAGCCCGACGATAATGTCGGAAAACCAGACTTAAAAGTGCCATTAGGCTAGGGTTACCATATTCTGAAACCCCAAAATGAGAACACTCTCAACGGGATTGACTAACACGCTCTTAGAACTGTTGAATTCCGAAAGACGAAACATGTCGCTGGCGCCATGATTTGGGATTGAAACATACTGTAGGCCCCTCGGCAGCAAGTCCTGCATTCTGAATTCCTATTGTACTCTTCCCCACGAAAGCTTGGGTAATTTTCTTGGAGTTTATCCGTCAATGGACATTTCCTCTTCGGCATGATGATAAATCATCTTAGACAAAAACGAAACAAAGCATGATCAAAACGCATTGTTCAGCTATAACAAATGTTAACTTATACAATAAAACAATGTTCCTGTGCCGTGCAGTTTGAAAATCAAGAAACTGTTGTTAAATTACCTATACTGCTAATAATAAGAGTTGGTGTCTGACATTTCTTAGAGGGAAGTCCGTTTACTGCCTGCCGTGGAGGGATAAAGGGAGTGGCTGTGTGGTTGCCATGGAAACGAGGGTGGGGCGACTGCGGTTGCCATGGAGATAAAACTTCAGGGCAGCTCGTCTTGCTGGAAGTTGCCAAACCTGTCACTGTCACTGATAAGAACCTGATTGTTTGTATAAGAGTGATCGCAAATGGGACGACACCGCCTGGCCAGGTAGTCTACAACAGATCACAGCGGTCAGAATGAAGGAGGGAACAAGTGAGCCGGAAGCGAAGGGTAAGAGCATGTAGAAGGAATGCTGGAATGTGGCAACATCGTGAAATGGCACGTGCAGTGCTCCTCCCTCCAACCTTACCTGTCAGACGCCAACTTTAGTTAAGTCTGGTATAATAAAATGACTTATTGGGTGTGGAATGTGTAATTTAATGAAAATTCAGCTGGATGAATACACTAGTTCGCTCGAGCGTCAACGTATATCGCACGAACAAGTGCAAAACACATAAATCACATAAATATGATTGTAAATAAAGGGTACAGATCTCTGCACATGGTTATGAGAGTACTTAGGGGTTGAAGTAAGGATGTAAAGGAGAGAACATATTTGTCTCTGATGAGACCTCAACTTGAGTATGGTTCCAGTGTATGGGACCCTTACCAGGATTACTTGATTCAGGAACTGGAAAATATCCAAAGAAAAGCAGCTCGATTTGTTCTGGGCGATTTCCGACAAAAGAGTAGCGTTACAAAAATGTTGCAAAGTTTGGGCTGGGAAGACTTGGGAGAAAGGAGACGAGCTGCTCGACTAAGTGGTATGTTCCGAGCTGTCAGTGGAGAGATTGGGTGGGAGGACATCAGTAGACGAATAAGTTTGGGTGCTGTCTTTAAAAGTAGGAAAGATCACAATATGAAGTTGGAATTCAAGAGGACAAATTAGGGCAAATATTCGTTTATAGGAAGGGGAGTTAGGGATTGGAATAACTTACCAAGGGAGATGTTCAATAAATTTTTCTTTGTAATCATTTAAGAAAAGGCTAGGAAAACAAGAGGTAGGGAATCTGCCTCCTGGGCGACTGCCCTAAATGAAGATCAGTAGTGATTGATTGATTGATTGATTGATTGATTGATTGATTGATTGATTGATTGATTGATTGATTGATTGATTGATTGATTGATTGATTGATTGATTGATTGATTGATTGATTGATTGATTGATTGATTGATTGATTGATTGAAAAACAGGAAGAAAGGAGAACTATCGCAGCTATCTCCAAGCTAACTCAAAGGATCCATACATCGATGTAAGCAATGTAAATCGATATTTTCGGTTTCAAGCAATTGTAGGCGAATAACAAACGGTGTAATTCAATAAACGATATAAAAATATAACTTGTTGACGATACGAGATGAAAACACAAATCAAAAGGTCATACTTCCAAAAAAAAAAAACAATGTGGATATTAGCAGAAATCGTAAACGTGTACGCGGACGAGAATACGGATAAATATTTCACACGATGATAAGTAGACCAAGGACATCACGCCAAGACGCAACAAGTTGCTTTACGTCGCAGCGACACAGATAGGTTTCATGGCGACGGTGGGACAGGAAAGGGCTAGGAGTGGGAAGGAAGCAACCGTGGCCTTAATTAAGGTACAGCCCCAGCATTAGCCTGGTGTGAAAATGGGAAAGCACGAAAAACCATCTTCAGGGCGCCGACACTGTGGTAATCTTCAGAATGGTAGATACTGGCTGCACTTAATCGACTACAGCTATCGAGCTCGGTCACAACAAAATATACAGTAACTTAGAATAAAGGTTATTCGAAGCAATGAAAATGAGAATATGCACGAAAAATAAAAAAAACGGATAAACCACTTCAATGAAAATTCATGGAATGATTTGGTTTCTCTCTGCACACGTTACAGTATACCAGTAATGATAGCCCACCTGGTGGCCATGATCGTTAGAAAGTCAAATCTCTATGGTCTGATATCGTGGTTATCCGGTTACAGTTCCGGTTGTGGTTATACTGTAACATTGTAAGATTTCTCCTATCTTATCACAAGTGAATGGAGGCCGTATTATTGGCATGTGGGAGACTCATATGGTCCCCCAAGCAATAGATCAAGCAATACCACGCAGTCTTAAGGCAGTTTGGAGATGGGTAGAAATATGGCAAGAACGAGGGGAAGAAGGATTTGTAGATCATAGGACGCATAACAAGGCTCCTAGAAGAACTACTCCGGAACAGGATGCTGGAATCCTTCAAACTGTGGACAATTCTCTGTTTGCTACAATCGGTAATGCGATTGCCGCATTCGAATTGCCAGTAAGCCGGACTACCGTGAGTCGCCGACTCCACGCTGTAGGTATTCACAATCGTCGAGCTGCAAAAAAGGGACGACTTCTTCCTATCCACAGAGAACTTCGCGTAGGCTTTGCACTACAAGAAAATGTTACTCCACGACAGGAATACAATTTTGCTCCGATCCAGGCAAACAGCTAAAGTGCTGGCGTCCATTTGGAAAGCGTTATGAAGAGTCCTTTGTCCAGGTAACTAATCAGTCGGGTCGCGTCATATGTGGCTTATTGGGGTGGATAAGTGGTGCCGATCCTGAAGAGTTGACAGAGGTCACTCCACATATGACTGCTTGTGAATATGTGGACATTTTAGAAGGTGCTGTTCTTCCTAGTGTTCGAGCTATTTACCCCATAGAAGAAGTTCCCGGTATCAAGTTTGTGCAGGACATCTGCTCTATTCACACTGCTCTTGCAACCGAAGCTTTCTTCAAACAGCATACTGACGTTCACGTGCTTGACTGGCCTTCCAACATAATAGAACATGCTTGGGCAAGAATGGTAAACACGTGAGTTCCAGGTCAAGAGAGGACAAGAGCGACTCTGTTAATGCACTGCCATCGAGTTTGGGCGAGTCTGAAAAATAAACCAGACTTTTTCCAACATCTAATAGATTCCATTCCCAAGCAGCTAGAACAAGTGATAAACAGGAACGTGGCATGGACTGATTATTAATGTTCTGGAAGGGAGGAGGAACTCGTCGCTTACACTTGTTGTAAAGTCGGTATGTGACACAACTCTTTAGTTATTTAGTACACATTTCACAGTTCGTTTGTGTTAATTTCCATTTTTCTTTTCTTGAAATTGTGTAACTATGGAAAGTGCATTATGTTTATTATTTTACCGTACGTTTATTTTATTTATATATATTTTCTAGCAAGATGCCATACGTTCATATTTTTGATAAGATATTTCTGTACAAATTTGTTGATTTTATAATAATTATTTATGTTGAGATGTTGCAATAACAGTATTTGTGTTGTATATTTTAAGACACGACTTTGTATTTTATGGAAATTGAATTTCGATGATCATAAATTATTTTCAGAAGTATTTTCTTATTGCTCAAGACGCAAAATGTATCTTCAGTTATTTTTATAAAGAAATGCTTACACAGCTATAATACTTTATACATCAACATCTTATTTTAGCATATTAATTTTCTATTTATAGAATTTATCGTAATTCTATATCCGAGGTGGTAATTTATGATGATATAACTTCAGTGAAGTCCAGAACTAAGGTACGAACCAGTAAATGATGTTTTCAAATTAGGACCCGATATAACGCAGCTACAAAATATTCCTAACTACTATCAAATACTTGTGGGTTAAAAACCTTCTTGATCTCTTGATACTGTAATTATCAGAGTAGGTTACCTAATACTGCGTTTTAATACATCCACCACTGTGCCCATTTAAATCACAACAAAGTCTAGTAGCGGGATGTCTACATGCAGCAATGCGTTAAGCGAGAAAGTGGGTCACTGTGGCTTCGGCACTACCCCTGGACTCCCTTCACCCCTGTTTTGTACTAGAGTGGCCTTCAACACTACTCCTTTACTCACCCCCCACCCTCCTTTTCAATACTGGATTGGGGCAGTGTTGATTGTTTATGTCGGGACCCCATTTATGTACACGCGTGTACGTCCATCATTTGCATACAGATAGAACCTACTCTCGTCACTGAGGACAACAGAGCGTCATTCCCCTCTAAGGTCGATTCTTTCACGACACCAGAATAGCCGTGCTTGGTGGTGTGGTAGTGTCAGTAGTGCTGGGGACGGAGCGGAGCGGAGCGGAGCAGTTGTTGTGACGTCATCACCCGGTAGTACCGAGTGAACTACCGAGTGAATGTCCTGACGCGGGACGTTTAAACACGTTATAGGTACGGCACTGCGATGGTATTGCATCCTCATATTAATACCCTTCTCTCACAACGTAACAACTGTAAATAACTGCATATATATTCACTATAATTGTTATATACGTAACTGCTAGGGAGTAGGAGGTAGTATGTGGAATAAATGTTAGTAACTCGTATAGTTAACTCATTCGAATAGTGAAACAAAGTACCCGAAAGGGTTTGTATACAAGGGGATTGGAAGTTAACAGAAAAGTAATGTATTAACAATTATTTCGTAAGTTCATGTGATACGGTACACTGTTAATGAGAAGAATAACCTGAATATAAAGAATCTTATCAGAATATAATGAAAAACACTGACATAATTTCATCTACAGGATGACAAAAGTAATTACGTAAATGAACGTTGACTGGAATGTCCTTCTTTGCAAATGTGATTACAAAACATATCTGACAACATACTACTACACGTCCCAATGCCAAACAGCTCTCAGTAGAATGCTTCTATAAATACAGTTATTATATCATTATATATTATATTATATTATATTATATTATATTATATTATATTATATTATATTATATTATATTATATTATATTATATTATATTATATTTGGTGTACCACCACCCGTCGCGTATGTGCGGCCACATGCGTGTTTCCTATTATCAGTGATGTCAAAAAACTGCCAGGCATCCGACGGTTTTCGTGGCATTTGTGGAACAACGTTCTGTAAAAATTTCTTTAAATGTTCTAAAAATATAACTACTATCTACGAATATGTTTAGATATCACACTAACACCACAAATATAATCTAACAGACTTTACATTATCTACAAAACATAAGAAGCGTAGGAAATATATACGTACATTCGAAACACACAGATTGAATACAGGTACTTTCGTACGTGTGTTGTGCGCTACACTGTGCTCAGGTCCTCCGCGAGTACTCGCAGTTGTAAGCGGAGGGGATCGGTGTTGCGCTCGACCGCTACAACCGGATTACTCATCGGTATTACTCGCTCCGTCCCCACCTCTAAGTGTCAGTGGTAGCCTGACCAGAGGCACACGTGATCGTAATCCTGCTACATGCAGGCGGTTCCCTGTGGTCCTTGGTGATAACAGCAGGTGCAACATGTGACCAGATTTCGTTCTTGGATGATGATCGGTCTGCCACCGCTGCTCGTACAATACGTCGATATTGGCCTACGTCTGTACTACGCAGCCGTCCGGAACCTAGTCTACGGGTGTGGGAATGTTACACAGACCACTGCTGAAAACAATGGCACACCACCAACACAATGTGCCTAACATGTGCAGTAATCCGTCGATACACAAAATCCGGCTTTCCGCAGGCCCACGATGCGACCCGATTCAAATAGCTGCAGTTTTTCAACAGGAGCACATACACGTCGGTGGGGCATGGTTGTACCCTAGAATGAATGTTGCAAACACCTCTAACCTCAGCACAGTTACTGGCTGCAGAGTCAAAACAGAGTGTGCACGGACAGGCCTCCTGAGCGCTATCTGATCGCCGATATCCGTGACCAATGAATCACTAACACAACCCCCCCCCCCCCCCTCAGTATGCACATTGCACGTATTATACCCTGGTGCCACTGAACACAGTAATGGAATGGCTTATGGCTTTTAGTGACCGAGGACAAGTTCGGCTCGCCAGATGCAGGTCTTTTGATTCGACTCCCGTAGGCGACCTGCGCGTCGTGATGGGAATGAAATGATGATGAAGACGACACATATACCAAGCAAGCCACGTACCACAAAAATTAACCAATTATGGTTAAAATTCCCGATCCTGCCTGGAATCGAACCCGTGACCCCTGTGATCAAAGGCCTGCACGCTAACCATTTATCCATGGGGCCGGACACTGAACACAGTCCTTGAGGATGTTACATGTTGTTGTTTTTTCTCGGAAGTGTAGATAGTTTCATACTCTGTCACAGAAACTTTCCGCGGTTAGCATGTCTGGTCCTCCAATGAAAATTTTTCCAAACTAATTTGCGGGAATTTTCTACGAACTAACTAACAACTCTGTATCTGGTAGCGGTATAGGTAAAGAACTTGATAATATCCTTGCTTGACGGTAGGCCTATTTATTAACAGACGATAACAAGTTAAGGTGTAAAAATACGGTGTCCTTGTTTAATTACTGGAGATAGGCAACACTGAACTTATAGAACTTACAAAGCACCTGTCAATCGTGTTTACAGGATAACAAACGAATAATGTAAGGCGAGGGGAAGAAGTTATTATCCAAAATGAAAGTAACGGAGAGAAGTTAATATCTAAACTTCTAATTTTCGCAACTGTGCACAAATTTGATTATTCAGCCATTCACTGGGAACGAAAATCCATTTGAGACCTTTTTTTGTTCAGTTACCGAGCAAGTGGCTGTGCGGTTTGTGTCAGGTGGCTATGAGCTTGTATTCGGGAGGTGGTGAGTTCGAAGCCTACTGTCGGCAGCCCTGCAGATGGTTTCCCATTTTCACTCAAGGCAAATGCTGGGGTTGTAATTTAGTTAAGACCACGGTCGCTTCCTCCCCACTCCTAGCCCTTTCCTATCCCATCGTCGCCATAAGGCTTATCTGTGTCGTTGCGACTTAGAGCAGATCGTAAAAAAATACCAGAGATGCATAACGCTGAACGTATGGTACTTGTAAAGTTCTACTCTTCCTAACTGAGCATGTGTGACGAATTTTATTAATTAGCAATCAACTGGAAACGAAAATTGTTATGCCAACCTTATGACTTAACATACGATGAAA
This sequence comes from Anabrus simplex, assembly GCF_040414725.1. Lineage (NCBI taxonomy): Eukaryota > Metazoa > Arthropoda > Insecta > Orthoptera > Tettigoniidae > Anabrus > Anabrus simplex. Next base: position 585,486,128 of record NC_090265.1, on the reverse strand, counting down.
ACAAGTTGTGCGTTTTAGAATACTGTTGATACTACGGTCGAAATCCTGAAATATGATGTAAACCCTGTGATCATATCCCACAGGACTATAAAGTTTTAAATGTAATCCGAACCATTGGGATGTGATTTTCAATTACAAAATGTTCATGAGAATCAACATGAGGTTTCATACAACAGGTCCTTTTCGAAAAAGATACCAACAATATCAATGAGCTAATAAGCTTGTAAAAATCAGTGACACAGAATATCAGACAGGCTCTTCACACTGACGAGAGTGCACAGACCTGATAAGATACTTCAAGCCCTAAAACAAATCAGCTCTAGTAAAATACAGCATTCGTGAAATTTATATTCAACGATATGCTGGCGCTGTGGCAGCCAGCTGTATGTACACGTGAATACTGCTGTTTCCCCACGACCAATATTACAAAAAAGAAAAAAACCCACTTCTTATCCGCTCTGCGAACTCCCCACTGGTGGCAACGATTTTTATGACTAAGAGAATCGTAACTTCATTATTAATAGAAGGTCTGATGATGCTGATGAGTTAACTGAATAACTATTAAATTTAACTAACAGTGTTAAATCTCAAATTGCAGTCTACCTGTAATCATTTCCAGTATATGAAATCACTAGTACAAATGTACCCAACTTGTAACTAAAATACGGTCAATACGGTCAATATTATACAATTTAATAATCAGATGGTAAATATTAATGGTAAAGAAGTTATTTTATATGTCTGAGCCTATTTTACACATCATTCACCTATTAGCTTTATCTGAAATTACAGTTCGAAGAGATGAACCTAAGTTTCAGTTCTCCAGAACCCGACACAGTACAACTCATTATCTCGACTAGTATCAAATTCATCAAGATTTTACAGTGTCTGAATCGGAGGACATAGTTCTTCTACCGCTTTCCCCACACCTGTGGGGTTGCGGGTGCGAAATGTGGATTTGGCTCGGTTGTACGGCGCGATGCCCTTCCTATATGGAGGGATGTAATCACTATTGCGTGTTTCTGTGGTGATTGGTAGTGTGGTGTGTTGTTCGAATATCAAGAGGAAAGTGTTGGGACAAACACAAACACCCAGTCCCCGAGCCAGAATAATTAATCAGGCACGATTAAAATCCCCGATCCGACCTGGTATCCGGCCCGAGACCCTCTGAACTGACCTTCAGTCAAGGAGTCGGACGGTAATAATAATGACAATCCAAAGCCTGTTTCCAGTCATTCTACCGGGTCAGGAATGGAATGAATGAAGACCCCACCTAGAGGCGAGGATGGGCTGCCGAAGCCTGTCGCACTCCTCTGAGGCAATGATTAATGAATGACAGATGAAATGAAATGATATTGGAGAATGTTGCTGGAATGAAATATGACAGGGAAAACCGGAGTACCCGAAGAAAAACCTGTCCCGCCTCCACTTTGTAGAGCACAAATCTCACATGGAGTGACCGGGATTTGAACTACGGAACCCGGCGGGGAGAGGCCAGCGCGCTGCCGCCTGAGCCACGGAGGCTCTTGGACGGTAATAATAATAATCATTTCTTTTGACTTTCTCAGGAGCATTTCGAGCATCTTCAAACACATGCAGAAGTCCATCGATCTGTGTCGGTGCGACGTAAAGCCCCTAGCAAAAAAAAAAAAAAAAAAAAAAAGAAGTCCATCGCACCGTTACCATGTCTCCATGGAGGCTGGTGGAAGATATTTCGAACATTTTCTGTAACTATTGCTGGTATTTGGAAATAGTAATAATGATTCAAGGCATTATGCGTAGGTAAATTTAAAGTTCATCATGAAATATAATAAGACTTTTATCTATCAAATGAAGCGTCTCTAGACAAAGGTTCCTCTGTGAAAATTGTTCATAATGATACCCTCTGATTATCATTCAATACACATTGCCTCAGCACAAAAATTATGGGTAATGGCAGGGAAGAAAACCTCCTGCAAAAGCATACTGGGGAAACATGAGGAGAACAACCAGTAGTACTCACTCTGTTTCGCTGCAGCCGAGTACGCACCTCCTGCGTAAGAGAATCAGCTCATACAGATCAGGTTAACGTAGCTAGTGATGGGCGAACGATACCCGTGTTCGAGCGGGAACGAGCCGATCTGATACGCACCGAGGTTCGAGTCTGTCCGAAGCAAGCTCGAGCAGTCACGTGACCGAAGGCGGAGTCTGACTCGGGCTACAGCGTGAACGTGCAGATAAGCAAACAGCATATGAAGTGAAGCACCACTCATGCAGGGGCGTGTATGATATTGATAACGAAGGTGCGTGTTGTCCACTACATTCAGCTGTTGTAGCGAATATAGACTATCCATATAATTAAAAGGTTTAGATTATGATAATATTCTACGAAAAACACAAAGCATGTAACCGTAATATTCCTCACGTATTAACGGAAGTACAAGGAGGGATCAAATCTAAACAGGATTTTATTTTTCATTTATTGAAAAACACAAGGCAATTACAAATTCTTTCCAAATAGTTTGCTGCATTGGAAATGCATTTGCCCCAGCGTATGGGCAGCTTTTTGATGCCCTCGTCGTAAAAAGAACAGGGTCGTGTCATGAGCAAATTGCACACGAAGTCTTCCACATTCTCGTCATCTTCGAATCGTTGCCCTCCTAGAGCTTCTTTAAGTGGTCTAAACAAATGGAAATCGCAGGGTGATAAGACCGGGCTGTAAGGAGGATGATCAAGTGTAGTCCATTTCATTTCCTGTAGCTTGGAGACAGACAGAGCTGCAGTATGGGGCCGCGCATTGTCGTGGAGGAGGATAAACTGTCGAAACGGTTGATCTCGCCTTTTGTGGCGATATCCAATCCTCGCCTTGTTCAACAGCTCTCAGTAGTAAGCAGCATTGATTGTGCATCGCTCATGCAAAACATCAATCAGAAAAATGCCTCGCTGACTGAAAAAAACGCACAAAAGTTTTCGTCCGTAATGCTGGTCCGAGGACGGCGATCGTGTTGCTGATTTTCCACACGTTCTTGTCCTTCCTTGAACTTTTGATGCCAGGGAAACACACGCATCCTTGACAATGTTTGGTCACCGAACTGTGCAGTCAATCTCTGACAAATTCCCGCCGCTGTAACTCCTTCACGAGCCAGAAATGTTATAATTATGCGTTGCGAAGTGGAGATGTGCACCTGTTGCTCCGACATCGTGAGCGTTAATGACGAAACGGCTTGAAATATCTAACAGCACGCTCACCCCACTCCTAACGTTCCCGCCTAAACATAGCAGAAGCGCGGGGCCAGTCCTACCAACTGTTGATATTCAGGAACAAAAATTCCGTTTATATTTGATCGACCTACGTATTTCTTCCCAAGACAGTAACTTATATATTGTAACAACCGTAAACTTGACGCAACATTATGAATACGGTAATATTATTCTTACGTTGTGATGCTTTGGGCAGCTAAGACAGCTGTGTAGTGCGGCAGGCGAGGTGCTCCTTCTGTCCTCAATGCTGGGGGTTTTGAACCCCCTCCGTGGAAAATAATTACACCTTTTGCTCGTAAAGAAAAATTTGAAGGATTAATATCTCGTCAGTTGTGTACACAAATAAATTTATAAAGTATTCCTTCCGTGGCTCGGGATTTCAAGCTATATTCTTACCGCATTTCAAGTCAATCGGTCCAGTAGTTCATCCATTTCCCGTTCAGTTTCCATGCTCTTTATTTTCACGTTCTCTAGTTCAGTCTTTACACTTTTCATCTCTGTTTTAACTTTCGCTACGTCATTCAAAACTCAGAAGTTGGTAGATATCACTAACAGATGGTGCACCACTGGCTACCACCTGAATGTCTTACATTTCCACAGCGGTCCCTCCGATTCTATTATGTCCACGTCCTGTTCTGTTAAATCAGCACATTTACTAATGGTACCAACCCTAAAATACTCTGCAGTTTTACCACATTTTACACATGAATTCATGGCGGATAGTTTGCGAAACGTTGAATCGATTGTTCAACGGCGATAGTACTCCCTTATTTTGTAAGTGTCTGTTGGTAACAGTGTATTCACTACTATTTGTTTACATATAACCTACACAATTCGTACTCACTTTATTTGGAGTGTTGCTGTTCTTTCGAAATTTCGATGCCCACGTATTTATCAGTCTGATAGTAAAATGCTAATTGTTAGAAGTGCATACCTTTCTGGTTGCATACACAAGGTATAACACACTGAAATTACACAATTTGAGGGTGCTTCACCGCCACACAACTACCTACCACCACGTCATGTATGACGAACATGTCCGTTTCTTTACTCCCCGTTCCAACAATGCCCACAGATTTTCTATGGGGTTGAGGTCTGGGGACTGTGGATGCACTGGAAGTTGCTCGCCAACATTGTACAGCAGCCATTTGTTGTTATACAATTAGTATGCTTAGATCGTTGTCTTGTTGAAAAACAAACGTGTCCTCAAGATTTCATTTCGCAACACTAGCCACCAAATGATCATGGAGTGTGTTCACATACGCTCTGGCAGTCATATTATCCTCAACAAAAACCAGTTCTTCCACCTCAGCCTATAGTTCATGCATCCTCACACCATGACATGACCTCCACTATGCTTGACAGTTGGTACAATGTTAATAGGGTCAAATTCTTGATTTGCTTTACGCCACACATACCTTCGCCCGTCAGATCCAAAAAGGTTGAACGTGCTCTCATCCGAGAATACGTGTAACCTTCTTCCAGTATTCCATAAGTTTGTTAAAATATGAGCGAGAAAACTCCAGTCTTTTCACCCTATTGCGCTGGTTAATAAATGGTTCTTTTCTTGCCACTCTGCCTTTTAAGCCAGCTTCGTGAATGTATTTCCTTATGGTACGAGGTGTTACTTCCTTGTTTGTTGTTGTTGCGACGTCTTCAGCAAGCAATCGGCCGCTCACACCTAGGTTTATGCGCGTTTGTTGTGTTACATATCGCGATTCTCGGTCCGTTAGAATTCTACGACGTCCAGACCTTCGCACATTCGCCGTAGATCTTGTCCGTTTGTATTTGTTCGCAACATAATGGACAGCAGCATGTGAGAGGTTCAGTTTTTTTTAGCTATGTTTCGGTAACGAAATCCCTCTTGCCATAAGAAAATTATATTTATCCTTCACAACGGTCTTCAACTCACACGATCGACGTCCCATTCCTGTACAGGCACTAATACTCACTCTTTAACCAGATACATGATGGATATTTCATTTTCAGCCGCCAGTCGGCGACGATTACGCACCATACATGACTACAATCTAATTGTATGAAAAAGTTTTGTGTGTGCCGTTAAACAATACTGTCACACACCAGGGAACATAGTGCGTACACCCAATGTATGTCACAGTCAAGCAGTAGTGCATCTCTAGTGTTAGTATAAATCGCTTACCGATAATTCCCGTTTGTGTACCGTTTGAAACCATACATGTACGGAGGTCGAGTCATAAGTCATGGCAACTATTTTTTTTTCTCGCGAACAGGAGAAAACACGGAAAATCTAAGATATGCATTTAGAAACGTACGGTATGTACTTGCGTATGATGCCACCAGATAGTGTATGTAAACAACAGTGTGGGTCTAAGCATGCCCCCAATTTCAGTGTGTGAGTGAGAGCATCTCAAAATGGAAGTCAACAAGGAGGAGCAACGATCGCATATTAAAATAGCAGTTCTCTGCGGCAGAAATGCACGCCAGTGCCATGCAGAGCTGCAGGAAGCATTAGGTGTGTGACTATGATCTAATCCCCAAAGTCAAGAAGCCATTACGTGGGCAACGGTTTGCTAACATAGAGGACATCGTAACAGCATTTCGGGGAGAGGTGTCACACGTTAGCGATACACATGCTGCGAATGGTATTCAGCGCCTGCCCCACCGCTGACAACGCACAGTGGAAACCTTGGGTGATTATTTCGAAGGTCTGTAACCAGTGGGGACCTGTCCTTTGTACGTAGTATTGTGTATTTGCTGTCTGTACCATAATAAAACAATGTTTACCAATGGCCTGTGTTCTGTCACTTTCCTAAGAGAATCTCCTGAAGTCAGAATTTGTCTTCAAGCACTATGCATAAGTACATATTTCCAAATGCATATCTTAGATTTTCCGTGTTGTCTCCTGTTTGCGATTAAAAACAATAGTTGCCATGACTTATGACTTGACCCTCTTATAAATAATTTTATCTACTGTATATTGAGTGATTCTGATGCTGCTTCGAATGTAATTCAAGATAAATACAATTTACATCCGATTGCTGTTAATATAAGATCACATGTATTAGACTACAGCAAGCATATCTGCATGAAATGGGTACGAGGTCATAACGGCACAAAAGGGAACAAGAGAGTCGATGAATTTACCAAGGAAGCTGCAACCGTCCCCGACTCTCTTTTAATATATGACAAGTGCCCTATGTACTGTAATTTGCCAAAAAGGAACTGGAAACGTATACGGTGCTCAAGAGGTCAGCTTACAAGGAATTTGTTAATATTATCATTTAGACTTTCACGGCCCGTGTAACTATTCATGAGTTGTATTTTTGGGCTTATGCCGTGTAAATAATTATAAACACACTCAACGTTTCAAAAGGAACCTTGCCTTTCTTCATCAGGAGACAAAAGAGAAGAGAAACGACGTATTGATGGTTGCTAGGAGAAAGCAACAAGGAAGCTTCAAATGGTGCCCAAAGATGTAAGGGGACGCCATTTTGGCCCAATGCTAGAGACAATGAATAGTAACAGCAAAGCATTACTCTCTAATGGTTCTGAGTATAGGTAGCCATGATTCACTGAGGTTGTAACCTGTATCGCGGTTGAAATTATATCGCTCAAGAATTATTAGGGAGGCGGTTGAAATACGTAAACATCCAGATAATTTCAACCGCGATACAGGTTACAACCTCAGTGAATCATGGCTACCTATACTCAGAACCATTAGAGAGTAATGCTTTGCTGTTGCTATTCATTGTCTCTAGCATTGGGCCAAAATGGCGTCCCCTTACATCTTTGGGCACCATTTGAAGCTTCCTTGTTGCTTTCTCCTAGCAACCATCAATACGTCGTTTCTCTTCTCTTTTGTCTCCTGATGAAGAAAGGCAAGGTTCCTTTTGAAACGTTGAGTGTGTTTATAATTATTTACACGGCATAAGCCCAAAAATACAACTCATGAAGGAATTTGTTCTTTCCGACGATTAAGGATAGACTGAAAAGTAGATTAACATAGGACCATATTTAAACACAGTTTATGCCAGGACGTGGAAAATTTGGATCATATTTTGAGACATTTGGAATCAAATATCCAGAGGCCCTACACTTGTACCTGTGAATTGCCACAAACGGTTTATCATCTTTTATTTGCCTGTCCAATTTTTTTAAGAAGTAGATGTGAATTAGTAATTCACTTAATGTTTATATCAAAAAGTTGCTTAGAATGCGTTTGCTAAATTTCTCCATTTTATTTACAAGTCATCCCAGTTTTATGTTTTAATTTCTACTTTATGTATTAATCTAGATTTGTTATCTATAGCCCTAATATACTATCCGTAAAATAAAGTTTGTACTTGGATAATCAATAATAATAACTGATAACGCATAACTCGGAATGTATTCTTCTTCTTTTCCTACCGCTTTTCCCACTCATGTGGGTCACAGGTGCGAACTGTGTAGCACATGTGAATTTGGCCCTGTTTTACGATCGGATACCCTTCCTGACGCCAACCTTATATGCAGGGATGTAATCACTATTGAGTGTTTCTGTGGTGGTTGGTAGTGTAGTGTGCTGTGTTAATATGAAGAGGACAGTGTTGGTACAAAAACACTCAGTCTTCGAGCTAGAAGAATTAACTAGAAGCGATTAAAATCCCCGACCCGGCCGGGAATCGAACCCGGCACCCTCTGGACCGAAGGCCAGTACGCTGACCATTCACTCAACGATAACTCGGAATGTATTATCTTACCTATTTACACTTTACTTCTGTACGTCTACCTTGTGGACACAACACACACCCTGCACTGGGAAATGAACAATGGCTCAATGTTCTCTGGTCACTTAACCAGCCCGACTCTCCTCTGTATTTGATTGCATTGCGCTAGTACAGCCCAGTTGGCATTTTACCAGACAAAGCGCAGCCAAACCTGAGGCAGCTTCCTGTTCACCTTAGGGTGAACTTAGCTCTATGAAAAGTTAAGAGAATGTGACAGGTAATGGAACTGACAAGCAAGGTACACCGAGATGATTAAAAACGTTACGTGGTACGACAGTCAAAGAGAGAGTGTGAATATTACTCCACTATCTCAAAAGAGAGTGAAATGAGAAAACTGCATACATGTGATCAAATCTATGTAAAACTATAATGAAAATCCTCAGCCTGTTTCCAGTCATTTGACCGGGTCAGGAATGAAATGAATGAAGCCCCCATCTAGCGACGATGATAAAAGTTGAGCCTGACGCACTCCCTTCGGGTAATGATTAATGACTGACATACATACCCACATACATGCATACATATATCATCATTATAGACTGTTATGCCTTTCAGCGTTCAGTCTGCAAGCCTCTGTGAGTTTACTAAACGTCACCACAACCCTCTATTTGCAACTAGTGTGGTGGCCTCATTTAGTTCTATACCTGTTACCGTATCTTTAAATCATCAGAAAAAGAGTCTAACCATTGTCGTCTTGGTCTTTCTCTACTTCCCTTACCTTTCATAATAGTGTCCATTATACTCCTAGGTAACCCATCCTCCTCCACTCGCCTCACATGACTGACAGATACAATTAAAAGATATTAGAGAGTGCTGCTGGAATGAAAGATGTCAGGGAAATCCGGAGTACCCGGAGAAACACCTGTCCCGCCTCCACTTTGTTCAGCACAAATCTCACATGGAGGGATTGAACCACGGAATCCAGCTGCGAGAGAGCGACGCGCTGCTGCCTGAACCACGGAGACTCTGTAATAATAATAATAATAATAATAATAATAATAATAATAATAGTCCGCCCCTGTGGTGTAGTGGTTAGTGTGATTAGCTGCCAACCCCGGAGGCCCAGGTTCGATTCCCGGCTCTGCCACGAAATTTGAAAAGTGGTACGAGGGTTGGGACGGGGTCCACTCAGCCTCAGGAGGTCAACTGAGTATAGGTGAGTTCGATTCCCACCTCAGCCATCTTCTAAGTGGTTTTCCGTGCTTTCCCACTTCTGCTTCAGGCAAATACTTAAGGACATGGCCACTTCTTTGCCTCTTCCTTGTCTATCCCTTCCGATCTTCCCATCTCCACACAAGACCTTGTTCAGCACAGCAGGGGAGGCCGCCTGGGCGAGGCACTGGTCCTCCTCTCCAGTTGTATCCTCATACCCAAAGTCTCCTGCTCCAGGACACTGCCCTTGAGGTGGTAGAGGTAGGATCCATCGCTGAGTCTGAGGAAAAAAACAACCCTGGAAGGTAATCGGATTAAAAAGAAGATGAATTAGATGAATTATCTCTTTCAGTGTTGTGCTTGGCTTAAAAAGTATGAAAGTGACTGAGGTATGAGGGATGCCATTCCTTATATAAACAATTTTGTGGAGAGTGGTGCGAAAGTGTCGCTCATATGATCGGTTATTCTATGTATTTCGGTAGGATTGGCCAGCTGATATGTAAGTGCAACTTCTGGCTCGATGAGGAAAACAACGTGAAACTCACTCCTCATTTTCCGATTACGACTCTTCGGTGACACCTATGCTACCTGAGACAGCTGACGGCAGATTTGCTGGGCATCCAAACAGCTTTCTGTCTGAGGTAGCTACCAGTGTTGCCAACTTAGCGGATTTTTTTAAAAATGTGTATCCAGTCTGTCTCCCAGCTATTCCGTATTTCTTGTCAGGAGCTAGCATTCACATGAGGAAAACATGTTATTTGGATTTGATGTTATGAGATCATAGTTTCATAAATCTGTAATGCATGGGGAAAGGTTACTTATATCTTAGTTGACGAATGACGACAGGTAATGGAACTTTGAGAGAGTAGCATTTATATTATGCTATGAAGGAAGACCGTTTAATGAACTGGCCTGTTCTTGAGGTAAGGGATTCACCTAGTTTGCACCCGGCACTAAAACGCCTACACGTTTTACCTCGCCGGCTCGCCGGGTTAATCCCAGTGAAACTCACAGATTAGGTGAGTGCAGACATTTAATTTATTATTATTATTATTATTATTATTATTATTATTATTATTATTATTGTACCGGGCGCTACACCTCTACGACGCAAGTTGAAATCTTGCGCCAATTGAAACTCCCCTACAGGAGAAGTTCTGGACTTTAAAAACTGAACTAACTCTAGTGGTTATCAGAAGATGTCACTGTGTGTTTTTGATTTGCTTTCGTTTTTCATTGATCAAGAAGTGTGGACATTCCCTAACAGATGTCTTGACCAAAAACTATGATAATGCGCTCTGGTGTGAAGGAATGAACCTTCTTGGAGAAATTTTGTATTCATAAGTTTTCTCTTTACTAAATTTTGTTCTGTCATTTGTGGGTTGGCAATATTAATCCTTTCTTTCCGCCTGTTTTGAATGTAGCCAATCAGGAATTTCTGTAATTAATTTTCGGCCAATCGGGGCTTTCTTCTCCAATTTTGTATGTAACTGTGTACTGTAGCCAATAAACGTTTGAGGGCGGGTTGTTATCATTCATGAAAGGTCTCGAACATTCCACGAGGGTATAAAAACTGCTGATTTTCTTGTCTCCGGGCCACTTCAGTAACATCTAGCTTAGTGTGTGGATATGTAGCAGGGGGCGGGAAGCGCCTCTTTCTTCGAGCAACAGATCTCCAACAAGGTAATGGCCTTTTAACATCTTTATTTCGTGCTAGCTCAGCAGTTTAACTCTCGGGGAGGGTTCGAAACTTTTCATATGTAAACTATTAAACATGTAAACCCTTTTTCTGGTAAACTTCAGTTTTCTTGAAATTTAATTCGGGGATAGAGAGTGCTTTACCCTCTCGAGCTCCCCTTCATTTGAAATTGAGGTGACTACATTTTCGTAACCGTTTCTTCTCTTCCTTAATGTATTAAAGTTTTCTCATACGAGTCACCTCCCTAGCTTGGGATTAGCCCCTGTGTATCGGCCTAGAGCCACTTAGGTTTTAAAATGTGTATTTAGGAGTGCAAGCTCACGCCTCCAGTCCTTTCTGTACTTTGGGCCAGTAACTTAACCTGATGTTTTGTTTTCTTCATGCGAAGGCCCTGTAGGTTGGGCATTAAATACCCCTGTTTCTTTGTGTGCCTTGAGGGCAGTTAGAAGTAAAGTTTGTTGTGGCCTTTGATAGGCTTGTAAAATTGAGAGCAGGCCAGCTCTTTCTGGTATTTTGGAAGGTGCCTCTAGGAGGCTTGGTATTACTAAGCGGGAGCAAGAGCTCCATGTAACGAAGGGGTTTTCTGCCCTTTGGTAATTTGTGGGTGTGAGCTGTGAGCTCAGACTTTGGGGCTCGTAGCCCAGAATTTGTAAAGTTGCCTTGTACCTGATTTAACTGGTTGTTATTTGTTGTACGCTCTAAATTCTGTCACCATTGTTAAGTTTTGAAAAGATAACCTTTGTTGAAATTTTAATTCATCATTCGAACTTGTAGTTAGACCCATTCCAGCCCGCACCTTCTTTCACCTCTGACTTCCACGGATAACTCCGTAACAATTATTATTATTATTATTATTATTATTATTATTATTATTATTATTATTATTATTATTATTATTTTATTGCTCACTATTTGACATCGGATTTTTTGGCGGAATTTTAGCGGATTTTCAGTAGTATTTAGCGGAACTTGAAAATATAAGTTGGCAACACTGGTAGGTACATACGACAGATTTTATATGCATGAACTACATGAACTGTTAGCTCCCTCCGTGGATCAGTGGTAGAACGTTGGCCTCTGGATCCCAAGATCGCAATTCCGGATCCGGCAGGCGTAGACGGACTCTTAGCAGGCAAAAAATGTCCATTCCGCGCTCCGTATCATACAATGTTGACATGAAAAAGATTTCCGATGAAAAATTAAGTGTTAATCTGAGAAAAAACAATTAAAAATCATCAAGTGGTCACCCAAAACAGTTCAGGTTTCTCTGTCATCCGGCACAGTAAAATGTAACCAATCTCACTTCAGTTTCTGTGTCTTATTATTTCAGCTTTTTTACTTATTTTCAATGTTTTCTGAGTCCATGAACAAGAATTTCTTTTTGTAACAATTTTCTTCACGTCGCACCGACTCACATAGGTCTTATGGAGATAATGGGATAGGAAAGGGCTAGGAGTGGGAAGGAAGCGGACGTGACCTTAATTAAGGTACAGCTCCTGGTGTGAAAATGGGAAATTATGGAAAACCAACTCCAGAGCTGCCGACAGTGGGGTTCGAACCCAATATCTCCCGAATGCAAGCTCACAGCTGCGCGACCCTAACCACATGGCCACTTTCCCGGTTCCTTCCTTTTCCTTCCGGCAGTTGTCCCTTATATCTTTTGGAATTTGAAGCCATATTAAAACCTTGTTAACTATTCACCAATCGTTTAAATGTATTCCGGTCATTGATATCTCTGTCCGGGATACCGATTTGCCTCATAGCTTTTTAGCACTCTTGGAACCACTACGCCTTTTCTGGGTTAAATGAAACTCCATATTCGTTTCGTTAATCGGTCATCGTAAAGATGTGTCCGTAAATAGATGCTGTGATTGGTTCTATCTTACTTTACAAGTCTTCACTTGATCTCAACCTTACTTGCCCAGGGACCCATGTGTTACTTAGAAACATCCTTAATGTCCTACGCTCTATTTTTCTTTTTCCCGCTGGTCGATTTGCTCTTGTCTACCCATGACTTTTTGTCGTAGATGTTCTCTGTCAGTTGGTATGACAGGTCTTAACTTCCTCATCCTGACCATAAGTGCTCCCTGTTCTATCTATTCTGCTGGATCACTTCACCGAGATGTATGAAATCCTGGACTCCTCGGATCTCCCCATAATTAGTGATCATCCATTCAGGTCCAATACTGATGTTCGTCGAACATTTTGTCTTCTTTAAAAAAATATATCTTTCTTTTTACATCGTACCGACACAGATAGGTCTTATGGCGACGATGGTATAGGGAAGGCCTAGGAGTAGGAAGGAAGCGGCCGTGGCCTTAATTAAGGTAGGCCTACAGCCCCGGCATTTGCCTGGTGTCAAAATGGGAAACCATGGAATACCATCTTCAGGGCTACCGACATTGGGGTTCGAACCCACTATCTACCGAATACAAACTCAGAGCTGCGCGATCCTAACCCCACGGCCAACTCCCTCTGTCTTCTTCTTCTTCTTCTTCTTCTTATTATTATTATTATTATTATTATTATTATTATTATTATTATTATTATTATTATTGTTACTATTAAATACTGACCTCAGGGTTCCAATATACGTGTAAGAAATAACAGAAATAACATTTATATTCATTATAATTTTTTTCACAAACAATAAAAACTTTCCTATTAAAGCCGGTACTCTAATTCTTCACGCACTCATTTGCGATGTAACAGATCTCCATTGTTTAGAGAGTTCAAAATGTACCATGCGCAGGTTTGAATTCGTCCGGTTCCTTAGCTGAATGGTCAGGATTCAGGCCTTCGGTCTAGAGAACCATGGGTGATGTTCCCGGCTGGATCACTGCGTCTACTTAATTTTTCTGACTCGGGGACTGAGAATTTATGTTCGTTTTATCAGTTACACACAACGCAATACAGTGCCGTCATAGAAACATGTAATAGTAAATACATTGCTTCACTTAGGTTTGCGACAGGAAGGACATCTGACCGCAAAACTAGGCCGACTCCACTTGTCCGACACACATTGCACCCGCGACCCCACCAGGGTGTAGGAGATGTGGCAGGAAAAGAAAAGAAAGAAAAGGGACTTGAACAACAAAATCCACTTACTCTCCAACTGCAGCTGATTCTGGTATTTAACCTGAGTTTGGTAATAATAACGACTTTGTTTTTACGTCCCTCTAACTACTTTTCGGCGGTTTTCCGAGAAGCCGAGGTGCCGAAATATTGTTTCGCAGGAGTTCTTTTACGTGTCAGTAAATCTCTTGACACGAGGCTGAGGTATTTGAACACCTTCAAATATCACCGGACTGAGCCAGGACCGAACCTACCAAGTCGGGGACAGAGGGCAGCGCTTCAACAGTCTGAGCCACTCAGCCCAGCTTGAGTTTGGTATTCCTGATTTTTTTTCGCGCTCACTTCCAGAGAATGGTACCTTCTTTGTCTCTCGTTAAAAATAATTTTCTTTACGTCGCCCCAGCACAGATATGCCTTATGGCAATGAGGGATAGGAAAGGGCTTGGAGCGGGATGGAAGTGACCGTGGCCTTAATAAAGGTACAGCCCCGGCATTTGCCTGATGTGAACATGGAAAATATCGGAAAACTATTTTCAGGGCTTTTTTAAGTTGTGGAACGCCATTTTAATTTCTAGTTGAAATTGCAATATGTAGTCCACATGTGTTGTAATGACTTCGAAGGGACGGACTTTGTAGCGGATAGTCGCACGAACCGGTTTTTTTCTTTTGTTGCTGAAAATCTCATATCGGTAAGTTTTAGACTGCAAACTTATATAGTTAATTAACAGAAGTAACTTATAACTTCAAAAAACGTTACTGAAATAAGTATCATATTTACAATGTATTATTTGTGGAATGAGACTGCCAAGAAATGTCATTGCCATCCGCTTTAAGAATAGGTCCATTGATAGCACATTACTTAATGAAGAAAAGACTAAGTAAACAACAGGTAGGAAATCTGCCTCCTGGGCAACTCTCGTAACTGCTGACCTTGATTTCTTTCTGATTAAACCATCTAAATATTCTTCAATAAATACGCTTGATTTTGAACGAATTTTCTTCAAAAACAGACTGCATTCTCCCACTGTCCTTGCAGATTGTAGAAATCCTTCAATGTGATACACACAGTTCCTTCGCGATACTGACATGTGTTTCCCCATTTTCTAATCGCCATATTGTGTGTGACTTTCCTCAAATATTAAAAGCTTTCTTTTTATTTTGCGACATCTCCACAGCGATGCTTATCTTGAGTATTTAACAGACTGATTTGAAATCTACAGCCGGGCTGAATGGCTCAGACGGTTGAGGCACTGGCCTTCTGACCCCAACTTGGCAGTTTCGATTCTGGCTCAGTCCGGTGGTATTTGAAGGTGCTCAAATACGTCAGCCTCATGTTGGTAGATTTACTAGCACGTAAAAAGAACTCCTGCGGGACTAAATTCCGGCACCTCGGCGTCTCCGAAAACAGTAAAAGTATTTAGTGGGACGTAAAGCCAATAACATTATTATACAGGATTTAGACGGGACCGTAAGGTTTCGCCTTTATATCCAATGCGACGTTAAAAGCGATGACGCATTACACGGTTTCGACCGTATTCACATGAGAATTACAGGCCAATGAACACCAACAAAGTACACGACCAGTTCACGGTGCTGGTGACCACGTTAACGTTTGATCCTAAATAAGAAATCTCTGCGTAACATATAACTGATATGATTCAGGGTAAATAACTATTTCGATTAGAAACAGCTCAGAAACCATTTTTCCATGCGCAGGGTATTCCTAGTAACATTGTGCTGAGCTATTAAATACCTTCGAGATGAATAATATATTTGTTTTAATTTAATTTAATATTTAATTGTTTGACAAGTGTAATTAACTTGGCCGTGGAAGGACGATGCACAACAGGCCCTAATTTTTTTTAAAAACGGGCCGAAGAACTTCGATGTTAGGCCCCTTTAAACAACAAGCATCATCATCAACAAAAACAAAAACCAAGCATTGCTGATGTATCTGTTACAATATGGTACTCGTATATATTCTAATTGAGAGCTTGGGACAATCTGATCAAAGGGCCCGTTTACTCAGAGCGAGTACAGTCTGTATCGAAGAGAGATAGAGAGAAAAAAAGAAGTGTGTGTGTGTGTGTGTGTGTGTGTGTGTGTGTGTGTGTGTGTGTGTGTGTGTGTGTGTGTGTGTGCAAAGCTCAGTGGGGCCAAGATCGGAACAGAAGTGGCTATGATTTCTGTGTTATTGTCGCATTCCGACCTGCGGTTCAAATGGTGAAATCAAGCAGTGGTGGTGATTACACTCTTATGAGGAACTACAACCGAGCAACCATCCTTTCTTAAACTTAATCATAGAATAATAGAAGCGGTCTAACCCTTCGACTAATGAAGCTATCGGCAAAAGAAGTGCCACGGAGGACGTGAAAACTAAAGTCTCCCTCGGTCTCACAAACCTATTACCGTCGGGAACGGAAGGGAACAATAGCTGACCAAGGGTGGTCGGATATAAAAAATGAAAGTGGACAGCTTGGCTCTATTAAGTTCTGAAGCTGAAGCTGAAACACCTAGAATTGCTGAGAATGAAATTTTCACCCATTTCTCAGATCACTTGTGTTTTCGAATCACATCCCGATTGAAGTTGGATGTTTTAACGCGTCATCTCCATCTCGAAATTTTCCGACCCATAAAAGAACACCTACGGGACAAATTTCCGGTACACCGGTGTCTTAAGACAATTTGCACTTAGAATGAACGTTAAACAAACAGTACAATTTACGCTCGCTCTGGGTGGCTAAGGCAGTAGAAGCGCTGGCCTTCTGACCTTAAGCTGGCGTGTTCGATTGTAGCTCAGCCGGTGGTATTTGAAGGTGTTCAAATACGCCAGCCTCTTGTCGGCAGATTTAACGCCACGTTAAAGAACTCATGTGGGACAATATTTCGGCACCTCGGTGTCTCTGTAAACCTTAAAAGTGTTAGTGGGGCGTAAAACTAATAATATTTTTATTAGACATAATTTACACCTCAATCAAACCATAAAATTATGGCGCAGTCGGTAATCGAAGTCAGCCCAAGAACACGGAAAGCTAATGTCTAAAGCCTTGGTCCAAGGATAAATCAGATTAACATGTACGTCTATACGGGGAAATCGACGTATCTAATTGTCTTAATTTTTAAACATCAAATCTAAATAAAATTGTTTACTAAACTGCCCAGTCTGAAAGTTCGTCTTTCCTTTTAATCTCGCGAGCGGACATGTCATCTTCTAAATGCGATGTTTGTACACGGAAGCAATAAGATGGACTCCTTCCCTTGTTAGGAAGTAAACACAGATCACCGTGGCCTGCATTCCACAGCGAGGCTTCTGCAGAGGGGTTGGGGACCAGACGTATAATCGATATACTACTCGTAAATCTGACAGAATTGCGGAAGCCAGCTCCAGTTTGCAAGGAGAAACAGTAATAGCATGATAAGTGGAAGTACCGCGGTGTGGCATAGCCTTATATTGGATCAGACGAGTAATTTCCAAGACTGAAAGACTTTCCCTCCTAATCTCTACATACCCGCATCACTGGTACAGCCAGATCAATAGAGAAGAGTCTTCAGTAACGGTCTCTCGGAACCATTACTGCATATAAAAATGATGTGGCATATTTATCTGATTAAGAACCTCAGCATGCTAAGACGACTGCTGCCCAGTCAGATGGCCTATGGCCTAGTCTGCGTGACGACTGCCTCAGCTGTATTGTTTAGCATTCTTAAACGGGTCCGCTACCTCTCACATCAGGTAGCTCCTCTCCAGGCACAGTGAATCCCCTTCCAGCCCTTACAGCAGCATTTAAAACTTTGAATGATCCAGGAATCGAACCTCGGGTATCTTATGATAGTAATAATAAGGAGAAGAAGAAGAAGGAAAGGAGGAGTGTTAACCAAACAGAACAGTCAATGGCTTCTAATCAAGGCGGCCGTGGTTCGTACTCCAATAAATGCATGTGGTGTTACTTTCAAAATTAGAACTCACATTCTGTGGTTCATATTCCACATTGTCTATGATCACGATATCAACAGTCACGTATATGTACACGCTTGATTGCTTTTTATAATAATAATAATAATAATAATAATAATAATAATAATAATAATAATAATAATAATAATAATAATAATAATAATAATATACAGAGCCAGCTCGCGTAAGAAAACAACATCGCTTTGTTACAAACAATTCAAATAAGACGTTGAAACTTTGTACCTACATAAAACATTAATAAATGGCAGAAAAGCTTAGCCAAACATTGAGTTCAAGAAACGATGAGACGAAAGATATCTTAAGAAGCTAAATAACGCCAGAGAATGAAAGATATATCTTACACTGCAAGCCATTTAATTAATTCTCATAGTGCGTAGCTGGTTCATCCGATAATAATAATAATAATAATAATAATAATAATAATAATAATAGTTTATAAGTAGACAGTGAGTTCACAGAAGACAATCCACACATCACACGGTTTTGAGATCGACTTGACCGTACGAATGTAAGAACTGTGTAGACTCAACGTATCTTACCCACAAGCTAGAGGTAAAATATATGAAATTAGTTCATGTAGATGGGATCAATGGCAAGAGGGCTCTTGCAGTTAAAATATAAAAGATAAGTTGGAATTGGTTCGATGGAAGGAACTGTGTGTACAAATAGGCTTACTAAAACATTTAAAAAGAATCTCTTCAGGAAGAAATTTCGGTACACTGGAGTCGATATAGATAGATAACATTATTCTTATTGTTATTATTTTTGCTTACAATTTGCCTTACGTCACACCGACACAGATACTGTAGGTGTTATGGCGACGGTGGGATGGGAAAGGCCTAGGAGTAGGAAGGAACCGGCCGTGGCCTTAATTAAGGAACAGCGCTCACCAGCATTTGCCTGGTATGAAAATGGGAAACCACGGAAAACCATCTTCAGGCCCGCCGACAGCAGGGCTCAAACACACTACCTCCCGAATGCAAGCCCACAGCCGCGCGCCTCTAACCGCACGGCCAACTCGCCCGGTATTATTATTATTATTATTATTTTTATTATTATTATTATTATTATTATTATTATTATTATTCGTAGTATTAGTAGTAGTATTTTACTGAATGTCTGAATGTTGGTTATTGATGAGAATTGAAGTAGCCTACTGAAGGCAACCTAATGAAATATCGAAATATAGTCTTCTAAATTAAAAATGCCAACGAACTATGGCATTACAGTCTCGTAGCTTACCCTGTCCACTGTAGAGTATCACACACCAAATATATGTCCGCAAATTAATTTCTGGATTATTGCTTCTACCTTTCAGGAACATCATTCTTTCGGATGTTCCTTCCTGGTCCGAGCAGTATTAAGGATGACACTTTATTCTACAAAACACACATAAATATTTTTTTCATATTTAGGTAAAACATGTGGCTGCTTTAAATCCGACGATGGGTTGGCCTAAGGAAGTCTCCTTGATTGATCTATCTGTCGGATAACGGTACTTTTCAGCTATTGGACAACAGTTACATAAGATACGTACACAGACCAGCTCTGTAGAGACATAACACCTGTGGAGATTTACCTTTCTTGCTACAGTTCTTTATAAGGTCTTGTGGTTTCGTCAACGGTGCTACCGTCTATCTTGAAATATATCCATGGTCAGAAGAAGAATGAGCGGATGGTGTTATATGTTTCTCGAATTAAATATTTTATCAGATATATTATCAAATTACAATTCACCTCCCAAGTACAAACCCTATTCAATAGTTTCTGAGAAAAGCGCACCTGCGAGAAACTTATACAATACTAGCATGTGCCTGCGGCTTCACCCGCGTTTATTAATTCAACCGCGTTAGATGTTTCTAGACCGTTTAATTAAATGCAAGAGAAAAACTATATTTATTAACATACACAGCTTTCAAATGTAATACTGATCGTTTTCTATTATTTTAATATTTCATCTCCTTTCCACCCCCACCCGTAGGGGTGTCTTACCCTACAGTTTTCTTTCCCAAACAGTATCCTGTTTGGTTGAGAGATATGCTGGAATATGCACACGTACATCCGTGATCTCGGTCATTTTGGACATTCCTTTCACCCCCTTCTAACCCCCATCCCGACTGGGAATGAACTTTGGCTCAAACGTCATCCAGAATGTCACGGTTCACCTCCGCTACCTTAAAGGCTACGAAGTCGCCACTAATATCGGTCATTTTTCGGATTTTTACATTTCACCCCTTTCTTTAGCGGTAATTTATGCATATAGTAATTTATATGTATATCTAGTTTAGTTGAGAGCTATGCTGAAACATACAAACACATTCACCTGTAATCTCTGTCATTATCGATATTTTCTTTCTTCACTCCTTTTCACCCCCCCCCCCCCCCATGCAATGGGGACTGAACATGGACATTTCATTTTTATGTACCGTTTATCGAAGAAGAAGAAGAAAAAGAAGAAGAAGAAGAAGAAGAAGAAAAGTTTAAAAAAACACATCATAATCTTCACATACTGTTGGTTGGCAACCCACTCATCAGCCTTGTCATCCGGTTTACTTACCTTCTCCTATTTGTTTTCTGCACTCTTCTCACCCCCTATGCCCAACTACCCATCAGATTTCGTTCAAACCACTTCCTACACTCTCCCAGGAGTAATAAGAACAAATTGTGAAATTTTCAGCCAGATCGCTCCAGTAGATTTTGAGTTCATTTGAGATATATATACACTAGCAAATGTACCCGTGCTTCGCTACGGTATTCTACATTGTATACGGATATCGAAGTAAATCACTGTACATGCAGTAAATAAGATTATTTTTTAATTGCATGTCTCTTAGCGTTATCCGAGAAACAGCATGGGGAGGTCCCTATACGTTGTTTCCAACGTAAAGTGTGAATTGCGGAGTTGTGATGATAACGGCAGACTCACTTGCCTACTGCCATTCACAATGGAGTTGGGAAGTTTACGTTATAATGGCAGGCCCCATTGCCTAATGCGGGGTCATAATCGATTTGGAAAGTTTTCGTTACAATCGCAGGCCCCCTTTCCTACTTCCAGACAGATTACAGTTGAGGAGTTTTTATTATAATCGCGGGCAACTTGCCTACTGCCAGTCAAAATTGAATTTTGCTGTTATCATTATAATGACATGCCCCTTTTCCTAATGCCAGCCAGCTTACTGCCAGTCACACCGAGTTGCTGAGTTTCCATTAAAATAGCAGGCCACTATACCACTATGCCACATTTTAGATGGGTGCATTTGTTCATAATGGCGGGCCATTGCCCACAGCCAAACACAAATCCGGTAGGGGAGTTTTGAACAAAATTGTACGCTCCCTTGCCTTCTGCAAGTGAAATCGAGAAGGGGATTATTATTTAAGATGATGGGCCCTTCCTAATAATGCCACTTACACAGGAGTTGGAAAAGGACAACATGCCTACTGCCAGTTAAAGTCTATGTGGTAAGTACTGATTACAATAGCGGATACACCCTTCCTTGATCGCTACAAGTCGACATCAATATGTATATAGAGATACAAAAGTATATGCATGTTTAAAATATTGCAGACCTTCATTTACAGATTAACTGCTGCTAAACGGTACGTCATATTGACAAACGGATTGTACCATAAGACGCCGTATTTAGTGGTCTAAGTGGCTGATCCTATGATGTTTTCCCTATCTCATCTATTCATGGGTCAGATTGAGTTAGAAACGGTGAACAGAGTGAAATTTGAGTAAGATTGTCTCACAGTGCATTACTTTTGGGATAATTATGTGACAGCTACAAACATAGCATTCGGTTCACATATGGCTACTGTGTGGCTCAATGATCTTGTAGAATTTGATGATTCTATCTTTCCTATAAGTGATTCAAAGTATGAATTATGGGTGTAAAAATTGCAAAATTTACTTACAGTCGAGAAATACAGCCAAATCTAACGTATAACGGAGAGAGATATGTACGACAAAATGTCATAGGACCAAAGATGAAGATCACTCCAAATTGAATGCAGATTGTGCCATCCGTTTTGTGATAGGACTTACTGTTTAGCCAGGAAATACCTCGAAATGAAGCTCTGCACCGTCATTAGAATTGCCTTCGATATTCTTCGGGGATAAAAAGTTAAAAATTTAAGGATCTTGGTTTTCCGTCGGTCACAGGCTAAAACGTATAATCTTGCCAAATTTAAATTTTCTAGTTAGTCTGGCAGATTGTGCCGCATTCTTGATTTTGGGGCAGGCGGTAAAAATTAGGACTTTCAGGAAACTAAAGCCAAAAAATATGCAGATGGTCATTATTACCCTTTAAACGGATAGCTGTACGAAAATTTCGCCAAAATAGTCAATGTACAGACACACGGTCGTAACGATTTTATTTATATAGATAGATAAGGAATCTGCTCCACGTACAACACATTTGGGCTTTGTCCGCTGGACTCAGCCTGAAAAACTGACCGATCATGATATCTCCCTTATTAATCCTCCTAACGAAATGATGCACATGATAAAAAAATGCGTTAGTGATTTCCATTAAGGATGGTAGATTTCCATTAATTTCAGATGTGCATATTTTGTGCCGGTTGGCACACGATTTTAGCCTTTCCCTACTACGTTTTTGGCCTGGGCAAAATGCCGTTGGAAAGTGTATCACCTGGGAATTTTATCCCTACTCTGTTTAGTTTTATTTCCTGTGCGACTTACGTCGCTATGTTTTGGTATCTTCTCTGCCCGCGGGGTTGTGCTCCATCGTACATTTACGTTGTATTCTGCTCTTGTCTTTGTTATTTCATGGTCCGGTCTTGCACCGGGTCTGAAGCGAGTCTATCGCTCGTGGCTCGTCCGCTGTCCGGCCGAGTTCGGCTTGGCCTAGCTTATTAGTGGGTGCGTAGTTGATTGTCGTCCATCATGGAGCTTGGACGTGTTTTGCGTTGGCTCATGGCTAGAGCATTGAAATACCACAAAATGCCTGGGTAATTCATAAGATATGAGGGGATTATGCCCTCAAAGTTGATCTGATTCTTCTGGGAGTGGACGTCCGCAACATATGTAATATTTTCTTCCATTTCGAAAGTTGTGAGTATAAGATCCCGGGCTGACGCCATGCGTTATCTAATGTGCAACGACCAAATGTAAGTTATGTTTTTCAAGATTATTCTAATCTTCTTTCTCCTCATCCTGGATTGCCTCGCCTTGAAACTTGGTTAAATTTGGTGGATGTTACTCCGCCCTACGAATTACATTCTGTTTTATCTCCTTCGGAGAGAACTTGGAAATTTAGTATTGTGGAAAGTTCTCGGCTTACTGACTGCACCATTTCAAACTCCGTACCGCAGGAAGATTTCTATCGAACCTTGCATATCTCTCTGCATCTTTCTGGGACAAATAACTTCATTGTAAATCTTAATTTTTTGGATCATGTAAATGATAAGGGCAAGAAATCTTGTAATTTTATGTAATTAATGTTCTGGAAAAAACTGTTTACTTTAGATGCTTTGTCAGAAGATAATTTTTCGAATTAATTATTTAATTCTTTAATGTTAATTTTAGCTTTTAACTTAGAGGGCGTCTCTCTTCTCAGAGGAAAATATTTGGACTTAATCTTTAATTATATTTAATTAATTTCTACCTTTTAATTTTATCTTGTCATAAACGGTGCACCGTAGGTTTTAAAGAAGAAGAAAAAGGTATGTTTTTTTTTTAAAAAGGATAAACTTTTGCAAAGGAATTATTAATTAAATGATTTAATTGTTTTGAAAGAAATTAAGCAGTGTTTTTCTTTCCTTCATACTTCAAACATTGCCACCGCAAAAACCGCTAGGTTTATGGTCCTGTTCCTGATTTGGGTGAGTATCCCACGCTTCCTGTTTAATTTTGTCCTTGTTTAGTTTTTTTTAACTTTGTTTACTTGTACCAGTATTGCCGGTACGAACTGGTATCAATTTTGCGGGAGTGCAAAATCATGGTTTCGATTTCGAATAAACCCCCAGTAAATTTAGGTATTCAGAAATAATATTGGCCCTAAAACTTACCCAAGGACAGGTGGATTCTAAATATCAAGTTTGGTAGAAATATATTCAGTAGTTTTCAAGTTATAAGAATTCAGACAAACCGACAAACAGACACCAAAGCTGAAATTATGCAGATGGTCATTATTACACCTGAAACGGATAACTGTAGGGAAATTTCGCCAAAATAGTCAATGTAGAGATACACGGTCGTTACTATTTTATTTATATATACTGTAGATTATGCACTGTACTGTACATCTGATGGTGTTCTTAACGAATATATTTTCCTTAACCTAATATGAATCACCACCTGAGGTTAGGCCATACAGATTGGAATGACTCCCTACGGTCAATCAATCAATCAATCAATCAATCAATCAATCAATCAATCAATCAATCAATCAATCAATCAATCAATCAATCAATCAAATACGTAGTAGCACTGGTACATATTGAGCCTACTTCTTCTCCTTCTTTTCCTTCTTCTTGTACCATATCCTCATTAGATGTCTGTCATCAAGGAGATCTGATTCTTGTTCTCAGCAACTCGGAAAAGAGTGGGGGTACTGAGCCCAAACCATTCTCGTAGATTCCGTAGCCTAGATATTCTCCTTCTTCTTCCTTAAATTTCACCTTGTAATGTGATATGGCCAAATTACTCAAGTTTCTTCTTTTTGATGTTGTGCACGACTTCTAGCTCTTCGTTCAGGCATTGTTCTCTGTTAGGGTCCCAGTCTCGGCACCATAAAATAAGACAGAAAATACATAACACCGAAGTAAACGGAGACGGAGATTGATCTTAAAGTCACTGATACAGAGAAGTTTGCTCATTCTCTTGAACGCAGTCCTTGCCTGTTCAATGCTGGAACTAATTTCAACAGCATAGTTCCAGCTGTGATCAAATACGCTGCTTGGATACTTAAAGCGTTGGACTCGCTCCAGTGATGTGCCACGTTAACAGGTTGAATGGCACTACTTCGTACACTACTATACATTAATCCCTTGCAATAGATAATAACAATTGCCCTGAGGTTCACTCAGCCTACACCAAAAATGAGTACCAGGTTAATTCCTGGGGGCAAAAGCGGCCTGGCGTAGAGCTAACAACTCTACCCCCAACAAGTGCCGAGGATACGGATGGTGGAAGCCCTTACCTTCCACCCCTCCAGGGGCCTTCATGGCCTGTACGGAGATGACTTTGCTTTTAATAGATAATAACATATTACTACCATAAAATAATAAAAAGAACACAGATAAGCATAGTTTGTCATTTGATTTCTTGACTTCAGCCTCCTCCTATTCCTTGAATTGCTTTTTCATTTCATGTTATGAATGTATTAGCACTCTTTCCAAGAGAAATCACAAGCCATAAAGAAATGTCGGTGTACTTGCAATTTTTTTTTTGTCGTGATAATTCACGTGAAATGGCAGTCTGATCTTTTCACATTCAATTCAAATTGTTTATTGCTCTTTATTTACGATTCAAAGAACGCTCGCCTCGAAATGGGTAATAATGTGTCACAACTGCAAAATAAAAAGGGAGATAAAGCGTCATGATGGAGAAGAATGTAGTAATAACGTTCAGAAAAAAAGGAGTTCATCTAATAGAAAGTTTGTCATACCAGTCGCCTACGGTATTACGAGAGCTACGTGGCTAATAATATCAAATAATGTTTTATTAACGATCCATGGAGTTTGTATTAAACGTTATTGTGCCGTACCCCCGGCAGGATGACCCAAAGGAGAGCAGGCCAGGGATCTGGATATAAAAGTAAGGTCCAACCCAGAGGATAATGTCAAGTCCCAATTCAAACAGCTTGACAACAACTTTATTCATAGACAATGTAAAACAAACCAATTCGGAAGCGCACGAAACTCAACATAACATAACTAAAGAAGGGTTTTAACCCGTTTCCATTTCTCATCCTTGTACAATATAAGAGGAAATCCACTCCTCTAATAAAAGGTTTAACATAACGTAAGCTGCGCACCTTGGTACCAAATAAATGTCTTACTCATCACTACAGCGCTACAACGTATATACAGCTCGCCAGTTACAAGGTAAGGAAAACTCTTCTATCAGTGAACTCACAATGACACGCATACTTCCCAACTACACGTCCAGAACATTCTGGAATCTTTCTTTCATGTTACAAGAAAGGTACAACACCTTAAGTTACTTTACGTTACTTTCACAAATATCTCGGCACCAAGCCGTTCCTTATCAATTACAACCAGATACATGGCGTTACATATCTGTACAAGTTCCTAGTTCCTCCCATCATCCTACCAACACATAGCAAGCCAGTAGATCTTACCTCCCATGCCCCTCTCACGGTGCTTGGTTCGACCCAAGAGTAGTGCTCTCCACAAAGAGCAGCAGGTAAGTGAGACGGACCACCGCCCGGCGAGGCACACTGGCTCGCCGGGAGGGGTAGGTCCCGATACCAACGTCATCACGCCCCTCTCTCGGAGAAGCCGGGAGGGGGTAAGTACACGCGAGGGAGCATGGCAGACGATCGACATACGAAAGAAATGCAAATACGGAGGGACGCCCCAGGACGGAAAGAATTCCTTGTCCATGGAGCCATAAGTGAGGAACAGGGAGAGACACATTTATTACACAATCAATGCCTAGGACATTCAGAAATACGCACAATGATGGTAGTAAATTTTCAATGAGCTCGCTAGGAGCACAGCACAGGAACCAAGTCCTTTAAGGCGGGAGGAGACCAAACACACGGTTCAGACCTCCCCCCCAAAACACCAACCCAGGGTTGACCAAAGTGTTTTCCTTCCATAAGGATCAGCCGCATAAAGTTCATTATCTTGAATACTTGCTGGATATTCAATAGTGTTCTTGCTTTACAATAAATAACTATATACAAAAGTAACATCTTGCTGCACATAAAAATGAAGAAACAAGTCTTTGCCCAGATAATATATATAAATTAATACTCTTGCTGGTCACCAAAATGACGTAGTGAGTCCAAGATTATCTCTGAATTTACATTCTTGCTGTACATTAAATGAAATAGCGAGTTCTTGCCAAGATTAGCACTGAAATTACTTTCTTACTATACACCATAAGGAAGTAGCGAGACTTTGCCAAGCCTATCCCTGACTTTACATTCTTGCTGTATCAAAATTTAGTTTCTTACTGTACACCACAATGAAGTAGCGAGTCTTTGACAAGTATATCCCGGGATATGGCAACATTCAGTTCAATGAAGATGTCCCCAGCAATCGCCAGGGGAAAGGTGGGCCATCAGGGCCGGCAACCATCATAGCTGGGATACAACCCAACCAAACCTTGAGCGGCATGCATGCAGGACAACGGCCACAGTAGCGGACCGTCTCGGAGCCTCCTTAGGCAACTCAGACGCTGGAAATCCCAATCCTTCTGAACTCGGTAGCCGTAAGACACGGCGGCTGGAGTCAATGATCGCCAGGAATCGCAGCCACGAGGGGCCCTTCTCATGGAGCAGTGGGCGTAGGTGGATACTCCAGTCCACTGTAAAATAAAGCAGAAGGCCAGCAAGGATGTCGAAAGATATCCATCCACCGGTACAGGGTACAGGGGGCCAATGCAGTGTAGGGGACCGGACCGGGGGGCATGGGAGCAGTACGGGTGCGATAGGACTCCGGGAGGACTCACATTAAATCATTCATAATAAATAAATAATACATCCAGATTTGTTTTTCTTAAAAAGGGAAGAACAAACTTAAACTAACTAAGGGAAGAGCATATCTCCGACAAGAATGGAAATGAGGCAAAACTCTCCGGATAACCAAGTTAAAGCTTCATACCACATGAAACCAAGGTACCCGTAGCTGAAACGCTAAGCAGGCTTTACTTGCGAAAGATGAACTCGGAAGACTCTCTCCGTCTCCGGATCCTTTACCAACAAGGTGACCGGCGTTAAGAAATCAATAATTTCATACGGTCCTCGGAATCTAGGAGCGAGCTTCCCGGAAGGCACGAAATTCTTAACAAAAACATTATCTCCTACAGCGAGATCGGTCGGTCGGCGCCCCTCATTGTAACGTTCTCTCTTCTTCTCATAGGACACCTTGAGATTTTCCTTAGCCTTTTTCCAAATTGCCCTGATGTTAAGGGGGTCAATCCTCTCTGGTAACAGTTCATCAATGTTCCAGAGATTACTGAGTGGAGAGTTGGGAACGAAGGAGAACATAAGAGACACAGGAGAAAACTGATGCGCTTCATGTACAGCAGAATTAAATGCGAAAGCCAGCCATGGCAACGAAGTGTCCCATCTCAAAACATCGTCATGATGGAAGGCGATGAGAGCGGCCCGCAAATTGCGGTTGACTCTCTCTGCATAAGAGGGTTGGGGGTGGTACGGGGACGTTGTCACATGCGTAATGGACAGGCTAAAGCAAAACTTTCTGAACAAATTCGACGTGAACGCCCTCGCATTATCGGACACCAAGTACTGGCTCGGACCAAAAGAAGAAAATATGGTTTTTAAACACCTTATGGTGGACTCTGCCGTGGCTAACCTCGTCGGAAAAAACCAAGAAAAACGAGTGAAGCCGTCGACACAAACAAATATAAATCTATTGCCATCCGTCCTTGACTTGGGGAGGGGTCCCACATAATCTATAAATAGACGTTGCATGGGTCGCGTAGCCTGGGTAGAAGACAACAGGCCGACCCGAGTATTAAGGGCAGGCTTGCTCATCCTACAAATCTTACACGCTTTGACCATCTCACGGACTTCAGCATCCAGCCCCTTCCAAATAAAGGTTTCGCGAATTTTCTCCCTGGTCTTAAACACTCCCAGATGACCAGCCAAAGGAGTTTCATGGAAATATTTAAATATCATAGGTACTAATACCGATGGAACAACAACTTTCATCTTGTGATCAGAGCGGGAGGGACAGCAAAGAACACCATTTCTTAACACATATGGGTTAACAATCTTGCCTTCTTTCAACTGCTGGACAATAGGCCCTAAGATAGGATCTTCCGCTTGGAATTTAGCAAGATCATGGTATAACAACGGGGCATCAGTCAAGATCGCTCCAGCCAGGGGTAAAGAAGTTAGGACCTCAGGGTCAGAAGAGTCATCATCCTGAATAGGCTGACCAGTGAACATGCGGCTAAGCGAATCGGCCACAACATTGTCCGAGCCTCGAATGTGCCGTACATCGAACTGAAACGCCGATATTCTTATGGCCCACCGAGCTAGACGGCCCGTTTTCCTAGGTTTACCCAGGACCCAGCTCAACGCTTGGTTATCGGTTTCAAGCTCGAATTTTACATGTTCTAAATACATTCGAAACCTCTCTAGGGCAAACAACACAGCCAAACCCTCTAACTCATAGACTGAATATTTACTTTCAAGAGGAGTCAAGGTCCTGGAAGCGTAAGCAACAGGTCGCCGGCCCAGGTCGGATTCCTGCATTAAGACAGCTGCAACCGCCGAGGCTGAAGCATCGGTCTGAACAATGAAGGTTTTGGAAAAATCGGGCATCGCAAGTATGGGAGCATTAGTTATAGCCAACTTCAGATCCTCGAAGGCTGCTTGTTGTGAAGTACCCCATTCAAACTTCACCCCTTTACGCCGGAGGGCGTTAAGAGGCCCAGCACGCTTAGCAAGGTTAGGGATAAACTTACGGAAGAAGTTTACCATCCCGATGAAGCGGGCGACGCCTTTAACGTCCTGTGGGGGTCTGAACTCATCAATGGCCCGGGTGCGAGACTGGTCGACTGAAACTCCATTAGATGACACTATATGGCCTAAAAAGGACATCTGCGGCTTTGCAAAGGAAACCTTCGACAATTTAACCGTCAGGCCAGCGTTACGCAGTCTAGACAACACTTCGCGCAGGTGGTCAAGGTGCTCTTCAAAGGTTTCCGAATAGATGACGACATCGTCGAGGTAATGATAAAGATAA
This sequence comes from Anabrus simplex, assembly GCF_040414725.1. Taxonomy (NCBI): domain Eukaryota; kingdom Metazoa; phylum Arthropoda; class Insecta; order Orthoptera; family Tettigoniidae; genus Anabrus; species Anabrus simplex. The sequence continues at coordinate 585,456,304 of NC_090265.1, read as the reverse complement.
CTGAATTTAATATCCGAAAACAACTGATCTAGAAACCTACTAAGCACCGCAGCGCCAGTGGAAATGCCAAAGGGCAATCGACAAAATTCGTAGAGGTTCCAGTCGGTTGCGAAGGCTGTCAAATGACGGGACTCCTCTGCCAAAGGGATTTGATAATATGCCTGGTTTAAATCCAGGACGGTAAAATACCTAGCCTTTCTGAACCACGAAAAACAGGAATGCAAGTCTGGGAGCGGAACAGATTGCAATATCACCTTCTTATTCAATGACCTATAATCCAAAACTGGACGGTAACCTCCCTGAGGCTTAGGCACGAGAAATATGGGTGAGGAGTAAGCTGACGTGGAAGGTCGAATTATTCCCTCCTGCAACATGTTATCGATGATCTCCTTCAATGCTCGCATTTTTGGGGGAGAAAGACGATAGGGCGGACTCCTAACAGGAATAGAATCTGAGACCTCTATCTTGTACTCCAACAAGTTAGTCATCCCCAATTTTTCCGTCAGAACCTCGGGAAAGGCATCACACAACTCCCTAATGCTCTTGGCCTGATCCTCGGGCAAATGGCTAAGATCGGAGCCCTTTTCGTCCTCAGAGGGCACCACGGCAAAAGAAGAACTCGAGTTAGACCGCAATACAGGAATCCGAACATCACGACAAAATTTGAACCAGCAGGACCCTTCCTGTATATCCAAAACCAAGCCTGAGTAAGCGAAAAAATCAGATCCAAAGATTACAGGACACGGTAAATCTTTGGCCACATACAACGGAAATTTCCACGAAAAATTAGCAACACGAATCTTACACTTCACAACTCCCAAGACTTCAACTCTAGAATAATTAGCAGCCACACAGGAAAAGGAAACCGGGTGGACGACGGGAAATTTACACACAGATTTATGCAGACCAAACCACTTCTCGCTTACAAAGGAAACAACACTTCCAGTATCTAAGAGTGCCGTCACTGGCTCATTATTAATCTCGGCCTTGACAAATGGAGCTACCCCCTTATTCTCGGTCGTTATCTGCAAACATTCGGCAGGACAGGATGACAAACGTTCACCTGGAGTCGTACGATGATTTTGACTAGGCGACGGCGAATTAATGAGCCTGTCCCTGGCCTTTTTCCGGTCTAGTCAGATACCTTTCGGCCCTTTCGTGCAATCCCTCGCTACATGACCCGGGGTCCCACAGCGAAAACATACAACCTTCGAAACCCTAGGCGGCCCCTCGGTACTCGAACCACGGCTAGGCCCTTGTGCCTGAAGAGATCGAGAAGGGCACTTATTACGGAGATGATCAGACGCGCCGCAGCCAAAACATATTTTTAACGGGGCGGGTTTACGAGTAACAGCACGCTCAGATACACCCCGGCCAGAAGAAAGACCAGGATCGCGAAGCGAGTCGGCATGTCGAATGCCCTCCGTTGAGACGACCATAGCTTCCAACTCGGCAAAGTTACGAGGCTGAGACACAAAACACAAGCAAGAACGATACGACGGAGTAATCCCTTCCACGATAGTCGAAACCACCTGCTCCTCCGTATAATCAAGTGCGAATACCCTGGCATAAAATTTAATGTCAGAAATAAATTCTGATAAGGTCTCATTTAAACGTTGCACACGAAAGTAGAATTGTTGCACCAAAGAATTAAGAGCCCTAGCGGGGATAAAGTGAGTTAGTATATGGGCATGAAACTGATGCAACGATAATTGTTCCGATATAGCATTAACAATCTTATCAGAAAGAACTCCGACAGTATGCGGATAGATCACCTGTAAAATTTGTGCATGCGTCAACCCAAATACTTGAGCGTGATCCAAGAATTCGACAAGAAAACGAAGAAATGCAACCACATCACTCGCCGAATTCACTGAGTAGCGCGGGCTGTCCTTCAGCATGTTATTCAATGGGTGAGGAATACTCGAAAATGGTGAAACCTGCGGCGACAAAGGTGGCTGTTGCCTCGTAGTCTGTTTTGAAGAACGCTCTAAAGATGAGAAATGCGGCTCGAGGGAAGGTCGCTGCCCGTCAGGCCCAAGGTCAGGAGTGGGTTGGTTTAACTCGCCTACCACCGCCGCAGTGGAAGGTAACACTGGCTTAGTCTTGATGGACGGGTCAGCTAGCCAAGTCTCAACTTTCTCTAAAAGCGTAGAAGATTTGACCTGTAAATCCTGAACCTGATTTAACACCTCCTCCTTTAAGTCTAATGACAGCAAATCACCTACACGATGAACATAATGCATCAAACGACCCTGCACTCTCTTAAGTTGATGGGGCGAAGCGACGTCGCTCTCCAGAAAATCCATCACTGAGGCGATATCAGAGAGGTTAGTCTCAATAAGGGATACCGAACTCGTGACCTCGCTTTCGGTATAACAGGGCGCTGAGACATTCCGATGTAAATTGTTCCTCAACAAGAGTTCATCGGCCTTAACTGTCCCTTTCGATTCCAAATTACGTATTGCTAACTCATACAGCAATTCCTCCTTCCGCAAAGCTCCCGGATAAATAATGTCGCGAGCAGACATCGTGTACGTGTAAATGATACAACACACAAGGCAAAATTACAAGCACCGAGACGAGAGAGCTCTGGGAGCTCAAATTTCGCAAGTAAATGAAAAAAAAGAAAATCCAGATCGAACCACGCTCTGCTACCACCACTGTGCCGTACCCCCGGCAGGATGACCCAAAGGAGAGCAGGCCAGGGATCTGGATATAAAAGTAAGGTCCAACCCAGAGGATAATGTCAAGTCCCAATTCAAACAGCTTGACAACAACTTTATTCATAGACAATGTAAAACAAACCAATTCGGAAGCGCACGAAACTCAACATAACATAACTAAAGAAGGGTTTTAACCCGTTTCCATTTCTCATCCTTGTACAATATAAGAGGAAATCCACTCCTCTAATAAAAGGTTTAACATAACGTAAGCTGCGCACCTTGGTACCAAATAAATGTCTTACTCATCACTACAGCGCTACAACGTATATACAGCTCGCCAGTTACAAGGTAAGGAAAACTCTTCTATCAGTGAACTCACAATGACACGCATACTTCCCAACTACACGTCCAGAACATTCTGGAATCTTTCTTTCATGTTACAAGAAAGGTACAACACCTTAAGTTACTTTACGTTACTTTCACAAATATCTCGGCACCAAGCCGTTCCTTATCAATTACAACCAGATACATGGCGTTACATATCTGTACAAGTTCCTAGTTCCTCCCATCATCCTACCAACACATAGCAAGCCAGTAGATCTTACCTCCCATGCCCCTCTCACGGTGCTTGGTTCGACCCAAGAGTAGTGCTCTCCACAAAGAGCAGCAGGTAAGTGAGACGGACCACCGCCCGGCGAGGCACACTGGCTCGCCGGGAGGGGTAGGTCCCGATACCAACGTCATCACGCCCCTCTCTCGGAGAAGCCGGGAGGGGGTAAGTACACGCGAGGGAGCATGGCAGACGATCGACATACGAAAGAAATGCAAATACGGAGGGACGCCCCAGGACGGAAAGAATTCCTTGTCCATGGAGCCATAAGTGAGGAACAGGGAGAGACACATTTATTACACAATCAATGCCTAGGACATTCAGAAATACGCACAATGATGGTAGTAAATTTTCAATGAGCTCGCTAGGAGCACAGCACAGGAACCAAGTCCTTTAAGGCGGGAGGAGACCAAACACACGGTTCAGACATAGATCGAAGAGACATTCCAGCGAGCTGGAATCCAATGGCCTCCGGGTTTAATACCCGGATTTGCTACAGATTGTATACGGTTTTGTAGATCTGGAACGAAATCTACTCAAACACATGAGGACCACGGCAATAGCAAAGGCGTCTCTGTATAGGTCATGAAGACTTTTGGAGGGGTGGAATGTACAGGTTTCCACCATCCGCAATCTCGGCACTAGGTGGGTTGGAGTGGTTAGCTCTACACCCGGCTGCCCTTGCCCCCAGGAATTAACCGGATACTCATTTTTGGTGTAGGCTGAGTGAACCTCAGGGATGTGCACATTCGGGAGTGAAAACGTCGTTTCTGAATTGTTTGGACTTCCTGAAGAGGAATCAAACCCACGTCCTTTCGGGTGAACTAAGCGCGCCTTTCCCGCCTAGGCCAGACAACCCGTGGTGATTCGCTTTAAGAGAACAGCCCACAAATGGAAAATAGGGAATATCTGAGTACATTCAATTCTCTTGAAGAATATTTGTCTGTTTGCTGGGTTGCAGTACGAACAATAAAGGCTTAAAACAAAATTATATTTCAAAGTAATGTTAGTACCGTTATCTCAATAGTTATTGACATTCAAGAAATCTACTTCATGGGCCGATGACCTAAATGTTAGGCCCCTTTAAACAACAAGCTTCATCAGTCTACGTCACGTCACGTTATGATGATATAACACGGATTATCCATATTTTCTACGGTTTAGAAATCATCTGAAGAGAATGTTTTAGCTGATTAACCCTATATACAAGGTATGTGTATATAATTTACAATACATGAACGCAATTTGGTTGTGTGTTTTATACGCCATATCATTATATACAGTATCCTGGTCAGCTGTGTCGGTGTTACCCGTAATGAGCTCCAGGTGCCATGCCAATTAGGGGCTGATGGACTTACGCGAGCTATTAACCCAGAGAATAATGCATATAGTGGCTCGAAATACTATGGTGTGTGTTACATTCCATGCCAATATTACATTTCCTAAACATCTACGGCTTCCTAGAGAATACCTGAGAAAGTTAGTTTCCACTTTCCCGAAAATCAAGGACTTAATTAAGCATATTCCTCGTGTAAAAATGGGAAACCATGGAAAACCATATTCAGGGCTACCAATGATAAGATTCGAACAAACCATTTCCCGAATACAAGCTCACAGATGCGCGACCCTAACCGCACGGCCAACTCACGCGGTTTTCTTCAGCTTCATGGTAACGAACTGTTATGCAGTGTATGATACACTATCAATTCGCTGTAGCTTTTTAACAAACTGATTAGCATTGCCTGTGGTTCTGTCAACAATGCAAAGACTAATGTTTAGAATCTGTAGAATATCACGGTAAACAGAAGAGAGGAGTGCAATACCTTCATTGTCCCCTATTGTATAACATGGAAACCTGTCCTGCGATACTTCCAACTTGGGCTCTGGAAGCCAGTGCTCTATTGACTGAGCCACTCAGCCTAGATATTATTATTATTATTATTATTATTATTATTATTATTATTATTATTATTATTATTATTATTTAGTTTTATTCTTGGCCTTTATCCTAATTAATGAGGTTCGAGACTTAAAGTGCATTTAACCTGGTTTTATCGTCGGATATGATTTTCGTTTTTTTTATTTTTACAATTGTATTTACGTCGCACCGACATAGATAGGTCTTACGGCAACGATGGGATATGAAAAGTCAGGGAATGGGAAGGAAGTGACTGTGGCCTTAACTAATGTTCAGCCCCAGCATTCGGCAGGTGTGAAAATGGGAAACCACGGAAAACCACCTTCAAGGCTGCCGACAGTGGAGGGTTCGAACCCACTATCTCCCGAATTCAAGCTCGCGGCTGCGTACCCCTAACCGTCCGGCCAATTTGCTCGGTAAAGGATATGATTATGGAGGGATGTATTTACTATGGCATGTCCTTGTGCGGAGGTTTGTATACAGTAGTTGTGTGCTGTATGTAGTTGCGGAGAACTGTATTAAGACGAACACAAAGCTTCCGAAATATATTAATTAACAAGCCGGGAATCGAATCCCAAGTCCTCTGAACTGAAGGCCAGTACGCTGACCTTCCAGCCAAGGAGCCAACTCAGCCTAGATGTAGATAAATCTCGGTTCATTAACTGGTGGTTGTTGTAGTGGTGATTATTGTTTTAATAGGAAGTACAACTTGGAAACCATCCCTATTAACACTAATTAGAGGAAAAAGTGAAAGGGATCCGATATTTCGAAGAATCAAGTTATCGGCGGAAGAAATACAAGGGCCAAGAAGGGCTTGAAAATGAATGAAACACTCCCCCAGCCTCGAATGCTGTAATACCGTCGAGGTTGGAAATTAAGATTTGACCAAGGAAAGTCGGATAGGATGGATGGAAGTGAGAAGCCTGGCACAAGTAAGTGAAAGCAATGTCGGGACTCACCTAAGGGCCCCGTGGTTGCCAAACCACGCTCTCAAATTTAGAGCCCCTAGAGCCCCTTTTAGTCACCCCTTACGACAAACAGGGTTTACCTTGTGTGTTATTCTACCGCCTCCACCCACAAGGGGAGTTTCAGTAACTAGCCAAGCGATCTCTATGACTATTTGGCTCATGAATCAGTGACCAATCCGGTGTCAAAATATCTGTAACTTCAACCAATCACAGCTGCGTATTAGTACAATGTTTTTCTTCTTCTTTGATAAATTGCATATTATCGCACCTACGTGCACTTGTTTTTATGCAAATTCATCAGAACAGCGAACTGAAAGAACTTTATAGATTATTTGACCTAACCATCAGTTGTCGTCAATAATACATTGCACCACATAGTCCACAATCAACAGGTCGTAACTTTTGTTATTCTGATCAAGCCAACAGTCGACAATGGCAGGCTGCAGCCCAAAGAGAAGGACGGAAAGCAGGTAATTGCTATCATTTTGCAGCCTGCTTTGGGCGAAATTCAAACTAATACAGGTGGGCTTCTATTCAGAATAGGCTATTGAAATTTTAGGGTTCCCAGCGACCTAGAAAGTCAAGGTAAGTCAGGGATTGTCAGGGAATTACAAAAGTGTCAAGGAAAGTTAGGGAAGTCTTTTAAAAATTTGCGTGTCAGGGAAAGTCAGGGAAGTTGACTCAAATTTGTTATGTGTCAGGTAATTCATACTGATGACAAACTGCAACCTGTGAATCTTTTGAAGGGAGGAAAGTTGAATTTTATTTAAACAATTAACATCGTACACGTTTCGGGCTATGGCAGCATTAAAACAAGATGAGTTTGTTGAAATGCTGAATAGTGTGTGGCGGCTCTGGCCCTACCAATCTGTAAAAGTATATTTTTATCCCAACAAGGTATCTTTACATTGCTGAGATAAATGTATTTGTGGTGTGATATAGTTTTTGGATATAATTAACATGCTTTTCTTTTGTTTCAGATTCGGCCTATGCCTTAGATAAGATGGCAAGAAAAACAACTTTCAACAATCACTGGCTGGATTCAACCCTTAATCCACAGTTTGTAGATTGGCTCAGTGATGTTCCGCACAATAAATTTGAAGCCTACTGTAATGTGTGCACAAAGGAGTTTAAACTCAGGAATATGGGGCGCCATGCAATTAATTCACATAGAAATGGACCACAACACACTCAGCCTCAGAATATTAAATCAAGACAGCCATCACTGTCATTATTTTTTGTCAAACCTAGCGCTAGTTCAACAGAATTCAGTAGTGTAGCTACTAGTTCAATAGAAACAAGAAGTGTAGACATTGGACATGGATCTCTTGATGACAAACGGTGTCTTAGATAACAGAAACAGTAAAGACTGAGGCAGGGATAGAAAATAGAAAGCCGGTACACTGTGCTACCTCTTATTTTAATAAAGATGAAGTAGCCAAAGCATAAATATTATGGGCGTTAAAAGATGTTGCTAGTGAAAATGAGGGGGTACCCCAAAAAACTGAGTTATTTTTAAAAAGCTACATATTTTCAATTTTTTACAAAACAATGTTTTGCCCTTCAAAATACTCTCCATTACAACTAATACATTTGTCCCACCGGTGCTTCCACTGTTCGAAACATTTTTTTGTAGTCATCTTTTGACAGCTCCTCCCTCGTTTTTCTTTTGACACTTCAATGTTGTCAAATCGGTGCGTGCCTTTTCATGCCCCTTTTCATGCGTGGAAATAAGAAAAAGTTGCACTGAGCCAGGTCAGACGTGGGACAGCGGAGCCATGCCGTTTTTAGCCAAAAACTAACAGAGATGGCTGTGTGTTCAGGTGCGTTGTCGTGGTGGACGAAACAGTCTCCTGTCTGCCACAAATCGGGTCTGTTTTGACGAACACTGTTGCACAATCTTAAAATCTCCCAATACAAGGTTTGCACGTTGTTCACTTAAACTTGTCATTATAAGAAACGAAATAATAACAAAACAGCGCTAGCAAAAACAATTATTACAGACGAACAGAACAAGCCTGGTCGACGACACAGGCGACACTGAACTGCTAGCGGCAGAAATGCGTACTACACAAGCTTCGCCCACGGCAATGTTATTCCGGTTATTTTTGGGTACCCTCTCGTACAAGAGGAGTTCATGTGTAGATATACGTGATACATTTAAACTTATCTTCTCAGATAGTGCAATTTCATCGAAATTCACCTTTGGTGAAAGTAAGTGTTCGTACGTGATTAATCATGGTACTGCACCACATTCAGTGAGTTATTAACAAACAATTTGAAAACTTTGAGGACTATGTAGTTTCTGTTGATGAGTCACTCAATAAGGTAACACAACAATGACAAATGTATTTCATTGTCAGATTTTTGATATCAACACTCATGAAGTGGTTTCTAGATATTGGAACAGTGTTTTCCTGGGTCGTGCTACTGCCCAAGGTCTGCTGCAGCAATTTAATCATGGATTGCAACCTATTCAAAGAAAAAACTTGTTGCAAGTTTCAGTGGATGAGCCTAATGTGAACTTGAGCTTTCTCAGGAAGCTTGAAGTGGAAATGGAGACAGAAAGTCCTGATGGGAAAAAGTTATTGGACCTGGAAGTGTGTGGTCTGCATGTCATCAATGGAGCTGTTAAAACAGGTTTAATGACCGTAAATTGAAAGCTTAACTCATTCCTGCGTAACATGTATTATTTATTCAAAGACTCACCAGCTCGCCGGGCCCAGTTCACTGCAGTGGCTGGTAAGTATTGTACAATACGATAGCTTGAAAACGTTCATTGTCTGGAACGAGCCTTAGAAGTATTTCCCCAAATCAAGGCATATGTTGCAAATGATAAGTTGGAGTGGCTCAGACGGTTGAGGCGCTGGCCTCCTGACTCCATCATGGCAGGTTCGATCCTGGCTCAGTTCGGTAGTATTTGAAGGTGCTCAAATACGTCAGCCTTGTGTGGGTGGATTTACTGGCACGTAAAAGAACTCATGCGGGGTTAAATTCCGGGACCTCGGCGTCTCCAAAACCCGTAAAAGTAGTTAGCGGGACGTAACGCAAATGCCATTATTATTATTATTATTATTATTATTGTTATTATTATTATTATTATTATTATTATTATTATTATTATTATTATTATTATTATTATTATTATTATTAATGGGGTCCAGCTCCATGGCTAAATGGTTAGCGTGCTGGCCTTTGGTTACAGGGGCCCCAGGTTCGATACCCGACAGGGTCGGGAATTTTAACCATAATTGGTTAATTTCGCTGGCACGGGGGCTGGGTGTATGTTTCGTCTTCATCATTCCATGCTCATCACTACGCGCAGGTTGCCTATGGGAGTCAAATCAAAAGGCCTGCATCTGGCGAGCCGAACTTGTCCTCGGACACCCCCGGCACTAAAAGCCATACGCCATTTCATTTCATTATTATTGGTAAGTTGCCAGAAAATGAGTCTTGCAAAAATATTAAAGAACAAATCCAAGATCCTTTAATAAAATGCAAACTAGCATTTCTCAAAAAAAAATCTTTGGAATGTGAACCTTTTCTTAGGCGATTTCAAAGTAACAAACCGCTTTCTCCAGTTTTGTACTCCCATCTGAATGAACTATTAAGTTGATGAATCGCTTCGTCAAACGTAGTAAAATGGCAAATGCCATTGATAATAGGAGGATTTTTTTGCTTGATCTACAGGACCCAACAAACTTAATTGAGGCAGGTAAATTTGATGTAGGATTTAGTACGAAAAGGGCACTTAAAGAACTAAAATTGTCAGAGAGAGAAATTCTTGGTTTTAAGCACGAATGTCAGAAAATATGAGTGGCAGTTGTGACAAAACTGTTGGATAAGAGTTCTTTAAAGTACAGATTAGTGAAAGGTTTTACGAGTTTGAATACACATATAATATAGCAGCAGCCAAGTCTCGGAATATATCTTGGAAGTGCTGCATGAAGCTAACAGAATAACTTAAAATGTGGACGAGAGGGCTAAAGCACAATATATTTCTCTGTGTTGTGAATCAACGGAAGCTTTGGAAACTTAATTCAAAGAATATATCTCAATATCTGATGATAGTGTGGGTTTAGAAATTTCCTTTGCTGACATTTTAGAAGATAACAAACCGTATTGTGAACTTTTGCAAGTAATAAAGCTTTGTCTTATACTGTCTCATGGAAATGCAGCAGTAGAGAGTGGCTTTTCTATAAATAAATCAATGTTGATAGAAAACATGCATGAGGAGTCAATTATTGCACAAAGAACAAGTGTATGATTCCATTTTGTACTATGGAGATTTCAGATGCATACCAATTAATCACAGAATGTTGTCATCGGTGAGATGTGCTCGTAAGAAATAATTTGAAAACTTTGAGGACTATGTAGTTTCTTTTGATGATTCACTCAATAAGGTAACACAACAATGACAAATGATTTCATTGTCAGATTTTTTATATCAACACTCATGAAGTGGTTTCTAGATATTGGAACAGTGTTTTCTTGGGTCGTGCTACTGACAAAAATATGAGAAACAAAGAATAAGTGATGAAATAAGATAGAAGACGAAGAAAAGTTAAAAGAACGCACTCACAAGAATTTGAAGGCAGAATTGAAGATAAAATACTTTCTTGAAACCAGAAAAAATTGTGTGTAATTTTGTTGTTGAGCTGCATTTTGTTACATTACTACAAACATTGTGTGTTCATTAGTATGTTTTTTTGCTAGTGGCTTTACGTCGCACCGACACAGATAAGTCTTATGGCGAGGACGGGATAGGAAAGGCCTAGGAGTTGGAAGGAAGCGGCCGTGGCCTTAATTAAGGTACAGCCCCAGCATTTGCCTGGTGTGAAAATGGGAAACCGCGGAAAACCATCTTCAGGGCTGCCGACAGTGGGATTCAAACCCACTATCTCCCGGATGCAAGCTCACAGCCGCGTGCCCTTGACCGCACGGCCAACTCGCCCGGTCATTAGTAATTTTAATAGTAATACTTCAATTATTCATGTATAAATAAAATGTATTAACATGCATTATTATCTGGCAGATTATTATTAAATGCTGTATTTCCTATTTGAGTAATAAAGATTGTGTACAGGTGTGTGTTGGACAGGTAATTGCAGTGGAGGAGGCTGTTAAAAATTGTGCAAATGCCAAATTTTTGTCATGGAAATACAATATTTTGGTCAGGGAAAGTCAGTGGAATATCAGGGAAATGAGTTTGACTTTCTGGCAGGGAGCCCTGAATTTTTACCTCATGCATTACAGTAATAATGGCCTTAACTTTTATTATACATTTTAAACATCCTAATGCAATTAGTTCGCCTGCATTTCACGCACGCTTCTCCTTAGGTATATTTTTTCCAGGAAATTACAAATCTATATTTACTAAACGTTTGGATCGGATATCATATATTTGATTTACTAAACGAAAACAGTTTTTAAAGTGACCTATTATCTATCAATTTTTTCTGTTTACCACATTTATTTCGCATAAAATTGTGCAATATTAATTTCAATAATCGAAATATTTTCAATTTAAATAACATAAAATTTTTCTCTCCATCTTGGGGGTCGTTTCAAGACTTTACATAGAAAAAAATCATAATTCTATCTCAAAGAGTTGCTGAGAAGTTGCACCTGAATATCTGAGTACTCAAATTTTATGCATTATCAAAAAATCCATTGCAGGTGAACTAATCGCATTACAACTGTTTAAATGTATGATAACATTTAAGACCATTCTACATGTATGTGGTGAAAATTCCATTAGTATATTGCGAATAGGAGACCAGCTATATTCGTTTGAATTTTGCCCAAAGCAGGCTGCAAAATGAAAGCAAATCATAATGGAAAAGTAAAAGAATATACTTTCTGTGCTGAACGTTTCGTTCACTGAATAGGGTACAGCCAGACCGTGACCTAACGCAATCAAGTACCAATGTGTTTAGCTTGTTTCGTATTTATTTTTTTATTTTTGCCGGGATGAGTAGTTCAGGTGGTAGAGCGCTTGCCTTCTGAGTTCAGGTTGGCGGGTTCGACCCCAGCTCAGCCCGGAAGTATTTGAAGGTGCTCAAATACGTCATCCTCAAAGATTTATCCACAGTAGATTTATTGACACGTAAGAGAACTTCCGAGGGACAACATTCCAGCACCTCGGCAACTCCGAAAACCGTAAAAGTAAGTTAGTGGTAGTTGTTAGTGGGACGTAAAGCAAATAACATTATAATTATTCACCATTTAGTAGGTACCGTTTCTTGATACGGATTCGGGGTTGAGGTAAGATGAAATTATAATGCATAATTTTACAGCCGGATGCCCTTCCTGACACCAATCTCAGTTGAGGAGGTAATGAAGATGATATGAATGATGGTGAAAGAAATTAGGTGAGAAGATTTAAAGATTCGGCTGTGGGTAATGAATAGGAATTTTTCCACCATTTGCCTGGAAATAAAAATGGAAGACCACGGAAAACCACTCTCAGGACAGTTGACGATGGTGTTCAAACCTACTCGTCTCACGAATGCAGAGCTTGGCTCCATAACCGTAGAGCGTTAACACGTGTGGCCATTCAACTCGGTACTTATTCACTTTTATTATCATCGTTATTCGCCAAACAAATACAATTCGAACTCCAGATTCTCTCTTAATCACTAATTTAGTGTTATCGTTATTCACTAAGTAAATACAATTCGAACTCCAAATTATCTCTTCATCACTTATTTAATGTTATCATTATTCACTAAGTAAATACAATTCGAACTCCAGATTATCCCTTCATCACTTATTTAATGCTATCGTTATTCGCTAAATAAATACAATTCCAACTCCGGATTATCTCTTCATCACTTGTTTAATGTTATTGTTATTCGCTAAATAAATACAATTCGAACTCCAGATTCTCTCTTAATCACTTATTTAATGTTATTATTCACTAAGTAAATACAATTCGAACTCCAGATTATCTCTTCATCACTTATTTAAAGTCATCGTTATTCGCTAAATAAATACAATTCGAACTCCAGATTTTCTCTTCATCACTTGTTTAATGTTATTATTCGCTAAATAAATACAATTCCAACTCCAGATTCTCTCTTCATCACTTATTTAATGTATTCGTTATTCGATAAATAAATGCAATTAGAGCTCCAGATTCTCTCTTCATCACTTATTTAATGTATTCGTTATTCGCTAAATCGTTATTCGCTAAATAAATACAATTTGAGCTCTAGATTCTCTCTTCATCACTTATTTAATGTATTCGTTATTCGCTAAATAAATGCAATTAGAGATCCAGATTCTCTCCTCATCACTTATTTAATATTATCGTTATTCGCAAAATAAATAAAATTCGAGCTCCAGATTATTTCCTAATCACTTATTAAATATTATCGTTATTCACTAAATAAACACAATTCGTGCTCCGGATTATCTCTAGATATATTCTGGAGCTTTCATTATACAGTATTACAATCATGGTTGTAGTCGAAGACAGGGATATTTTTTATGTCACGAAGTGTACAGTTCATTCTGAATGCTCCTGTTCTATAATGATAAATTACAATGTAGATTCCCACAGCTCAATTAATTACCACCTGGGCCCTGCTGCAGTGGTAGTCGTAATTAAAAGTGTGACTCTTCTCTTCAAAGCGTATCATTATGTAACAGAAAGAATAGCATACATAGCCGGGTGTGAGGTTTGCATTCATTGCAAATGCTTTGTGTTGTTATGAAAGAGATATTATTCGATAAGGAGTATTGCACAGCAATGTTGAAACACTGTTTGAGCTACAGTGTGTAGATTGGATCTAGTTGGTAGGAATGGATGTGGATGAGAAGTAACGCTTGAATTTTTATGACTTTGTCCGTTGAAGCTGCTCTATAGAAAACGGAGAGGAAACATATAATATTATAGATATAACCTGGGGTTTAAATGTTCACCTTAGAAAGTTAAAAGGTATTTCCAACAATAGTTGTAATCACGAATATTTGTCGCCGCCGTGATTTTGGGGTGGGCATGCTACAGTAACTTCACTCTCCGTTGGACCATTTTAATCGGTTCTAGTATAAAACCAAACAAACCCCATGACGCAACAGCCCTGATGGATCTTGACCTGCTAAGTGATCGCTACTCAGCTTGACGGCCTACAGATTATGAGGTGTCACGAATACCATGGGACTGAGCCGGGACCGAACCCAGCAACTTTAGCTCAGAAAGCCAGCGTTACACCGACCGAGCTACTCAGCCCAGCTGTATGTATGTATGTATGTATGTATGTATGTATGTATGTAGGGGAACTTGGGGAGGAATGGGATAGCGGAACACAACAGGATAACACTGGTTTACTGGTTTAATTCTTTAAAAGTTAATTATTAACTACAATTTTGTGGTTTTCGGGTATGTCACTGTTTTAATTATTGGACGGTGCGATAACCTAGAGGAAAGAAGTTGTACTCTTTCAGAAAGTCAAGAAGAAGCTGAGGCTACTATTTTGATTTAGTTTCAGAGGAGGTTTCCTTTCTTTTCTTTTCTTTCCTTCCTACTTTTATGACAAAAAGTATGGTAAGAACACCAGCCCGTTCTATATCATCCCATTCCACCCCACGGTCACATACAGGATTGTCAGGTTGTAAGGGACAGGTCACGTCAACACGACATAACATTTGTTCAAGAAAACACTGAGATATAATTTACTGTACAAGATATCATTACAATGTAGACACAAACTTTATTACAGTATTTTTCTGTTTTATTTTCTACATAAAAGTTTAAAACCCGTATTTTTCTTTACTTTTAGCCTTTTTCAATACAGATGAATTTCCCTTAATCGCTCGTTATAACAAAATTAGCCATCAACCCGACAGATCGGTCTGTCAGGCCGCTATGTTATTTTCCTTCTCCTATAATGGCAACAGTGACGGACGGTATACTTTTTCCTTCGAGCTATCTTCTTCGATCTTTCGTTTAGTAAGATATAGGGTGTTTGTGGTTCCGAAACTATTGAGTGCATTGTTCTTGGCGTTATTTTCCAAGTGTGTTCTCCTCCTGTGCCAAGCTTGTCCGTCTCACAGACCGGTATGTCGTATAACGTAGTATTTTATCAATTACAACATAGCTGTTAGTTCAATGTGAGACTTATTTCTCTTAGGTAATTGGTGTTTAGTACATTCCGCAGATATGAAAAAATATATCTCGCCGTACTGCAACGGCAACGATTTTCGCGCGTGATTGGAAGAATGTTTGGAATAAAAAAACGATGAGGTGGAATTATGTGACTCTTAGGAGATGGAGATGGAGGATTCTGACCAAGATCCCAATTTTTATAATCAGTACACTGGTGAGAGCATCTGATTCAGATACCGATTTGTTAGAAGAAATCATACTGAACCCTGACGAAGCCAGCCAGCCGTGAGAATCGAGATGAGACAACTACAACCGCTTCAAATGACACTCCTCTAACAAATGATTTGTACTTAGGTAAAAATAAATGCCACAACCAGCCGCAGACTCAAACTAGAGAAATACCTGCACACAATATTATTCGAGGTTTTCCTTGTCTTGCCGCCTCTGTCGAAGATAGTGGGTTCGAATCCCACCGTCGGCAGCTCTGGAGATGGTTTTCCCTGGTTTCCCATTTTCACACTAGGCCAATGTTGGGGCTGTACCTTAATTTTCTTCTTCTTTTTTTTTGCTAGTTGCTTTACGTCGCACCGACACAGATAGGTCTTATGGCGACGATGGCGCAGGGAAAGGCTATGAGTGGAAAGGAAGCGGCCGTGGCCTTAATTAAGGTACAGCCCCAGCATTTGCCTGGTGTGAAAATGGGAAACCACGGAAAACCATTTTCAGGGCTGCCGACAGTGGGGTTCGAACCTACTATCTCCCGAATACTGGATACTGACCGCACTTAAGCGACTGCAGCTATCGAGCTCGGTTGTACCTTAATTAAGGCCACGGCCACTTCCTCCCAACTCCTAGGCCTTTCCTATCCCTTCGTCGCCATAAGACCTATCTGTGTCGGTGCGACGTAAAGCCAATGCCAAAAAAAGAACTTCTGGCTCGTAGTTCAATAATATTTGAGCCGTCACCATCTACAGAGGGGTAGTCCCTATTACCGATTTCTTGCAACAAATCAGCGAATTCCGTTTATTTTGTGGTTTTCACAGCAATTTTTTTTTGTAAGCGACTTGTTTTGAAGAAGGGTCAAAGAGGAGAGTATTTAATACAATTCTAAATTTGGAGATAAGCATGCGGCAAAATAGATTAAACCTTTACGCCAATAACAATAATTTTCCCACCAGAAGCAATGGAATGTCATTACCTATGATATATTTTAGAAGACGATTCACACTAGAATGACTATTTGCCATTGTGGCTTTTTCCCATATTGAGCCGAGCTAATTGAATAACGTCAGTTGCTTTGGAATTAACTTTAATCTAGACACCGAACACTCATTTAAATTTCGAGGAATTTTGAATGAAATATGCACTGTTGAAGAAAGACTTCTGACTGCGCATGCGTGAATACCCCTTTCCACCACCCCTATCGTGCCTCCTGCTCAGCGTTCTTGCGGTTCAGGTGGCCTTCAAGGCCATTCTTCAAGTACTGGCGAGCGCTTCAGCGAATCAGAATGATACATTTTTCTTTAACAATTTAAAAATATACGGCAAGACATGTCTCTGCTTTTAAAGACGCTCTGTAAATATACAGGCCAAGAGCTTTCGTCCGAATGCTTTACGATGTCCATCGGTTCAGCCGTTCTCCCAAACTCGCGGTTACAAAAATCATCCAAGTGTCTGAAATATATAGATAATAATAATAATAATAATAATAATAATAATAATAATAATAATAATAATAATAATGATAATGAATAATTTTTTAAGTTTTTTCTATATCAGCTCATTTTAAGAGACGATAGGATGTGGGAATTTTGGCCCGCAGGAGTTCTTTAACGAATCAGAAGTCGCACCCTTAAGTGCCGCAAACTTCATCCCGGCTCGAACCAGCTATCTTCGAAACAAGATGACATACCGAAGCACCACTAAGATTTGCACCATAAATAAACATAAATATATATATATATACGTTAGGTACCAAAATGTTTTTAAAGCAATGTACATTTTTTAAATCTTATATCAATTGTATAATATTTTTGAAGTGATTCCACATACTGTATATGAGTTTATTATGTGTGTAAGTACAAAATATATTATGAGTAGAATCTTGTAAATAATATAAATTTATTACGGATGAACTGTGTGTTTAATAGAAAAATTGTTTATGTAAATTGTATACCTGTAATACTGTATTTTAGGAAAAAGGTCTTCTTTTCTTTTCAATTTAAAATTTAGTTGTTGAGAACAACGTATTTTTGTGTATCATTTGCCACCGAGGTAGAGGCCTCATTTGCAAATAAAGTATTTTGATTTGATTTGATCTCTTGAATTCATCATTTATTAAAATGCTATATAGTTACAACACATTTGCAAATGAAATAGATTTATTTTCATGCTCACACAATTAAACTAATAAATAATGTTTCGAATTCATAAAGCTCAGATATTGTTTTATTATTACCTGTTGTCCGTAAACGAATTTAATATTGATATTATTGACTTCTGTCTTTGTTTTAATTCACGCATATTCACAGTACAGAAACATCCTGTACGTACTTTCAGTAATTATTGTCTTTGTATTTCTACTCGAGCCTCCTTCTTCGTTTTTATTCTGTATTTTGTACTTTTTAAAATGCTATTTGTTCTGGGCGTCGGCTCATGTGGATCTTTTGCCCCTACTGGCAGCATATTGTATGTGGAATGTTGTGTGTGAAGAAAGGAAGATTAAGGACGTCACAAGCACCCACTTCCCAGGCAAGGGATATTAATCATTACAATTAAAAATCTCGGGGCCGCCGGGTGACAGGCGGACGCGTTGTCCCCTACACCGCGGGGCCGGACTATTTTGTACTTACTGTATATATTATATACTGTATACTTTGTTGGTGTGTTAAGAAGGTACTGCGTTGGGTTTACAGTCTATATATTAAAAAAAAAGACAAAATTACATTCATGAATGAATGAATTAGTAGCAATGAGTGAATTTATAGTTTAATATGTATTAAATACAAACAAATAATAATGGGCTTCTTTTTATCGCTCGTCATTCATGACAGGAAGACACTTCTCTGGACATAAGACTGAACATTGCAGTCCCACGTCAGCGACTGATTACTTGCGATCAATATTGAGGGTCAACGCCAATTTAACTTTGCAAGGATTGTGTGCACGTCTGTATCCTTGGCACTTCATTGAGATGCAGGTAGCAAAGTGACCTAATTAAATTCCTGATCTCTAGACACAGTGAACCACCTTGAGCCAGAAGGTTAAGCCTTGTTCCCTTTCAAGAGTTAGGTAGGCAGGAAGGAAACAAATCCAAACGAATGGTTAAACACTAGGGCTGCAATGTGTTTCAACGCTATACTAGTGCCACAGAAGGTGGAGAGATTTTTAACACCAGGTTAATACGATACATATTTATGCAGGGTGTAGTCCGGCTCCATAGCGAAATGGTTAGCGTGCTGGCCTTTGGTCACAGGGATCCCGGTTTCGATTCCCGGCAGGGTCGGGAATTTTAACCATCATTGGTACGGGGGCTGAGTATATGTGTCGTCTTCAACATTATTTCATCCTCAACACGACGAGCAGGTCTCCTACGGGTGTCAAATCAAAAGACCTGCACCTGGCGAGCCGAACATGTCCTCGGACACTCCCGGCACTAAAAGCCACACGCCATTTCATTTTATGCAGGGTGCAACATTAAGGTTCGGCCAAATTTTCAGAACACATTCCTCACAGCCGAGCGAGTTGGCCGTACGGTTAGGGGCGCGCATCTGTGAGCCTGCATTCGGGAGATAGTGAGTTTGGGAACCCACTGTCGGCAGTCCTGAAGATGGTTTTCCGTGGTTTCTCATTTTCACATCAGTCAAATGTTGAAGCTGTATCTTAATTAAGTTAAGGCCACAGCCATTTCCTTCCCACTCCTAGCCTTTCCCTATCCCATCGTCACCATAAGACCTATCTGTGTGTCGGTACGTCGTAAAAGGAAATTGTAAAAAATCCTCACACGTAGAAAAAAATTATATGAACTTAGGCTCCTAATACGCATGATTTCTATTTTAGAACTTATTTATACCGAGCTCGATAGCTGCAGTCCCTTAAGTGCGGCCAGTATCCAGTATTCGGGAGATAGTAGGTTCGAACCCCACTGTCGGTAGCCCTGAAGATGGTTTTCCGTGGTTTCCCATTTTCACACCAGGCAGGTACCTTAATTACGGCCACGGCCGCTTCCTTCTCACTCCTAGACCTTTCCTGTCCCATCGTCGCCATAAGTCCTATCTGTGTCGGTGCGACGTAAAGCAACTAGCAAAAAAAAAAAAAAAAGAACTCGTTTATACAACTTTACATAGTACACGACAACGTAACACACAAAAGTTCTCCGTAGCTTCAGGGGTCTCGTGTCCAGCCGATGTCAAGAAATGTTTGCTTTTTTACCACTTTCTGTGGTTCTATTGCTGGCTATAAAACGGGGGATATTTTTAAATGGAAAGATACTCTGTTCCTCTTTTACGACTATAAATATTCTACAGATATCTGTGTTTCTCGATAACACAGATTATTAATGCAATCCCCCATATTGTACTCTCCAGACCTCCTCAAGTATTAAAAAATAGCTATTTTCTTTCCAGCTATTATAAATAAAAAAATATAATAACTTCAAAACAAAGTGCGATGTTTTAATGACAATTTCAACAACTGTTCCTCTAAACATTTGCTAGTTCCCTGTAAAATATCGTATGTCTGAGACCAAAATTTAAGGACAGAAACCATGTTCATGAAATATGGAGGTGGCCTTAAACTTTGGTAAGACCTCTATATTAACCATGTGAAACACACAGGAACAGCACGAACCAGTGGACCCCTATACCACACGAAACTCTTTGTTACATGAAATTTTCATAATTCCCTACGTTAGCACTGATGTTCATGCATCGTCGCGACGCGTCGCATTGAATCCCGGATGCATCGGTTCAACGAATGTATTAAAATGTACGAAACACTATTTTAAAAATAATTTTAGTATTTAGAAAAAAGTGCTAACATGCTGTAGATACCAGCACACAATAGGTCTTAAAGTAAATTATAACTGAAATGCTGTTCTCTTTATCCTGATAGTGAGAAAAGACACCACACAATTGACTTTACGTCGCACCGACTCCGATAGGGACAGGAAATGGCTAGAAGTGGGAAGGAAGCGGTATATACCCAGCATTTGCCTGGTGTGAAAATGGGAAACCACGGAAAACATCTTCAGGGCTGCCGACTATCTCCCGGATGTAAGCTCACAGCCGCGCGCCTCTAACCGCACGGCCAAGCCGCCCGGTGTGATAAAAGATAAGACCCTTATAGAGTAATTCTGTTTTCCGTCTGCCCGTCCCATCTGTGGTGCGACAGAAGTAACTCTACACATAGTGAACCACCTTGAGTCAGAAGGTCAAGCCTTGTTTCCTTCCAAGGTTCAGGGCGTCCGGAAGCAAACAAACAAAACCTTAAAATATTCCACAGGTTCACGTACTACGTAAATAAAAGTTAACAAATCAAGGGCTTAAAACACTGCCGAAAAACTCAAGATTTTTCAATACCGTACCATTGAAATAACAAGTGAGAAGGAAAAATATGCTATAAAGTTCGACGTTTTCCTTACGTGTCAATTTTTTAAATTAAGTTATTCAATGAATATTGAATTTTCACGACCGCATTGTAATCGAAACAGACTTTCAACGCACTCTACAGTGTGCTAGCAGCAGTGCCAGACCTGTAGCTCAGATCCTTTCAAACAGAACAAAGGTGGCCTAGGCCACCATAGCTCAATTGGTAGAGCTACCGACGCGAAATCGGGAGGTTGTGGGTTCGGATCCCACTGGTGTCCGGCTGGCCATTTTTGTTCTGTACTTAACATCTCTTCAACACGCACTACATGTACGTAACACGACCTAATACGTTGAAAGTCTGTTTCGATTAAGTTATTCACTTTATTCATATTGACAATGCTACCCTCAGAGTTCAATGATTTGACTGAAGGAATACGAGGGAGTATAAATACGTTAATGAAAACGGGAAGAAATTGCGTTATCACGAATAAGAACAAATGAAAGGCCTTAATAACATTTAGCGTTAAGAAGAACACCATAAAACTGATAGAAACGGATTACACAGTGGCTGCCATGTTAAGGTACTGGCTTCTTGCGTTCAAGGTTTCGAGATCCAGTGTTGGCGTAGACAGATGGCATTTAAGACTAACTTCAGCTATCTGTTTAACGTTGCACTCACACGGAAATGTTTCCGGTGACGATGAGAGAGGCAAGTACAGCCCCACAATTTGTCTGGTGCAAAAATGGTAAACCACAGATTACTATCTTCGGAATCAACACCAATGGAGTTCGAACGCACTCTCTCCGGAAGGCAAGCTTACAGTTGCACGACTCGTATTATTATTTAAAGCCCAGCTTGCACTAGTGAGCTGGTGTCTGTACTCAGAAACAGACAGTTCAGATGCAATTTCAGCTGCTAGAAAGAATAGGCTAACAGTTGCTGCTATTGTTTCTTGCCAAGGGCATGGGACAGAGTTCTCAACAGTGGATTAATAATAATAATAATAATAATAATAATAATAATAATAATAATAATAATAATAATAATAAGCAAAGTAAAGTCATCTCCATAGAAGCCATGAAGGACCTTGGAGCGGTAGAAGGTAAAGTCCTCCACTACCCGTAACCTTGACATTTCTTGGGAAAGAGGGGTTAGCTTTATTCCCGACCAGCTTTGCCACCAGCAGTTAACCTGACACACGATAATAGTGGAAACAACCCTAACTACCACGTAGTGTAGCGGTGACAGCACATAATGCTGCCATCTAGTGGCTCGAGATGATCACTACCATAATGAGCAACACAGTTCTTGGAATACAGATTTTAGCCTGGCTCCATGGCTAAATGGTTTGTGCGCTAGCCTTTGTTCACAGGGGTCCCGGGTTCGATGCCCGGCAGGGTCGGAAATTTGAACCATCATTGGTTAATTTCGCCGGCACGGCGACTGGGTGTATGTGTCGTCTTCATCATCATTTCATCCTCATTACGACGCGCAGGTCGCCTCCGGGGGTCAAATCAAAAGACCTCCACCTGGCGAGCCGAACCTGTCCTCAGACACTCCCGGTACTAGCAGCCATACGCTATTTCATTTCACGAATTTTAAGCCGTGTTATTGTAAAGGAAAGGAAGGTGGATGCTGATCTGAAGGAAGCAGTAATAAGAATAAAACAAATACAGTATATAATTAAATTATAATATTCAATCAGCATGTAATGATGCAAAAATTTGCAGAAACAAGTCACATATATAATATCTTATCCGGTTTGATGTTTTTAGTAGCATGATTTTTTTGCTGGTAGATCACTGGTTCTGTTACCCACCGGAGTAATTTAGGCTAACGGTGGCCACGGCTTTACCATGGCTTTACCGCTCTGCATTCAGGAGGCGATGGGCTGGTCCTACCATCGGCTGACCTGAGATGGTTTTCCTTCCCCGCACTAAGGCGAATACCGGGACATTTCTTCGGTAGGCCACGGCTGCTCCCCTCTCATATTCCCCGCACCTAAAATCAGCTCAAAACATCTCCTGGCCTGAGAGAGGATATCACCCTCTAGCAGGCCCGCCGTTCACATGTGCCTCAATAAAGACTTTGAAATACCTGTCACTTAATAATTTCATTCCATTGTTACAGATACCTTCACTACATTAATTCATTGACAGAAAACTATCAGTTAATTCACTTCTAATCCTATTTTTACTTTCCAATAAAAGGTAAACACAATTAATTTCAAATGTACTTTTTGGCAGACATCTTCCCCCCCACGCACATCTGGAAACAGTATTTTACAAATACCACTATACTTCTTCATTTCCATGTGCACATTTCTCATATTATAATCAACATAACAATACATCCCTAAACTCAACATAAAAATCTTGCTACATGTCCAGCCCATGGCATTATGGTATGTATTTTCTTGTACTACATCATAGTGCTAATCAGTTCTTCAATTGAGGCGTCTAGTATCAAAACCGGCCAAGTCACTCAAGGCATATTTTTCAATACGGACGAAAAACCTGTAGAGACAAAGCAATGATGGTCAGAAAAGATTTTTTTTCACAGTTATATCCTTAATGGTTTAATATTTAAGTTCCGCTGTTTTGAGAAATCTAACTCATAATTAACCCATCTTTTTAATTTAAATTTTGACTTGGCCGTTTTTTTTTTGTTTTTTTTTTTTGCAATTTTGCACAATTTCACAAGGTATGAAAGTAAATCTTTCGGTTCACCACTCGGAACAATATCCACGTTACAGCACACAATAATGACAAAATACGAGCACACCGGAAATGGGATTGCTTTGGCCCCAATGACGGTAAGAAACCCGCCAATACGTAAATCAGTGTTGCAAACGAACAAAAAACAAAATGTTATGACTTCAAAGAATATACATTACAAGGAACGATTTTGCCTACTGATATTATCACATTGTTGCTTAATGTAACAACACAAGATTCCAGACAATAATGCTGCATCATAAAGATTGTCGCTCATTCCTTGACTTGGCCGGTTTTGAATTCACTGGCTGCATGACTTGGCCGATTCTGTTGCACGACCGAGATTTCAGTGCTCTATAACATGAAGACATGGACGATTTTAAAGCATATTCTTGTTTCACCTGATAATGCTATACCTCTACTTCAAATTTATAACCTTAACTCATTTTCGTAAATTTTGTGACTTGGCCGGTTTTGATACTAGACGCCTCAATTACTGTCATCAGATGCAGACAGCAAGATTTACCATAAAACCTCTCAAGGCACCGCGAAATTTGGTTGCATCTGGGGTTACAATGTTACCTCTTTTTGCTGTAATTAATGAAAAAAATAATCCTCCTTGTTAACGAATAACGGAAATCATAATCCTGGTGTTACTCAGATCACAATAGCTTTTACCCAACTCTGATTTGTAACGCTACTCTTCTGTCGGAAATCACCCAGAACAAATCAAGCTGTTTTTCTTTGGATTGTTTCCAGTTCTCGAATCAAGTAATCCTGGTAAGGGTCTCATACACTGGAACCATACTAACACCTACGTACTAACAGTGATCCCCCATAAGGAACTTTCACACCATCAACGCAGTAATTCAAACATTGTAGACTTCTCCTATCAGCGAAAGTCACAATCTGCCTTTTAACCCCGTTTATCATCATACTGTAATTGGGGTCTCATCAGAGACGTATATGCCATCTCCTTTACATCCTTACTACAACCCCCAAATACCATCATAACCCGACGTTTACATGTGCCTCAATAAAGACTTTGAAATACCTGTCAGTAATTTCATTCCATTGTTACAGATACCTTCACTACATTAAATCATTGGCAGAAAACTGTCAGTTAATTCACTTCTAATCGTATTTGTACTTTCCAACAAAGGGTAAACAAAATTAATTTCAAATGTTCTCGACATTTTGGCAGACAACACACACACACACACACACACACACACACACACACACACACACACACACACACACACCCCGCACATCTAGAAAGAGCATTTTACAAATACCATCATACTTCTTAATTTCCATGTGCAGTCCATTGCCTGATATCAATCCCACGACATTGTAGTGGACTTTTTACAGTTGCTCACAATCGTGTAACTTATTCATTACTCTATACACTATAACATCATCCACAAAACACCTTATCTCCGATCCCAATTCTTTACTCATATCATTTACATATATCAAAAAATATAAAGATACAATAATACTTTCCTACGGGATCATATAACGCTTCACCTACCCTAATTCTCTGAGTTCTATTTTTTATAAGTATAGCCACCCATTGTCACTCTTTTGTCTAGTCCAATTGCACTCATTTTTGCCAGTAGTATCCCATGATCTGATGATGATGATGATGATGATGATGATGATGTTTTTGGAGTAAAGGGACCTACCATCTAGGTCATTGGCCCTCCCATGATCTACGCTATCAAATGCCTTAAACAGGTCAATCGCGATACAGTCTATCTGACCTGCATCTAAGATATCTGCTATATCTTACTGGAATCCTACAAGTTGAGCTTCAGTGGAATAACCTATCCTAGACTCAAACTGCCTTCTATCGAACCAGTTAGTAATTTCACAAATATGTCTAATATAATCACAAATCATACTTTCCCAAAGCTTATGCAACTCACGTAAAACTGACTGGCCTGCATTTTTCGGCTTTATGTTTATCACATTTTCCTTTATACACACGGACTACGATATCAACTCTCCATTCATTTGGTATAACTCCTTCCTGCAAACAGTAATCAAATGAGCACTTCAGATATGGTACTATATCGCAACCCATTGTGTTTAGTATATCTCCAGAAATCTTACCAATTCCAGCTGATTTTCTAGTTTTCAAATTTTGTATCTTATTGTAAATATCTTCGTCGTAATAGGTAAATTTCAATTCTTCGTTAGTATTGGTCACCTATCCGCGTTTAGAAAGTTCCTGCGTGAATTTTGTTGTTAGAAGTTGTGTACACGCTGGTGTCGGTGTGTTGTATTGGGGCTAGGATTTTGTACAAATATTGTACGTTGAAGTGGAAAACAAAGAAAACTAAAAGTACGTTTTGAACCTACTTCTCTTCTCAGATATCTCCGCGAAGCATCGGCTCCCTGTTCGAAACTCCATACTGTGCACAGTAGTACCATAAATGGAACTTAGGACAATGGGTTAAGAAGCTAATATGCTAACCACTGACTGTTTAGTAACTGCAGGTTTACAGCCAAGCAAACAATGAAATGCACCGTGCACTCACGTTAACCTTGTTAGGTTAATTGTCGAACAAACACCCAACACAGTGTTGATCCAAGTCAGTGGCATCAGCCTCATCAGCTGGTGATTGTAGAGTGGGCTCATTAGCTAGTTTGTCACCATAAAATCTGGTTAAATAACCAGCATTACGCGGGACCAACATAACGCTGGTTATTTCACGACCGAATAGCTTGAATACTACCATAAACAATGGCATCGTCCCCTTTTTTGTCTCAAGTGTTCGATGTCTCCTTATCTTTTGTCAGGACGCGCAAAAGTTCTGTATATTTTAAAACTGCATTTCGTACTGTCCCCTGCCATTGAAATTGTTGTTTTGCTTTGGAAATATATTTGCAAATGTGTAATGTAATGAAAATATATAGTAAAATGGTTAGCATTGTCGTGGCGCTCACAATCAATAGAACACAGCAATCGATACTCGATCTTAAACGAGCGTTTAGGGCATTTAGAGTTATTTCCTCTTCGCTTTCTAACCGCCCCTAAAGTAAAGTTTCTGCTAGCAAACCACAGTGACGTGGATTCAGTTCAGCTGTTGTCGCTAGAGGTAACGGACGTGAAGTTGATGGTATGATAAGTACAGAAACCCCTCTAAAATGTATCGAAGTATCAATAAGAATTCCTACATTCAAAAAAAGTTGGTTTCTTTGGCTCATAATATCACTAATTCACAATTACTGACAAGTTTATGCAACGTAAACAGTATTGTACGTCTACACACATGGATAAAAGAAATTTGATAGAATCTGAGGATGTTCTTGTTGAACGAAACATGTCATTCATTCAATAAGTGCAGCTTTTGCAGGTATGTAAAAGTGTTAAATCCCGTGTTTCGACAAAATGAAAAACTTAAAGGTTATATTAAACAAGCGACAAGCCTCTTTCTGACAGTCATGGCGATAGTTCGCTTTGTATGTTATCCTAACCCATCAAAAGCATGTGTAAACGCAAGTGCACAATTACTTCTAAATTAAAGGAATATTTTTTCTTTGAAAGCATGACATTTTTTGTCTAGTTTGCTATGCAAAATGTCCCATCCCTCATAGAGGCAGTTCTGATATACCTGTATGAACACCAGACTACCAAGAAGCAAAAATTGGTCTCAACAGCTGCTGCAACGTCCTTAAAAATGACGTCATTCTTGTTCCAGTAGAATATTAGAAGAAGTGTAAATAAATTTATACCAGTAAACACTAACACTGTTTGACCTTTTCATTCCAAAGTTCTTCTCAGCGTTTGGCATGTCCCATACCAGATTTTTCTGGATGTTTCGACAATGGCTGAAACAGGCTAAAGATATCTAGTACTTACACAGTTACTTAACAGCCAAGGAATGACAACATCAGCAACAGTCCTCTTTGCTCTTTCACCAGAACTTGACGGTGTCGTGATAAATATCTACAGCTCATTTCACTGCAAATTATTTCTTCTATATTCATAAAATTCAGGATCATCACCATTCCCTCAAATTTCTAAAATATAATCTTCCTCCAAGCTTTCTTTACACTTCTGCGCACCCATCTGAGAAGACAGCTGTAAAAGAAAAACACAAGGCGCATAATTATCGTCAAAATACGGTAAGGTGATTTATGAATCGTCCGTCGTATGAACAGAGCATGTAATGAACAGCAAAACTTCAGTGTCCGACTGAACTCTGTAGTGGAGAAGAGCGCATTGCTTGAAATTCGAGTTAACTCGTGTTTAGGACAGCAGGAGACATGTTGACATCCCAGTTAACTCAGGCATAGGATGGAAAAGATTAAAATCAATGGGGTTCTTTCTTTCTTTCTTTCTTTCTTTCTTTCTTTCTTTCTTTCTTTCTTTCTTTTGTTAACTCCCTTGTTTCAGTTGTACTATTGGTTTCAATTTCCTTATAGTAAATGCCCCGTATATTTAAGAAAGTTTATGGTAGGTGTACGAATACTTTCAATTTTTGTAGATCTGATATTCTTAATGGGTAAAAGTAAAGTATGGTTCACCGAGCTCGATAGCTGCAATCGCTTAACTGCGGCCAGTATCCAGTATTCGGGAGATTGTGGGTTCGAACCCCACTGTCGGCAGCCCTGAAGATGGTTTTCCATTTTCACACTAGGCAAATGCTGGGACTGTACCTTAATTAAGGCCACAGCAGCTTCCTTCCCACTCCTAGTCCTTTCCTGTCCCATCGTCGCCATAAGACCTATCTGTGTCGGTGCGACGTAAAGCCAATAGCAAAAAAAAAAAAATCTGGTTCTCCGTTGAAAACTTACCTCTTGAAATAAATAATTATTTACATTTTCTAGTTCGCTTCACTAAGTTAAAAATGGTTAATATAAAAATCTTCAGCCCCATATATAATAAAAATGCTTAATGGCAATATCCAGTCCGGCTCCTTGGCTGAATGGTCAGCCTACTTGTCTTCGGGTTCGATTCTCGTTCGATTCCCAGCCGGACCGGGGATTTTAACTGCGTACTATGAATTCCTCTGACTCTGAGGCTGAGTGGTGGTGTTCGTCTTAATATACTTCGCTTGCCAGGTGCAGGTAGTATGATTTCATGTCCGTAGGCGACCTTCGCGTCGTGACGGCGATGAAATGATTATGAAGACGACACATATACCCAGTCCCCGTGCCGGGAATCGAACCGGAACCCCTGAGACCAAAGAACAGCACGCTAACCATTTAGCCATGGAATCAGGAAGGATTTCCGAGCGTAAAACTGAGAAAACTCCATATCAAGTGCCGACCCTAATGAACTGAGAAATAGGCAAGAAAGAAGAAAAATAAATTTAATGACAATATCCAGCCAGGTTCGTGGTATAGGAGTGACCAAGGTTCGAATCCCGGCTCCTCCAAGATAAAATTGACTGAGGGCTGGAACTGGGCTCTTGCAGCACGGGAGACCAACTGAGGAAATGCATGATATGAAAGGGAGAAGACCCGGCCGTAAAAGCCCGGCAGTATGGCTGGAAATGTAGCCAAGCTGATTTCGTTACAGTCAAGTGTCTGCAGGCTATCTGGTTGGGCAACGGTCACCTTGGTAGGACAAGGCCCTTTAATTGTCTGTGTGTGCCAAGGGTCTCTTTGTTGTAATGACAATAACTTTTCCGCTCTTCTACTCTTCGACTTCTATTACCGCTTTTCCCACACCTGTGGGATCGCGGGTGTGAACTGTGTCGCACATGTGGGGTTTGACTCTGTTTTACGGCCGGATGCCCTTCCTGACGCAACCCTATATGGAGGGATGTAGGGCCTAATCACTATCGCGTGTGTTTTTGTAGTGGTTGGTAGTGAAATGTGTTGTCTGAATATGAATAGGAAAGTTTTGGAAAAAACACCCATTCTCTGAGCCGGAAGAATGAATCAGACGCGATTAAAATCCCCGACCCTGCCGGAAATCGAACCTGGAACGCTCTGAACCGAAGGCCTCAGCGCTGACCATTTAACCAAGGAGTCGCTCTATGTAGGCCTACAGTATATTGACTTTTCATACCAATATCAAGGTAATGTTCCCGAAATAAATAAATAAATTAATAAATAGCAAATTCTCTCTGTGGATACATCATTGATCCAACTATCTAGTTCGATACCCATGAAGCCAGCCCGAGGAATTCGATGACGTCAAAGAGCGCATTTATGGGCCAACCACCTATTTATTTTGAGAACAGTACCATCGATTGTGATTAGTTTAAAGATAAAAGCCAGAAGGACAATCCTCAATTTTTTCTGCCCAACTTTCTAAACGACTGAAACTCACTACAGCCTTCATAAACACACTTGCCGTAACACTGCTTAAAGGTTCCATTTGTATATTTAGGAACCAAGCATATGGACCGTGACATGTCATTGATTTCACCCAGATTTTAATAAAACGTAATTCCATAATACCACCTATGTAATGTTACATAGTAATTAACTGTATATCTCTACGCACTCTTTGTCAACACAGCAACCTGCAAATGCTACAGGAAGTTTTTAGAACAAACAATAATAAACAGGCACTTTTTGTGTGTGAAAAATTAAGAATCCATAATACAAGAAGGTAACCAACCACATTCCTTGTCAACTTTACTAATATATTTCATTTCTTCCTTCAATATCTCAGTAATAAGTATTGAGCTAAGGTCTTTGTCACTCCTATCTCTCTTAAATTCTTTCTTATTTATCTGTCACTGCAGTACCATGGATAAGATTACTGTGACATATCAGATAATTCGTTTCCTATCTCAGTTAATAATTACAGTTAGCACTCACAGTTGAATTGTCAGCTGAATGATTAGGGCGGAAATATTATCAGCGGGACATGTCCGTTTAAAAAAGGTTGAAATTAATTGAACGATATCACTCAGTGAATCGGGAATGAAAAATTACATCACAGAATTTAACGGTTCAATTCGTAACGACACGCGTATTCTGCATGATTTGATATCGAATGCTCTTTAATTACTGATTGCACTAGTACATCACATTCAATATACGTTGACGGCATATATTCCCCTCATGATCCCTTTATCTGCTCCAATATAGCCTTGTGAATAAAATGTTACCGAAAAATCAGTCGCTCCGGACATCATCGTCTATGTGAGAACTGAAAATTTCCCGTCGATCAAACAGAAATAATTGCAAGCAAACTATTAAGACATTATTACATATAGAATGACATTTTTCTTCCAATCAAATGGGAATCACCAGTTTCCTGAAATCATTATGACATAATCTTCATCATCATCAACAAGTCCGCCTCTTTTTTTGACGGTCAGCGTAGTGACCTTCGGTTCACAGAGCCCCGGGTTCAATTTCCGGCCAGGTCAAGTATTTTAATCTTGGCTCTGGGACTTGTCTTTTTGCTGTCCCAAACATCCTCGGAACTCATATACTGCACGCAATACTATCATCCACCACCAAAACACGCAGTTTTCCACACACGGCAGACGCCGCCCAACCTTGTCGGAGGGTTTGCATTACAAGGACTAAACCAGGCTAGTAATAACCACACGCAATTATCATTATTGAACTAATATGATTTTGTTTTGTACGTTCCACGAACTACTTTTGACGGTTTTCGGAGACGTCTAGGTGCCGGAATGTTGTCCCGCGGAAGTTCTTTTACGTGCCAGTAAATCTACTGACACGAGGTTGAGCACCTTCAAATACCAAATACCACCGAACTGAACCAGGATCGTACCTGCCAAGACGGGATCAGAAGAACAGTGCCTCAACCGTCTAAGCCACTCCCGTCATTATTATTATTATTATTATTATTATTATTATTATTATTATTATTATTATTATTATTGCGACTTCCTTATCTCTCATTTCATTGGGTCGGGTTTCTTTATTGTCCTCCTCCAATAATTTCTGTTCTTTATAAGGTCCATCCACCTCTTTGTCTGGACTTTCACGGCCTCCAGACTTCGTCCAAGAGCCTCCTTTCATCTTGTCCTTGATCTGCCGTATCCATCCTTTTTATTTTATTTTAAATTTCAGATTTCCATTTTGATCTGGGTAGGCGCGCTAAACGGGCTGCCATCTCAGCCTAGATGTTGTCGTCCCTTCAAACAAAAATCAAACCCGTGACATATAGTATTTATAACAATAGCACTAAGAAAAGGAAATGTTCTGTAAGTGGGCAGAAACGCCAGTTGAACAATAAATATTTCTTTTCTTTGCTATACGTTGCACGACGACGGGATAGGAAACGTTTAGGAATTGGAATGATACGGGCGTGGTCTTAATTACGGTACAGCCACAGCATTTTCAAATAAATAAATAAATAAATAAATAAATAAATAAATAAATAAATAAATAAATAAATAAATAAATAAATAAATAAATAAATAAATAAGGCCAAGACGACTTGGTGAGATTGACGACATCCTCAGCCATATTGCAAGGCTTTCCTGACAGGGTCCGCTACAGCCCCACAGTTGGTCCCACGAGGCTGAGTGAACCCACTTCCAGATGGCAGACCATAATTAAAATCCTTGGAGAGGCCGGGAATCGAAACTTGGAGCGCTGGGTAAGAGGCAGACACGAAACCCTTTCACTACAGTGTTGAATCCTACCGAGCGAGTTGGTTACACAGTTTGGGTCACGTAACTGTGAGTTTACATTTGGAAGATACTGCAGCTGGTTCGAACCCGACTGTCGGCAGACGTGGTGTCCCATTTTCACACTAGGCAAAGCTGGGACTGTTCCTTAACCAAGGCCACGGTCGCTTCTTTCCCGGTCCTAGCACTTTTCTATCCCATCATCGCCATAAGACCTGTCAGTGTCGGTACGAAGTAAAACAAACAGTAAAAAAGTTGAATCCAGACGGGGGCAGATATCAAGCTTAACGGGAGGAAGGAGGAAATGCACATGCCATCCAAACTAATATTCAAAATAAATGCTCTTTTTATATTTTCCATTTCCATGGATATATACTAAATCAATGCTGCCACACTGGCGAAAGTATTATCAATGAGACATGCCCCGCAGGCTATTTTCTAACTGAAACTTGCGGAATAGAGTTAGATTAGAGACATTACTGGGTTTTGACAGGAACCCAATACAGGAATCTCTTGGACTGAACATTGGTGCAATACGAGGGATCAACATGAAGTCAATTTCTCATGTTATTCGGCTTAACTCTGCCCGTCTTCCTCTTTGGACTTATGCTCCTAATATTGCTTTCCTCCTCTCAGCTTTTTTTCGTGCCTACTGTCCATAAAGTGGATAAGATCTCGCACATGTTTTAAAATGTTCTTTCAATTTCACATTACACTACCCCGTGGTATAAGAGAAGCATGCTTGCCTCTTACCCGGAGATTTCTGGTTCGATTCCTGGCCAGCAAAGCGATTTTAATTCTGAACTGAGGGCTGAAATGAGATTCAATCGTCTTCCAGAGATGCCGGTAGGACATGGTCGAAAAAGCCAAGAAATACGGTAGAGTTCGTCGCACTGACCACGTAACGCTCCAATACCTACAAACCACCTGACTGGGCAGCAGTCATATTCGCAGGCCTATGCCCTTAATGAGCCTTTGTATTACGTGTTTGTTTGTTTGTTTGTTTGTTTGTTTGTTTGTTTGTTTGTTTGTTTGTTTGTTTGTTTGTTTGTTTGTTTGTTTGTTTGTAAATTAATTTACTCTGAATCATGCAATGATTATCCTCCTCCTGAGTTTTAGCTCTTCATCCTTTGTCCCTCATATAATAATAATACTGGTCTCTACGTCCTTCTAATTACTATTACAGTTTTCGGAGACGCCGGGGTGCCGGAATTTTTCCCGCAGGTGTTCTTTTAGGTGCCGGTAAATCTACCGACACAAAGCTGACGTATTTGAGCACCTTCAAATACCACCGGACCACCACCGATTCTGCCGTCCTCATATACAGTAGGCATATCTCATATAATGAAGCATTTAAAAAACATATTCTGTAGTTAATAGCGCCATGTTTCCCAGCTCTTAAGCTTTAATATTTTGTTTTTTGATATAAAGTGTGTTCTGTTGGCTGGAAGATGCACACCGTTGACAAGTCAACAGGGAAAATCACGCCTTATTCTCAATAATAATCTCTGGTGATGCGATATGCCCAGTAAAATCCGCCATAATTTAACTGTACACTAGTGTCCAAAAGTTAAGCATAATCACTAAACGAGGCCATACCACCTGATAGGAATGTCAGACGTATTGCTGAACAAATGGAAGTTGACTCACACACCACCTGTCACACAACTTGTCCAAAAAACAGTGTCAGAAAAGTTCTGATAACTAAGGTACACCTTTGACAAAAACTAATAAAACTTGGCAATGTCTTCCACAACAAAACATGCTGTTAATAGGGTGTATGGTTACCCCTAACGGCCACACATGCTTCGCAGCGACGTGGCATGCTCTCTATCAAATGGTCCAAGAGCTCTTGTGGCAGTCGATCCCATTCCTCCGAAAGGGCAATGCGAAGATCTTGGAGGGTCCTTGGTGGAAGCTGACGGAATGCAATTCGCCTCCCCAATGCATCCCAGGCATGTTCTATATGATTCAGATCCGCAGACCTCGCTGAGCAGTCCATGCGATGAATGTCTTCCCCAGCCAGAAATTCATCCACCAGAGCAGCGCGGTGCGGTCGGGCATTATCGTCCATTAAGGGGAAGTCTGGACCAACCGCACCTCTGAAGAGTCGAACATGTGGTCTCAGTACTTCAATCATGTATCTCCGAGTGTTAACAGTGTTCCCCGGACCACCCATTAAGATGTGCAGGTCCGTACGGCCATTCAACATGATGCTGGTCCACACCATGATGTCGCCACTACCATACTGGTCCCGTTCCGCGATGTTCCTGTGGTTGTATCGGCTACCCGGTTCTCTCCCGATTGTGCGACGGGAATCGTTGTGCAAACTGAAGCGGGATTCATCTGAAAGAGCACATGCCTCCATTCATTCATGGTCCAGTTTCGTTGCTAATGGCTTCACAGTAAACGGGCCCGTCTCTGTGCTGGAGTGAGCAGGACGCACACCGCTGGACGTCGGGCAAACAACCCTGCTGTTCTGAGCCTCTGGTACACAGTTTGCCGGGAAACGGCAACCCCTGAGACGGCTGCAAGCTCCACCGACAATTGTTTGCAGGTGCACTCCGATTTCGTCGGGCCGTTAAGGCCAGATATCGGTCGTGCTGTGGGGTGGTTACCCTTGGTCGACCCGGTACTGGCCTACGACTAACATCTCCTGTGTCTCGAAATCGTCTCCAAAGCCTGGAAATGACACTTTGTGGCACATTCAAGGATACGGCGACTTCGGTCTGTGTCTGGCCTGCTTCCAGGCGGCCAAGTATTCTATACTGCAAATCGGGGTCCAAATGGCGTCGTTGTACCATTATGTTGTAACGTTCACCACGAGGATACACCCCGCACCCTATAACAGGGCAAACACGACTGACGAAATATGGGGCGCAGGCACTGGCTGTGTTTACCTTGCGGTTACGCCGCTAGTCAATGCAGGGAACACTCCTTACCTATACAGAGCGAACACGTAAGGTTGGTAGGTGCATATGTCGTGCGATTTGCTCTCTATTTCCTAGTGCCCTGCTTACTCGTAACTTATGCTTAACTTTTGGACACTAGCGTATTTTAAAATTAATTATCAATGCTTAAATAGACCGGATGTTCCCGATCGAATGTTCTAACCTTGTTTACCTATACACCGAAATGCCGTAATTAGAGGACGTATTTAGTGGTAAATATGAACAACTTACTGTAGATTAACTAATGCAATTTTAGACGTAATTCTATTTCCAGTTCTAAATGCATATTACACACCACACCAGTTCACGAAACTCCACGAACAGCAGAGCTGAAGATAGTTTTCCGTAGTTTCCCATTTTCACACCAGGCAAATTCTCTGCCTGCAATTTAACTAAGGCCCTAAGGCCATGACTAGCGCCTTCCCAATCCTAACTAGCCCTTTCCCATTCCAGTTTCGCGGAAAACTTACAAATGTGTAAGTGTAACGTTAAACCACTAGCAGAAAAAAAGATAAACTACATGCCAGTAGTATTTCTTGGCTTTTGTGATCGGGTTTGCTGCCCCTCATGCCAAATAGCTCCTCAATTGTTTTCACAAGGCTGAGTGCGTCTACAGAATTAAAATCGAGGAATGGGATAGGAGAGCGGTCAGATAAGTAGGCATCATACTGCTAATTTATGTGTAAGGTAAGCATAGCAGCTTCCTGTCCAGCTGACCTTCGTTATCCCCTACACAGCAGGGTTGGTCATGAAACGAAATATAACACCCAAAACACCCAAATTTCCCAAATGTTATTTTCTAAGAGTAAAATGAAACTTCTGTGCAGTTCAGTTAACATAGTTTTATCATAATTATGTTACTAATTTCTTAAGCTGTGTGTGTGTGTTCAAAAAGAAAATAATAATTCATTTAGTTTTAGGAGAATTAATTCACATGGAATTGGAATAGGTACCCACATAACGTGCACTACCAGAGTGGCTAAGAGCAGCATTTTAAACGACTGAATGTACCCCGCTCTTAAATTCCAAAAGAGCCAGGTATCACACACAGCCAGCTGCACGGGAAGCTTCTATGCTTACATTTTAGGCCACGAAACATTAACAGTGTTATGCATGCTTTCTGATCTGACCTCTCCCATGTCACGCTCAGAGTGAATTTGTTTGATTGTCATTATTCATTATTGTCACTATTGCCATTCGAGGTCACTTTAGAGACATTTTATAATATAATATAATTTCGTGTGGCTATTTCTAGCCGAGTGCAGCCTTTGTAAGGCAGGCCCTCCGATGAGGGTGGGCGGCATCTGCCATGTGTAGGTAACTGCGTGTTATTGTGGTGGAGGGTAGTGTTATGTGTGAGTTGCAGGGATGTTGCATACAGCACAAACACCCAGCCCCCGGGCCATTGGAATTAACCAATTAAGGTTAAAAACCCGACCCGGCCGGGAATCGAACCCGGGACCCTGTGAACCGAAGGCCAGTACGCTGACCATTCAGCCAACGAGTCGGACATTCTTATAATATAATTTAAGGATTGTGACTTCTTTAATGCCTGCTGGAGAGCACCCTAAGTTAGTTTTAAACCAAGTATGTTTGTTGGGTATGATTTCTTTTTTTTTTTTTTTTTTTTTTGCTAGTTGCTTTACGTCGCACTGACACAGATAGGTCTTATGGCGACGATGGGATAGAAAAGGCCTAGGAGTTGGAAGGAAGCGGCCGTGGCCTTAATTAAGGTACAACCCCAGTATTTGCCTGGTGTGAAAATGGGAAACCACGGAAAACCATCTTCAGGGTTGCCGACAGTAGGATTCGAACCTACTATCTCCCGGATGCAAGCTCACAGCCGAGCGCCTCTACGCGCACGACCAACTCGCCCGGTTGTTGGGTATGTAGACCGAGAGCTAGTTTGATCCCCAACAGCTCCCCCATCAGATGGTCTAGGCGTCACTGAACAGGCATACTAGGAAAATGAGAAGTGAAATCGTTTCCCGTTGTTTCCTCACCGAACCAGAAGTTGCTATTACACTAGTGTCCAAAAGTTAAGCATAATCACTAAACGAGGCCATACCGCCTGATAGGAATGTCAGACGGATTGCTGAACAAACGGAAGCTGACTCACACACCATAGGTCACACAACTTGTCCAAAAATCAGTATCAGAAAGATTCTGATAGCTAAGGTACAACTTCGACAACAACTAACAAAACTTGGCAATGTCTTCCACAAAAAATATGCTCTTAATTGTGTGATTTGCGGTCTATTTCCTGTTGCCCTGCTTACTCGTAACTTACGCTTAATTTTTGGACTCTAGTGTACATATCAGTTTACCAAGCCCATCGAAATGCACGCGTCAACCTACAATGAACGACATTTTCACGCCATTCATAACAGGGAATGCCTTCATAAGGAATAGTGTTACTAACATCGTTCATACCTCAGTCACTTTCATATGTTAAAGCGAAGGATGAGCCTGAGACAGGTTAATGGAAGTAACATATTTGTTCTAGCCCATACCAGAACACACCATGCGCTCTAAACACTAGGTCTCACCAGCAAGTCTCACCAAGTATTTCAACAAATTATAATTAATGTTACGAACATAAAACCATGGTACATACAACTCCTTAAGGGTTTTTGTCTGCCACGACGACTATTGCTCATCCTGACGGCCTCGAGATATTAGAGTGCCACGTAGTCAACGTGGTCGCTTACTCAGCCATATTTCTTGGCTTTCATGAACAGGTATTTTAAGTTATCTTTAATCACTGTATGAGGTGGGCGAATCAGTGAACCTTTTTCAATCACCTCTGTGTAAAATCAGACGTGCCCTAACGACTTCATTAATGTACGGTCCTTTCGTATCGCGTTATTACTGAAATAATTACAAATGTAAAAGGAAAGTAATTAAAAGTAAAACAAAAAGCTTTTAATGTATTATTTGTTTACTGTAGTTCAAAGTACATATGTCCGACCCATTGGCTAAATGGTCAGTGTTGAGGCCTTTGGTTCAGAGGGTCCGGGGTTCGATTCCAGGTCGGGTCGGGAGTTTTCATCGCGTCTGATTAATTGTTCTGGATCGGGGACTGGGTGTTTGTGATTTTCTCAACACTTTCCTCTTCATATTCAGACAAGACACCACACTACCAACCTTCAGAGAAACAATAGTGATTACATCCTTCCATATCGGATTGGCGTCAGGAAGGGTATCCGGTCGTGAAACAGGGCCAAATCAACATTTGTGTAAAGCAGCTCGTATCCGCGACAGTACATGTGTGGGAAAAGCGGTAGAAGAAGTCCAAAGTACATATAAACCATTATGAGAATTTGTATAAGAATCAGTAACCGTTTTGTGCCTCCTCTGCCGATTTATCCCGAACTACGTGCTGTCTGGTCGCTTTGGGGGTTGCTTAGCAGGCGATTCGGGTTTGCCAGATGGTTGCGTTTAGATGTCGATCGTTGCAATTCCGGTCCAATTCTCGGTGACTCCATGTGATACTTTTGCTGAATAGGTTTTCTCTGGCACCTCCAGTTTCTCCTGTCGATGTAATTCCAAGAACACTCAATGATTACACTTTCTTCAATTTATCCCAGTTATGTCTACGGTCACCGAAGTCTCCCTAGCTCGTTTTGTGTTTTTACTGGGGGTATTTAAGGTCGAATTCCCTTTCTGACACCATGTGATTATTCAGGCGAAAATTCCAACCTGAGGTCGACCGGGATTTTAACTTCGCCCATCCGATATAAAGCTAGCAGCTAAATCACATCCCAGAAACACTCCATACTAATTAATTATTTCGGCAGCCCTGAAGATGGTTTTCCGTGGTTTCCCATTTTCACACCAGGCAAATGCTGGGGCTGTACCTTAATTAAGGCCACGGCCGCTTCCTTCCAACTCCTAGGCCTTTCCTATCCCATCGTCGCCATAAGACCTATCTGTGTCGGTGCGACGTAAAGCCCCTAGCAAAAAAAAAAATTAATTATTAAGGGTCTGAATACGTACGACTGTCATGTACCTTGGTACTCGATTTGACACCTGGGAAATATCAGGTTATGTAGACGGTTGATGAACATAAGTTATTTCTTAGAAGAGCGAAGATAATCCTCCGGAAAACGCTCTGGACAGTCCTTGCTAGCCGTTGCTGAGTGAGGTTGAGGAATTTCATTTTGTTTTCCTAGTTCCTCTGTGTCAAATTGAGGCAGCCCCCATAATGTAGGGGTAACGTGCCTGACTTTTACTCGGAAGCCCCCGGCTCGATTCCAGGTCAGTCCAGTTTAGGGATTTTAATTCTTGGTTGAGGGCTGGAATGGAGTTCACTCAGCCTTCTGAGACCAACTGAAGAGCCGCCTGATATGATGTGCAACGGCTCGGTTACGAAAGCCAAAATCAATACGGCTTACGATGTCATTACACAGACTACGTAACATTCCAAAATCTGTTGGCCATCTGGCTGGGCAGGAGTCATCTTGGCAGGCCAAGGCCCTTAACACTTCATAGGCCATTAGTAATATTATAGTAATAATAATAATAATAATAATAATAATAATAATAATAATAATAATAATGTTATTGGCTTTACGTTCCACTAACTACTTTTACGGTTTTCGGAGCACCTCGACGTCTCCGATGAGGGTGGGCGGCATCTGCCATGTGTAGGTAACTGCGTGTTATTGTGGTGGAGGATAATGTTATGTGTGGTATGTGAGTTGCAGGGATGTAGGGGACAGCTCAAGTACCCAGTCCCCGAGCCATTGGAATTAACCAATGAAGGTGACTATTCAGCCAACGAGTCGGACTGCGTGCCAGTAAATCTACCGACACGAGGATGACGTATTTAAGCACCTTCGAATACCACAGGACTGAGCCAGGATCGAACCTGCCAAGCTGGGGTCAGAAGGCCAGCGCCTGAACCGCTTAAGCAACTCATCCCGACTTGGTAATATCATTTACTGCCCTTGTAGTCTATGTTAATTCTTCGTCATTTACAAACACCATGATCACTCAAACGAATGTTAAATAAACAACAAAAACGCAGGCGTATAGGATTCAATGACATTGATTTTGGCAACTGTGAGAATGATTTTCCATTCATTGAATCTTATTTGGTTTGTTAATCTGGAATACATTTCATCTCTTTGGATATTTTGTTTGATATTTTGTGGTTAATTTCTGGAAGATTTCAGAAAATGTGTTCGGTTTGGTCAGTAATAACTTGGTATATATATATTTTAATTTTCAATCATCATTCAGGCATCAATAATCTGCATTTAGGGCTGTCGTCCGGGTGACAGATTCCCTATCATTTGTTTACTTAGCTTTTTCTTACACATTTTCAAAAATTGCAAATTTATCGAACATTTCCCTTGATAATTTATTCCAATCCCTTACTCCTCGTCCTATAAATGAATATTTGCCCTAATGTGTCCTCCTTCGCTCTATAGTAAATAACAACTAATATATTTATATAGAATGCTATTTGTTCGGGGCGTCGACCTATAGAAATCTTTTGCTCCTACTTGCACCATGTGATATGAACCTGCGTGTAATTGGAATGGAGGAAGTGTAGAGTGTTGAATGTGAGGAAAGGAACGTTAAGGACGACACAAACACCCAGCCCCCACGCAAGGGATATTAATCATTTACAACTAAGAAAACCTGACCTAGTCGGAAATCGAACCCGGGGCCGCCGAGTGACAGGCGGACGAGTTGCCCCCTATACCGCGCGGCCGTACAACAACTAACATACATTTATATTTAAACTTTTCCTTGAATTATTTTAGTAGAGGCGATTTAAGGAAGACTATTCTTCAACCAAGGTTATGTAAACAAGAAAATACGATTTTCTTGAAATAGCGTTGTTATTAGTAAACGAAAAGTGTGGTCTAGACTTTCTTTAAACATCTTTGCACTGTAAAGAATTAGTGGACTGTAGTGCCACGGGTTGAGTTGTTCGTATATGTATTTGCTTGTATGTATGTGTGTGTTGTTTCTGCCAGATAGAGTGCACGCGTTGCTACGGAGGTAGGATTGTGACAGAAATGTGCGGCGATTTTTCTTGGATATGTATTTGAGATTCTGCTGTGTATATTTTTCGTAAGCTGGTCACTTCCCACAAGTGCCGAAGATAGCTGTTTTCCTCTGTTAACTCGGAAGGAGCTGCTCTGATCCATCACTGTCGTCTGCAGACCACTTCACAGAAAGTCGGACAAAACGACTCATCCATTCACGTTACACCACTCACCTCGTCTCAACAAAGCTTCTCCCCTACTTGTAACGGACGGTGACGCAGTTTTGTTCGTTCCTAACCCTCTCAGTCGAAGTCAGCAGCGTTAGTGACGTATCAGAAACAGCAAGTTTAAAACTTACTTGCGCGTCGCATTTTAAAACAACATAATTTACTTCAATCGCATATAGGTAAAAATTACACTTACTTCTCATTGTGACACACGTAAGAATTATTGTAAAACCCCTTTCTGCATTTTAGATTTCTAAACTGGTCATTCTTCTTCTTCTTTTCCTGCCGCTTTTTCCCCACACCTGTGGGGTCGCGGGTGCGAACTGCATCGCACATGTGGATTTGGCCCTGTTTTTACGGCCGGATGCCCTTCCTGACGCCAACCCTCTATGGAGGGATGTAAGCACTATTGCGTGTTTCTGTAGTGGTTAGTAGTGTAGTGTGTTGTCTGAATATGATGAGGAGAGTGTTGGGACGGACATATACACCCAGTCCCCGAGCCAGAAGAATTAATCAGAAGCGATTAAAATCCCCGACCCGGCCGGGAATCGAACCCGGGACCCTCTGAACCGAAGGCCAGTACGCTGACCATTCAGCCAACGAGTCGGACTCTAAACTGGTCATTATAAGAAATATTATTATTATTATTATTATTGTTTTTGTTATTATTGGCTTCAAGTCCCACTAACTACTTTTACGGTTTTCGGAGACGCCGAGGTGCCGGAATTTACTCCTGCAGGATTTATTTTACGTGCTAGTAAATCTACCAACACGACGCTGCCGCATTTGAGCACCTTCAAATACCACCGGACTGAGCCAGGATAGAACCTGCCAAGTTGGGGTCAGAAGACCAGCACTTCAACCGTCTGAGCCACTCAGCCCGGCTATTATTATTATTACTATTATTATTATTATTATTATTATTATTATTATTATTATTATTATTATTATTATTATTATTATTATTATTATTATTCATTATACATTCGTCTTCATTATAGACTGGTATTCCTTTCAGCGTTCAGTCTGCAAGCTTATGTGAATTTACTGAAAACCTCCACAATCCTTTATTTGTAACTAGTTCTTAGACCTCGTTTAGCTCCATACATCTTATCTTTAAATCATTAGAAACTGAGTCTAACAACCATCGCCTTTATATATCCATCTAAATGTTCTTAGCATGACCGAATTCATTATTCACCTAAGTAACCTATACTCCTCCATTCTCCTCACGTGAACCCACAACCGAAGCCGAATATGCGTAAATCTTCATCCATCGAATTCATTCCTAACTTATCCTTTACCTCCTCATTTCGAGTACCCTACTGCCATTGTTCCCACCTGTGTGTGCACACGATAATTCTCGCTACTTTCATGTCTGTCACTTCTAACTTTGAATAAGATCCTGAGTCCACCCAGCTTTCACTCCCGTAAAGCAAAATTTGTTTGAAAAGAGACCGATGTAAAGACAAATTAGTGCGGGAGCTGAATACTGTTCATCGCAACTGGAAACTCACTGCATTAGCTTTGCTGCACCTTGAGTCAATCTCTCTCCTGAGAAAGTACACATACTATATACGGTACGGTACCTGTTCCGGTTTTGTAATCCCATTATCGTTTTTTTATTTGCTTTACGTCGCATCGACACAAATAGTTCTTACGGTGACGATGGGATAAGAAAGGGCTAAGAGTGGGAAGAAAGCGTTCGTGGTCTTAATTAAGATACCGTCCCAGTGTTTTCTTAACGTGAAAATGGGAAATCACGGAAAACCATCTTCAGGGCTGCCAACAGTGGGGTTTGAAACCACTACCTCTCGAATTCATTTCTCATAGGTAT
This sequence comes from Anabrus simplex, assembly GCF_040414725.1. Lineage (NCBI taxonomy): Eukaryota > Metazoa > Arthropoda > Insecta > Orthoptera > Tettigoniidae > Anabrus > Anabrus simplex. The sequence goes on along the minus strand of NC_090265.1, from coordinate 585,413,113 downwards.
CTTCCTGTAAACATAATTTTGACGTTAGTGTTGGAAAGGCTAATTTTCATATCATACTCACTTTGGCACGTAGTTTCAAGTTTCACAATATTACACTTAAGGATTTCAGCTTAGTCTGCCATTCAGACCAAATAGTCAGCACAGACTTAACTGCTTACTATATTTCCACCTAACCGAATCCCTCCCTGTCACTTTATAGGGCATAGACCTACCTTGCAGTAGATGATCCATGCAAACTTGAAATAACAATGATGAAAGATTACGGTCTTGTCTATGGCTATGCATGAAGACAGAAATGTGTGGCGATTTTCACTGCAGCCCACCTGTCAACATAAAGACCTTTGATCGCTTTTAATAATCTACCCTTAAGCCCATAATCTCCCAGAACGGCTAACATCTCCCCCCTCGGTATTCTGTCGTATGCTTGCTCTAGACTACGAAACATAAAACATAACTGACAATTCCTCTCGTAGAATTTTTCTGTTATATGGCGCATACTGAAAATCTGATCCTGATACCCCCTCTATGGTCTTAAACCACACTGTTTTTTTCAACTTACTCTCAACCACTGATCGCACCCTCCCTCCCAAAATGCCAGTCAACACCTTGTCTGGTGTACTGACCTATGAAATACCTCTGTAGTTGTTGCAGTCGTTCCTGTTTCCTTGCTTGTAGATAGGTACAAGATACGACTTTCGTCTAGTCAGAAGGTACCTTCCTAACATTCCATGTTTGAAGCCATCTCATCCCTGCCTTTCCACTATATTTCACAATTTCAGCTCTAATCTATTCCTGTTGCTTTATGACAATGGAGTTTCCTTTCCTCTTCCTGAAGCGTAATTTCACTAACATTATTGTGGTTCGTAGTGTGGGTTACTGTAGCCACGCCCTAGTTCGTGAACCATGGGCAAAGGCTGAGCGGTCCGTAAGTGGTCCTGAGAGTCAAATTGACCGGTGGTCCCTAACCCATTAGAGGAGAGATTCTCACTGGGACTATGTGTATCTTCCTGTTAACATAATTTTTATTTTAGTGCTGGAAAGGCTAATTTTCATTTCGCAGACGAGGGACTCCTTGGAAACAATTTGGCGAAAGAAATGGAATTCGATGGGGAGGTATCAATGTTAATAGGGCTCACGAGAGAAAGAAATTAAAAGACTGAGTCAACAAATAGGGTACATCTGGATGTGCCAGTAGTTAGCATGTAATTAGTTGTACAGGGATAGAATATTGTCACACTGCATTTTATCCTTCAATACACCTTCTTGCAATAAAAAGTAGTTAACGAAAGCTTATCAGTTGGCATCAATAACAGCGAGAATTTTATAACTTTTCCAACGTAACGGACATGAGTTCTGCAGTGGGTTAGCTTTTCTCACCCCTCCCCCCCCCCCCCCAGTAGTTCAACGTCGCACTAATGCACCGAAGGTTTTCGGCGACAAAAGGATTGGGAAGGTAGCGGCTGTGGCCTTAATTAAGGAACAGCCCTAGAATTTACCTGATGTGAAAGTGGGATACTACGGAAAGTAATTTTCAGGGCTTCCGACGTTGGGATTCGGACTTACCATCTCCCTAATGCCAGCTCACAGCTACGCGACCCAATTCGCGCGGTCAACTCGTTCAGTAACTCTTCAGAGTAACTGGACAATTTCATTCTTTAGAAGTTTGAAGTTGTATAATATAATACCAATAGAATTCCTAATAAGCTTCAGCAGCTGTATTTTAAGGGGCTGCCTGGCCGAGGCGGTAAAAGCGTGGTCGGTTCATAACATTTCTGGGGATATATTAAAGGCTATGGGTTGGGATATAGTGCCGTGTCTGAAATACTTATTTGATTACTGTTTGCATAAAGGAGCTATACCAAATGAATGGAAAGATGTAATAGTAACGACAGTGTACAAGGGAAAGGAAAATTACAGGCCAGTCACGTTGACATGTGTAGTTTGTAAGCTCTGGGAAAGCATTCTTTCTGATTATATTAGACACGTTTGCGAAATTTCGAACTGATTTAATAGAAGGCAGTTCGGATTTAGGAGAGATTGTTCCACTGAAGCTTAACTTGTAGGATTCCAGCAAGATAATGCAGATATTTTAGATTCAGGATGTCAAATATCCTTCCTCCAGTCCTTCCTCCGAGGAATGAACCTGGTACTAATTTTTATGTAGGTTGAGTGAAAATCTCAGGGCTATGTGTTCTTCCGAAAATGTAAATTTTGTATCTTAAATTTTTCGACTTCCTCTCGGGAAATTGACATATCCAAGACTTTTGATAGAGCAGATCATGGGAGGTTAGTGACAAAAATGAGGGCAATTGGAATAGACAAAGTAGCATTTGAATGGGTGGCTACATTTCTCGAAAATAGAACTCAGAGAATTAGAGTAAGTATAGCGTTATCTGATCCTGCAATTATTAAGAGGGGGTAACGCAAGGCAGTATTATTGGACCCTTCTGTTTTCTTATATATATGAATGATTTATGAGTAAAAATCTGGAATCACAGATAAGGCTATTCTCGGATGATTCTGTATAGAGTAGTAAAAGAGTTGTAGGATTCTGAGCGGCTGCAGGGGGACCTAAAAAATGTAGTGAGATTGACAGCAGACAATGGTATGAATGTAAATGGGATGAAAAGTCAAGTTGTAAGTTTCACCAAGAGGAAAAGTCCTCTCAGTTTTAAATACTGTGTAGATGGGATGATAGTATCTCATGGGGAACAATGTAAGTACCTAGGTGTTAGTATAAGGAATTATCTTGCTATTGGCTTTACGTCGCACCGACAGAGACAGGTCTTATGACGACGATGGGACAGGAAAGGGCTAGGAGTGGGAAGGAAGCGACCCCAGCATTTGCCTGGTGTGAAAATGCCGACAGTGGGGTTCGAACCCACTATCTCCCGAATACTGGATACCGGCCGCACTTAAGCGACTGCAGCTATCGAGCTCGGTGGGAATGATCTTCATTGGGGTCATCATATTAACGAGGTAGTTAAGAAAGGTTACAGATCTCTTCACATGGTTACGAGAGTATTTACGAGTTGTAGCAAGGATGTGAAGGAGAGGGCGTATAAGTCTCTTGTAAATAATTTCTAGCCGAGTGCAGTCCTTGTAAGGCAGACCCTCCGATGAGGGTGGACGGCATTTGCCATGTGTAGGTAACTGCGTGTTATTGTGGTGGAGGATAGTGTTGTGTGGTGTGTGTGTGTGTGTGTGTGTTGCAGGGGTGTTGGGAACAGCACAAACAACCAGTCCCCAAGCCTAGGGAATTAACCATTTAAGGTTAAAATCTCCAACCCAGCCGGGAATCGAACCCGGGACCCTCTGGACCAAAGGCCACCACGCTTGCCATTTAGCTATGGAGCCGGACAAGGTTCTGGTAAGACCGCAGTTAGGGTATGGCTCCAGTGTTTGGGACCCTCATCAGGACTACTTGATACGAGAACTAGAAAAGTAAAAGTGGGAAAAGGTACCAAAAAAATATTTAAAAAAAAAAATAATAAAAAAAAACTATAGGCCTATGAAAAAGCAATCAGTTTAATGGACATTGGTTTTCGTGGCTGATTGTTATCTATTAAATAAGTAAATAACATTATATATATTATTTCTGGATTAAAGCTACTTTCTATTAACGAGCCTTTCACAAAAAATACTTTCCATTGATTGATTGATTGATTGATTGATTGATTGATTGATTGATTGATTGATTGATTGATTGATTAATTTGAGTATTTAAAGATTATGGAGTATTTTAGCCAATTTTATCGGTAAATAAGAACGTGTCACATCCACCACTAGACTAAAGGTTAACTCTAATCATAGGAGAAAGAAGAGAAGGTCCGATCCTTGGGGAACAATGAATATATCGTCAAAGGAAAGGGAAGGAAATACGTGAATTACAAACATTAAAAAGATGAAAGCGAGAAGCGTGGCACTAAACAGCAAGAGGCCCCATTATTGTCATTCAACACACCAAATTTGAGAGTCCCGGAGGGATCATCCCAATCAGTCACCTTTTAGTACGCAGGTTATATTGTGGATATATGCCCCACCTCTCAACAGGCTCAGTGGCTCAGACAGATAAGGCGCTGGCTTTCTGAGAAGTTTGGTGGTTTCGATCCTGAGGCAGTCCAGTGGTATTAGCAGGTTCTCAAAGCTCAAATACGTCAACTCCATGTCGTTAGATTTATTGGCACGTAAAATAACTCCTGCGATACAAACTTCCGCTCCTCGGTGTAAAACCATTATTATCACCATGGAATAATTAACGTATAATTTGATCCTTGATCCCTTAAAACGGCGGTAAGTATTTATTATCATAACCACTTTTCTGACCCAAGAGAAAGTAAGTTTGTTCATACGAAAAGAGAATGATAATTAAGCTCTCCTTCTGGTACTGGGTCATCACTTGCGCCACTTCTCCATTCAGTGAATGTGTGGCCCTTGAACTCTCTATGTCAGTTCTGCGGTTTGAAGTTTGAATGAAAGTAGAACAATGGTACGCATTGATTGAGATGTATTGTTCTTGCCGGACAACGCACCTTCAGAGGAAGCGCGGCATACTTACTAATGAGATCACAGAGGTCATTCCAAAGGAAGCAAGATCATCTTTTCGGCATCTAAGTGAGGAATTCAAAAGAAGTTGAAGTATTTAAACATAGTTGAAACAGACGTCAGTTGTTAGTTTCTCCTGTAGTTAGTGTTATTGGGTGGTTAGGTTTTAGCTTCATTATCACTTGTAATGTTAAGCTCGTACCTATAGTACCGGTATTGTAAGCTGTAGTTTTAAGCATTGGAAATACTTAAGTTGTGTGTGAATTTGCATATGATGATACTGGATTCAGAATGTTAAACTACAGTAATAGTATTTTTCTTGTAATAGTTTCTTTCCTTGGAATTGCTTTTTGTAAAATTGTTGTTGTTGTTGTTGTTGTTGTTGTTGTTGTTGGGTAATTATACTTTAACTTTACTTTATTATCACACTACTGTAAGAGACCATTGCCACCGAGATATTTTCCTATTGCTGTGTATTTGTTTATAATAATAATCACCTTCTTGGCCCTAAAAACAAATAAATTGTTGCACATTTCTGTATGATGTCAAAATTTATGTTCTGGAAATCCTATAAAATTAACTGCTGGGTAAAAAATGGCACGGCTGATGACATGAATGTTGTATTTTCTTTGTTTTGTTTTTGGTGTGTGGCCTCCAGAGGCGTGGTGCAGGTCTTTCGAGTTGACGCGGTATAGGCGACCTGCGTGTCTCTGAGGATGGGGCCCTACCTAAGATGAAATATAATGCTGAAGACGACACAAACACCCAGCCCCCGAGCCATAGGAATTAACTGATAAAAGTTAAAATCCCCGACCCAACGGTAATTGAACCCGGGATCCCTTTGACCAAAGGCCAGCACGCTAACCATGTATCCATGGAGCCGGACCGGGATGCTGGCCTTTGGTCACAGGGGTCCCGGGTTTGATTCCCGGCAGGGTCGGGAATTTTTACCTTAATTGGTTAATTTAGCCGGCACGGGGGCTGGGTGTATGTGTCATCTTCATCATCATTTCATCCTCTTCATGACGCGCACGTAGCCTACGGGCGTCAAATCAAAAGACCTGCATCTGGCGAGCCGACTTGTCCTCGGACACTCCCGGCACTAAAAGCCATACGCAATTTCATTTCATTTCAGCCATAAACGTTAGGACCATTAAAACTACAATAATAATTACAAAATACGACAGACCACAGAATACTAATGTACCTCGAAGATGAGGTAAGTTAAAAGATAAAAAGTTTAATATTCCGTCCTGTACCGGTATATGGAAAGTGGTTCCTTATTAAGCCTATGGGGAACTGAAGGAATACCAGCACCTCATCTCAGGTGCGTGGAGTGAAAATACTCTCTTTGTTGTGTAGCTAAAAGTTCTGGTTATTTTCCCCGTCTTAAACAAGAATCACCAGGACCTCCACCATTTAATACTTCTAAATATTTACAGTGCGCAAAGGACCTAGACTGGATGATCTAACTGTAGAAAACTGTATACATGAGGGCACCTGGAAATACTAAGCAAGAGGAAAACTGATGCAATTTATGAGTATGAATTTAATATGCATGAACATGAATTTCCAAAAAACAATGACACAGGCATGTGGCAGAATAGTGTTCTTCTGAAAGGGATTGTAACTATAATTGCGAGACTTCTATCATTAAAAACCATTATTATTATTATTATTATTATTATTATTATTATTATTATTATTATTATTATTATTATTATTATTATTATTATTATTATTATTATTATTATTATTATTATTATTATTATTATTAGCCTTTGCTGGCAAGAGCTAGTGTTTACAGTGCAAAATGTCTTCTGGTGTGGGCGAAAACAAATTTCTTACTTTCACTGAACTGTCCCAGTCTCCTTGGCTTTGAAACATGAAAGTGATCGAGGTATGAGTGATGCTAGTAATGCCAGTTGTTATGCAGCCAGTCCCTGTTATGAATGGTGTGAAAATATTGCCCATAGGGTCGGTTGGTGTGTTCATTTTGGTGCAAACAGATGTAATAACAACTTCTGGCTCCGTGAGAAAAGCAACGGGAAACTACACCACTTCTCGTTTCCCTAGTATGCCTCTTCAGTGAGAACTAGGGCACCAATGACAACTGATGGCAGAGCTGTTGAGGATCAAACCACCCTCCGGGTGAGCACTCAAGAGACATATTATTATTGTTATTATTATTATTATTATTATTATTATTATTATTATTATTATTATTATTATTATTATTATTATTATTACTATCCTTTCTTTCTTTCTTTCTTTCTTCCTTAGCTAAGCCCATTTTTTTTTTTTTTTTTTTGCTATTTGCTTTACGTCGCACCGACACAGATATGTCTTATGGCGACGATGGGACAGGAAAGGGCTAGGAGTGGGAAGGAAGCAGCCGTGGCCTTAATTAAGGTACAGCCCCGGCATTTGCCTGCTGTGAAAATGGGAAACCACGGAAAACCATCTTCAGGGCTGCCGACAGTGGGACTCGAACCCACTATCTCCCGATTACTGGATACTGGCCGCACTTAAAGCCCAATTTAAAGAGCGCGTTTGAACTTAGATGGTCTGACGGCTTCTTCTTCTTCCTCTTTTTACAAAATCTCTTCATGAATTCACTGTGGTGTTTTTTTTTTTTTTTTTTTTTTTTGTTCTTCTGTCCTCTGTTTCCCAGTAGTCTTTTTGACTTTTTCTGTGATTTGCAACCAGAATTCCAAAGACTTAGCGATTTTTATGCTATCGTCTGTAGCATTTATTTCTTATAAAATTATTATTATTATTATTATTATTATTATTATTATTATTATTATTATTATTATTATTTACAATTTTCTTTAAGTCGCAGATAGGTCTTACGGCGACGGTGGGATAGGAAGGACCGAGGAGTGGGAAGGAAGAGGCCGTGGCCTTAGGTAGGCCCTACAACGACAGCATTATTATTATTATTATTATTATTATTATTATTATTATTATTATTATTATTATTATTATTATTATTATTATTATTATTATTATTATTATTATTATTATTATTGTATTCTTATATTTATTGTTGTTTTTGTAGTTATTTTGGTTGCTATTACTAGCCTCGTGCAGTTCCTCTTACGAGGGTAGGCGGCATCTGCCATGTATGGGAAATTTGCATGTCACTGTGGAGTATTATAGCATTGTGTGTAGTGTTTTACCTCCAGGAATACTGGGCACGGCAAAATAATCCAGTCGCCGAGCCAAGAGAGAATCGACCGCTTGAGATGAAATTCCTCGACCTATTTGGGAATGGAACCCGGGACCGTGAGAACTGAAGACCAAAACGCTGACCATTCAGCCTATCCTATCGTCACCATAAGACCTACCTGCATCGTCCGGCTGCATGACTAAATGGTTAGCGTGCTGGCCTTTGGTCACAGGTGTCCCGGGTTCGATTTCCGGCAGGGTCAGGAATTTTAACCATAATTGGTTAATTTCGCTGGCATGGGGACTGGGTGTATATTTCGTCTTCATTATCATTTCATCCTCGTCACGACACGCAGGTCGTCTACGGGAGTCAAATCGACCTACATCTGGCGAACCGAACTTGTCCTCGGACACTCCCGGCACTAAAAGCCATACGCCAGTTCACGTCTACCTGTATCGCTGCGACGTAAATACTCTGGATATTACAATAAAATTAAGGGGAAAATTAGGTAATAAACTTATTAATAATAGAGGGCATCTTAGAGCATGCAGTGCATGGTTTTCATGTTCTATACCTTTTCATCACTAGCAAACGTCATATTTATATTACAGAACTAGCAATGTTCGAATCGCTGGGAATACACACCCCAACTGGCAGCAGGGCGAGCCTTAACATGCCGGGCGACACCACCCTGTACCTATCACAATGGACAATTGTTTGCCATTTTCACACCAAAGATGCCTACGTGGCTCAGGCGGCAGCGCGCCGGCCTCTCACCGCTGGATTTCGTGGTTCAAATCCCGGTCACTCCATGTTAGGTTTGTGCTGGACAAAGCTGAGACTGGACAGGTTTTTCTCCGGTAACTCTGGTTTTCCCTGTCATCACTCATTCCAACAACACTCTCAAATATCACTTCATTTCATCTGTTAGTCATTAAACATTGCCCCAGAGGAGTGCGACAGGCTTTGGCAACCGGCACAATTCCTATCCTCGCCGTTAGATGAGGGCTTCATACATTCCATTCCTCACCCGGTCGAATGACTGGAAACAGGCCGTGGATTTTCATTCATTTCACACCAGTTACGGTCACTTCCTTCCCACTCCTAGCTCCTATCCCATCGTCGCCATAAGACCTAGGCTACCTGTATCGCTGCGACGTAAAGTAGATTGAAAATAAAATTAAAAAATCTCTGGATATTATGATAAAATTATGGGGAAAATTAGGTAATAAACATATTAATTACAGAGGGCATCTTTGATCTTAGATCATGCAGTACATGGTTTTCATGTTCCATACCCTTTCACCACTAGCAAACGTCATATTTATATTACAGGACTAGCAATTACCCGCGGCTTCGCTCGCGTGAATTTCATAATTTGTTTAAAGTAATTGTTCAATACTATGGCATTATCTGAACATCCCTAAAGTATAAAATCTCACCGAAAAATTGAGTTTCATTTACCCTAGAAACTCTTTGTAAACCACGCTTGCAGTATTGCCTTTTGGGGCTAAGATGACCATGCGACATAATACTGTACATGTGAGAACCAGTCTTCACTCAAGTCGGAAAAATGTTACTGTTTATTAAAGGAGATTTAAAATACCTATTTCCACGTCTGTGACATTTTCAGTTCTTGAGACATAAGTTTCCCCATACAAGGAATTTAACCCCTTTATCAGTCCTTCCCTCCCCCTGTGGGTGGGGGTGGTAGAATAACACCCACAGTATCCCCTGCTTGTCGTAAGAGGCGACTAAAAGGGCCCCAGGGGCTCTGAATTTTGGAGCGTGGGTTGGCGACCACGGGGCCCTTAGCTGTGTCCTGGTATTGCTTTTTGGCATTGCATTGTTTTCCGAAAACAAAAACATGCATGTTCCTTTATTTTTAAAGGAGATTCCAAATACCAATTTTCCCGTCTGTATAATATCTTCAGTTTTTGAGATATGAGTATCCTCATAAAACATAATTCAACTCTTTCCTCACTTCTTTTCAGCCCCCGTTAAGTGCCTTTTTTGAAAACTAAAAGTACATGTTCCTGTATTTTAAAGGACTTTACAAATACCAAGTTTCACGTCTGTAACATGTTAAGTATTTGACATAAACTGTAGATATACCTATACTCTTTTTAAACATTCGCCCGCTTTTTCGATTCTTTTCAGCCCCTTAAGTGGATTTTCCGAAAACGAAAAAATACATGTTTCTTTTTAAAGGAGATTCCAAATACCAGATTTCACGTCTGAAAAACATCTTCAGTGTTTGAGATAATTATAAATTATATGTATCCTCATAAAAAGAATTCAACTTCTTCACGTCTTTCCACCACTCTCCCTCCTTAAGTGGGCTTTCCGAAAACCATAAATCCGTGTTTCATTATATTTAAAGGAGATGCAAAATACCAACTTTGACGTCTGTAACATCCCCAGTTTCTGAGAAAAAAGTATCCTCATAAAGAGAATTCAACTACATGTTTACTTTTTTTTTTTTTTTTTTGCTAGTTGCTTTACGTCGCACCGACACGGATATGTCTTATGGCGACGATGGGACAGGGAAGGGCTAGGAGTGGGAAGGAAGCGGCCGTGGCCTTAATTAAAGTACAGCCCCAGCATTTGCCTGGTGTGAAAATGGGAAACCACGGAAAACCATCTTCAGGGCTGCCGACAGTGGGGTTCGAACCTACTATCTCCCGAATACTGGATACTGGCCGCACTTCAGCGACTGCAACTATCGAGCTCGGTTGTTTACTTATTTTCAGTCCTCTTCCCTTAGGTCGGTTTTTCGAAGACAAAAAATACGTGTTTCTCTATTTTTAAAGGAGATTCCAAACACCAGTTTTCACCCCAATAACATAATTAGTAATTTTAGATATAAGAATCCCCATACAAATAATTCAACTAATATTTTTCAATTCCTTCAACGCCCCTTAGTAATTTTCCGAAAACAAAAGAATACGTGTTTTTTACTTTTAAAGGAGATTCCAAATACCAATTTTCACGTCTGTTATCCTCATAAAAAGAACCTAACTCCTTTTTCATTTCCCCCCTCCCACAAAGTTGATTCAGTCCCCCTTGCGTGTTTCTTTCTTTTTAAAGGGGGATTCAAAATACCAATTTTCACGTCTGTAACCTTCCGTTTTTGAGGTATAAGTATCCCCATAAAAGGAATTCAATTTCTTCACTTCCTTTCACCCTCCCCATTAAGTGAATTTTCCGAAAACAAAAGTATGTGTTTATTTATAAAGGAGCTTCCAAATACCAATTACCACGACTGTAACATCTTTAGTTTTTGAGTAAGTTATATGAAACCTCATAAAAAGTATCAACTCATCCCCCGCCCCAAGTTGATTTTCCACCAAAAATGCGTGTTTCTTTATTTTTAAAGAAGAATCAAAATATCAATTTTCACGTCTGTAACATCTTTACTTTTTAGATATAAGTTTCCTCATACAAATAATTGAATTGTTTCATTCCTTCACTCACCCTTTATTGTATTCTGAAAACAAAAAAAATACGTATTTCTTTATTTATAAAGTTACCATGACTGTAACATCTTCAGTTTTTTTAGATAATATGATTGAAACCTCATAAAAATAATGCAACCCCACCCCCCGCCCCCAAATTGATTTTCCACCAGAAATACGCATTTGTTTACTTTTACAGGTGACTCCAAATACCAATTGTCACGTCTGTAACATCTTCATTTTTAAGATCACTATCCTAATAAAAAGAATTCAACCCCATTTTCAATCTTTTTTACCCCCGTTAAGTGTTTTTTCCAAAAACAAAAATGCGTGTTTCTTTATTTTCAAAAGATAGTAAAAATACCAATTTTCACATCTATAACATGTTACGTTTTTGAGATGTTCTGTAGATATGCTCATTTTAAAAAATTCACCACCCATTCACTGTTCCCCTTAAGTGTATTTAACGAAAACCAATTTTCTATGTTTGTTTACTTTTAGAGAAGATTCCAAATACAAAAAAATGTTACGTTTTTTTAGATATACTGTAGGTATAGTCTTTTTAAAAGTTCGCCCCACCCCCCTTGTCACTCCCGTTCACCCCCAGTTAATTGGATTTTCCAAAAAATACGTGTTTGTTAATTTTTAAAGGAGATTCCAAATACCAACTTTCATGCCTGTAACATCTTCAGTTTCTGAGATTTAAGTATCCTCATTATAGTTATTCAACCCCACTTTTTCACCTTTTTACCCCTCTTAATGAGATTTTCCGAAAACAAAATATTCGTATTTATTTTTAATGTAGATTCCACACACACATTTTTATGTCTGTAAACTTTTAAGTTTGTGGGATATAGATATACTCATTTAAACAATTCGGCCTCCTTTTCATCCCCTTAGTGATGGAATCTATATAAATAAAATTGTTTCTGTTTGTCTGTTTGTCTGTCTGTTTGTCTGTTCCACCATCACGTCGAAACGGCTGGATAGATCTCAACCAAACTTCATATTTAGAGTATACTGACCCCGGGGAAGGTTTCGATATGCATATCATTTTAAAATCTTTGAAAAGACGGGGGTTTTATAGGAAAAACTGATTTCCTTCATTTTCTCTTATACTATTATAGGCAAAATATCGAATTTGTCGTATAAGGACGAGACAAAGCTCAATTTAATCCTCTTGACGCAAAGAACAAAACTCGGTAAGCCCTACGGGCCCGAAAACCATGTTTTAAGGCCCTAAAACCAACCGTTACGGAGATATTGGCACCACACTACCCCTGCTCTAGGAATCGGATAAAGAAATGAACTGCCGTAACCATGGCAACGTCAGCTCCAGGATTCTAGAGCAGTGAGATTATGCATGTACGTTTGGGCATAGCTGTCAACCAAAATAGGTACAAATAAGACTTAATATCTGGGAAAAAAATATACTGTTGTGTAAGGCACTCATAGGACTCCTTTGGGCGGGGATGGAAAGGGGGTGAAGAACGAGTGTAAAAATCTATATAAATAAAATTGTTTCTGTTTGTCTGTCTGTTTGTCTGTTCCACCATCACGTCGAAACGGCTGGATAGATCTCAACCAAACTTCATATTTAGGGTATACTCATCCCGGAGAAGGTTTTGATATGCATATCATTTTAAAATCCTTGAATAGACAGGGGGTTTATAGGAAAACCAGAATGGTTTTTCCACCATCACGTCGAAACGGCTGGATAGATCTCAACCAAACTTCATATTTAGAGGATACTCATCGCGGGGAAGTTTTCCATATGCATATCATTTTAAAATATTTGAATATATGGGGGGTTTATAGGAAAATCAGAATGGTTTTTCCACCATCACGTCGAAACGGCTGGATGGATCTCAACCAAACATTGTATTTAGAGTATACTAATCCCGGGGAAGGTTTAGATATGCATATCATTTTAAAATCCTTGAATAGACGGGGGGTTTATAGGAAAACCAGAGTGGTTTTCCCACCATCACGTCGAAACGGCTGGATAGATCTCAACCAAACTTCATATTTAGAGGATACTCATCGCGGGGAAGTTTTCCATATGCATATCATTTTAAAATATTTGAATATATGGGGGGTTTATAGGAAAATCAGAATGGTTTTTCCACCATCACGTCGAAACGGCTGGATGGATCTCAACCAAACATTGTATTTAGTGTATACTAATCCCGGGGAAGGTTTAGATATGCATATCATTTTAAAATCCTTGAATAGACGGGGGGTTTATAGGAAAACCAGAGTGGTTTTCCCACCATCACGTCGAAACGGCTGGATAGATCTCAGCCAAACTTCATATTTAGAGTATACTCATCCCAGGAAAGGTTCCGATATGCATATAATTTTAAAATCTTTGAATAGACGGGGTGTTTATAGGAAAACCACAGTGGTTTTCCTCTATTTTCTCTTATACTATTGATTTTCTGTAAACTTCGTTTACCGTACGTGAAACGTCTCTTCATTATAAACAACTTTCGTTATGTTCATAATTTACCTTACTCTTCACATGACGGAGAAATTTACAATTTTCTGCTGGTATCATGCTCTGCATTTAGTGACCGACAGACCGACAACGAACCTACAGGTTACCATGGCAACGTCTCTGACTGCATGCCAGTAGGGAAGTAACGTATTGCCATTTTCCTCATCATGCTTTTAAATTCGTGGTTGTTCCTTGGGTAGATGGCAAGAGAGGCATCAATCGGCTCATCTGCGGGATATTGGCGGAATATCGTTGGAGGTTATAACCGCCCTCGAATAGATTAAGTAATAACACCATTAGTCATCTTCATATTTGTTTACCTAAGAATCACTGAACCTAAATTTCTCCTCTGTTAGCGCTTTATTATATCCATAACTCACGGCATTTATTTATTTGTCGTTATCCGACTGTCCTCATTTATAATCCATTTTCTATTAGTTTCAACATTCTTAACTGTATTATTTTCTTCCTTAATTACGCCGTATGTACGTGAATGCTAGAAACTACTGGATGCATTTCCACCAAGATTCGTATTTAGAATACACCTGTCCTTGATAGGTTTCAGGGCAAATATTGTTTCTAAATCCCTGAACTAACTGGGGGTTTATACGAAACCGAAACAGTGATTTTGCACTTCCAAAAAATATACACAACAAAAGTTTATGGAAGTCTACCTACCTTGGTAGAAATTAATGTCTAAACCTTTTTTTCTCATGTGCATCATTTCGATACGAGGATCAATAAGGGAGATATCATTAAAGGACCGTTTTTCTGTACAAGTCCCATCGGACTTAACTCACGAGCGGGTGCGTGTAAAGCGTATTCCTTACAACTTGAAAACTACTGAAGACATTCGAAACAAAATTTATATTTAGCATCCACCTGTCCAAAGGTAGGTTTTAAACGTAAATAACATTTCATGTTCCGGAATGGACTGGCGGTTTATAAGGAACCGAAATGGTGATTTTACTCTTCCACAATATATACAGAACAAGACCAACCTGACTGGAAATCGACCAAACCTGATGGAATTCCACCTCTAAACCTTTTTTTTCATGTGCATTTTTTCGTCAGGAGGATTAATAAGGGAGATATCATGAATGGTCACTTTTGCAGGTTAAGTCCAGCGGACATAGCCCAAAAGGTGTTTTACATGGAGCAGATTCCTTATCTATATAAATCAAATCGTAACGACTGTGTACCTCTACACTGACTATTTTGGCGAAATTTTCGTACAGCTTTCCGTTTAAGGGGTAATAATAACAATCTCCATAATTTTTGATTTCCTGAAAGTCCTAATTTTTACCCGCCTCGCCCAAAATCCACATTGTGGCATAATCTGCCAGAAGAATAAGAAGATAATTGAAATTTGACAAAATTATACGTTTTAGCCTGTAACGAATGAAAAATCCTATATCATTAAATTTTTCATTTTTTATCCCCGAAGAATATCGAAATATGCAGGCAATTTTAATGATGGTGCAGACCTTCGGAAATTCCTATCACGTAACGGATTGCACAATCTCCGTTCAATTTGGAATGATCTACAACCTTGGTCTTATGACTTTATGCCGTATCTGTATCCCTTTTACGTTTGATTTTTCTCTATTAATCGATGTTAAGTCAATTTGGAATTTTCACATGCATTATTCATACTTTCAATTACTTACATGAAATACAGAATCATCAAACTCTTCACGAAAATTGGCCCACTCAGTAGCCATTTGTGAGCCAAATGCTACGTATGTAGCTGTCACATTATTATCCGAAAAGTAATGTAATGTGAGATGATCTTACAAAACCTTTACCCTGTTCCACGTTTCTAAATATGACCCAAGAATAGATGACATATCATTGGACCAGCCATTTAGGCCACTAAATCCGGCGTGTCTTATGGTATAATCCTTTGTCGATATGACGTACGTTTAGTAGCAGTTAATCTGTAAATGAAGGTCTTCAATATTGTAAACACGCATATACTTTCGTATGTCGATCTATATATATTCACTGATGTCGATTTAGCGATCGAGAAAGGGTCGGTCTGCTATTGTAATCAGTACTCCCCACACCGACTTTGACTGGCAGTAGGAAAGGGTTCCTTCTCCAACTCCTGTGTAACTGTCATTAGTAAGGAAGGCCTACAATTGTAATGAATAGTTCCCTTCTCGATTTGACTTGCAGAAGGTAAGTGAGCATGCAGTTTTGTTTAAAACTCCCCTACCCGATTGTGTTTGGCAGTAGGCAAGGGTGCCCGCCATTATAAAGAAATGTACTCATCTAAAATGTGACTGGCATTAGGCATAGTGGCCTGCTATTTTGATGGAAACTCACCAACTTGGTGTGACTGGCAGTACGCTGGCTGGCAGTAGGAAAAGGGGCCTGTCATTATAATGATAACTGCACAACTCAATTTCGAGTGATAGTAGGGTAATTGCCTGCCATTATAATAAAAACTGTAATCTGTCTGGAGGTAGGAAAGGGGGCTGCCATTTTAACGAAAACTCCCCAAATCGATTCTGTCCGCATAGTAGGCAATGGGGCCTGCAATTATAATGTAAACTTCCCAACCTGATTGTGAATGCCAGTAGGCAAGTGAGCCTGCCGTTATATCACAAATCCGTAACAAACACTTTACATTGGAAACGTACGGGGACCTCCCCATGCTCTTTCTCGGATAACGCTAAGAGACATGCAATTTTAAAACTATCTTATTTACTGCATGTACACTATTTACTTCGATATTCGAATACAATGTAGAATACCGTAGCGAAGCACGGGTACATTCGCTAGTATCCAAAAATACTCCCTTAGCGAGCACCTACACTCTAATATAAATATATCCCTAAAATTTCATTTCTTTACGTCCAGTAGTTTTGACTCAGCGATGATGAATCAGTCAGTCAGTCAGTCAGTCAGTCAGTCAGTCAGTCAGTCAGTCAGTCAGCACATATATATAGATGTGTGACGCACGAACAGAGAAGACTTTGATAACGAAAGCAACCCATTGTCTCTAAGAAAATATTTTCAGATGTTTTTAGAGTCAATAAATTAACAAGATTATCATCTTCCAGATGTCAGTTTTCCCTTGTTTTATTATTTTTTTAAATTATTTACTCAAGAAAGGGCGCCTGAACCGAGGCTCTTAATGGTGCAATACAAGGATTAAATATTGGCAGAATTTACAAAATATTTACAATACAATAATACCTTATTTATAAATACGTTGCAGTCTTAGGGAAGGGGAAACCCTTAAAAATATACTGTATAAGACCACTGCATATTACTTGGTTTATAGGATTTACTGCTCATTTTCTTTTGTCCATTGATTATTAATTTTTTGTTTAAATTTTGTAATTGCTGTTGCCTATTGTACAGTATTTGTTTTGGGGTGAGCACTATACACCTTCACAGAGTATTGTCATAAGGAGTTACAACCATACTTACTAGTTTTTACAAATTCGGTATGGACTCTCTCCGCTCTTTGAATGTTGTATGAGAGTATGTCAGAATTTATGATACAGATAGTGTTTGTATGAACCAAATTATACTTGATTTTATATACCATCATAGCTGAAGATCTATCAATTAACACGTGGGGTGGTAGAAGTCTGCATTTCATATACAAATAATCCGTAGGTGTTAGGGGCGGTAAATTATAAAGTATTTTAATGCTCTTATTTTTAAAATGGCAACTTTCTCAAAGAGCTCCTTATTGCAACATCCCCAAACATGAATTATATAAGTCAGGTGACTTTCAATGAGAGCATGATAAATATATTTCTTATGGTTGAATTAATATCTTAGTCTGTGAAGCACTCCAATTGCTAGAGTTATTTTTTGCATATGGTTTTAACTTCTTCGTTCCAGTCAAGCATTTCATCTATTTTTAAACCTAGAGATTTAGTAAATTGTACTCTTTGTAAAGGATGATCAAAAATGTTTATGTAAGATCAAGAGGATTGCACATGAGGGCTTGTGAAAAATCACGCAGTTGGTCTTGCTAAGATTGATGGATAGTCTATTGTTTGAAAGCCAAGTTTGTAAAAAGCTAACGTCATACTGCATTTTTACTTCAAGTTCTTTAGCAGAAGTATCAACATAAAAAATATTTGTATCATCTGCATAAAGAGGTATTTGTCCTTGTAATTTTAGGGAGCCTATATCATTCACAAATATTAGAAAGAAAATTGGACCCAGTACTGAATCCTGAGGAATTCCAATTGATTTAGGAAGAGATAAACTTTTTGAATTTCGTATATGAAACGAACTGTGATCGATCACTGAGATAATCCTTAAAGCAGGTTATTGCTACACCTCTTACTCCTGCTTCTTGCATTTTTCTGATCATGATCTCGTGATCAACTGTGTCAAAGGCTTGTCTTTAGTCTATAAATAACCCAGAATCTAATTTTCGTGAATCAACAGCTTCCTGCAGTCTAATGATAATATCCTCAACAGGACTGTATGTGCTGGAATTTGGAATAAAGCCACATTGATACTTATAAAAGTAATTATTCTTAAGAAGGAACATTAAATATCTTATTTTAACAATTTTTCTAATAATTTGGCTAAAATGGGAATGATAGGGGTCGATCTGTAGTTTTAAATGTCTAATTTATCTAAGCCCTTATGGATGGATATAACTTTGGCAATTTTTAACAATAGAGGAACTGTACCTTCAGGTAACGATTTGTTAATAAATGCAGTGATGTATGGAACTAACTCGGTTGATAATTGTTTGAGAATTGTGTTGCTTAAACCATAAAAATGGCAACTACTGGATATTTTTAGTTCTTTTATCACACATGCTACTTCTTCGTTGTCAGTTGGATACAGGAATAAACAATTTCTTGGCGCTGTGTGACAACTATGTGGATTGCTGGTATTGGCTGTAGGCAAATTAACAGCTAGATCATGACCAATACTAGTAAAATATTCATTTAATGTTGTTGATATATCACAGGGGTTGGTGATTATACTATTATTAATTTTTAGTTGAATATCTCTATTTTTGCTATCTGTTGTTTGAAGTATCTCGTTAACTCATTTTCAGTGATTTTTACTAGAAACTAACCTGTTACTGTAATAATAACTTTCAGCTTCTCTTTTAAGTTTAGTGACCTTATTACAGAGTATTTTACATTCATGTTTTAGATATTCTGAGACTACTGTCATCCCCTTCCCAACCTATAGGGCCTACTGCTGTCTCTTAATTTTTCCATTTTTTACTTTTATTTTTTATGAGGTTGAGGAGTTCAGGAGTCATCCATGGACATCCTGAGATTTTATATCTTGATTCAGTTATTGTCTTAAAACTGGATATGCTGGATTCTGATAAGAAATTAGTTAACTTATGAACCGTAGTTTCACATTTGTCATTAGCATCAACGGATTTTTAGATAAAAGTTTCCTGGGGCTTTTAATGTCTATTTTTAGGGTGTATGTTGTGGAATATTTAAAAATACTACTACTGTTTCTTACTGGAACGTCAAGATCACAGATCAGTACATTGTTATCACTGAAGTCACTGTAAACATTATACACATTTTTTTTTTGGGGGGGGGTGCATTAATATAAATATGATCCAAAAGTGTAGAACTCTTTTCTGTCACCCTAGTGGGGTTTATATTATTGCATGTCAGTTGGCCATAACATTCTCCTGGTTTACTCAACTCAATAGATTGCTGATTTTGTGATATTTTACCAATATTAAAATCTCCAATTATAACGCAAGAGTGCCTACAATTCTTGTTTCATATTTCTTCAAGTTCATTTAGAAAGGACTTAACTGAATTTATAATGTGGGTTATAGCAAGCTAAAATAAGTATTTCCCTTTGAAACCCACTGATTTCTGTTAATAGGACCATCTTATTCTTAATCTCAACGCTTTCGTTTATTAAAACCTCTTGATAACATTTCTAGTAATAGTATGTAGTATGTAATTATGAGTAATTAAATGTAGCATTTACATTGATTAATAACGGGGAGTGAGGGATCGAGTGGATGAATAACAGAGTAGATGGAGGACAGGCAGATGGGTGGATTAATATAGAAACCGTCCGGCCCCGCGGTGTAGGAGACAACGCGTCCACCTGTCACCCGACGGCCCCGGGTTCGATTCCCGGCCGGGTCAGGGTTTTTAATTGTAATGATGAATATCCCTGGCCTGGAGACTGGGTGTTTCTGTCGTCCTTAATGTTCCTTTCCTCACAGACAACACTTCACACTTCCTCCATTCCAATAACACGCAGGTTATTACAATATGTTGCCAGTAGGGGCAAACGATCCACAAGGGTCGACGCCCGGAACAAATAGCATTTTTTATAAATATATAGAAATCGAAACGTCTAGACCAGTGGTCGCAAAACGTCGCAGCCGCTGGACACGAAGTGAAGGCTAGTGGTGGGGTTCGTTTCATCGCAGTGAGTGACAATGCACAGGTAGGCTGTAAATATCGCCCGTGTTCACAACAAAGAAATGCGGTTTTAGAAGATTTCGAATAGCACTGAATAAGTCCGCTGCTGATACATCTCCGGCTTGAGAACCATGCAGAGAAATCAGATTCGAACACAAACACACTGTGGAGTTCAGTCGATGTCACTGTAGCGAACTTGTTACGGGGCGATCCTGTCAGCTCGGAGGGCCGTGTTCAAAGCCCTCCCCTGGCGATATTTTTCTTCGCTTGGTGCTCTCAAGCTTCGTCCAGATTTAACAACACCGCTCGCAAAGCCCGTTTGAATTCTCCCACAAAACGATCTGATTGGTGAAATTTAGCAGCTGATAAAATGAGAACGGTACGTAATATTAAATTATTTTTTTCAAATTATTTATCAGTATAACCAACCCTCTAAACGCTCATATACCCTGTTCACGTTCTTTCCGACCACCCAGTATATCTCACCTGTTACATGCCTTATAGAAAGTGGTGATTGGGGCAGGTGTCCCAAAGAATTGGTATAATGTACTACCCTTGTACGTTCCTGGAATTAGAGTGTAAAACTCTTATGAAAACAGCGCCCGCAATAGCCGAGTGGCGAAGTTCACTGGCTTCTCACTGAGTGAACCTTAGTTCGAATTCCGGCCAATGCAAGTGGGATTTTTGAAATGAAAAATCATGTCCTCGTAGTAAGAATTTCACGTAAAACTAGAGGTCACGAGGCTACGATTACAAGAAACAACAAGATTTTTCTTCTTGTGAAAACTCCTTGCAGCCGTGATCAGCTTCCCACCTGGAAGGCTGAGGTTCGAATCCCGGTCCATCCAGGGTAGAGATTTTCATCTGACACATCCAGCCTCAAACACGAAGATGGTCAAGAACCAGATAGAACCGTTCGACTTCAGATTCTTAGTACTCTCATCGCACACACGGTAATGAAGGTAATGTGAACAGTAAGTAAGAGTCAGCTGTCAAGTTGGTCACAAGGCCGCACTGAGGCAAGGACGTTCAGTCAGTAACTGAAGAGTACCGTTAACTACGATCTGGAGAGGAGTGAAGGAGTGGCAATAGTGTGGGCAGTATCAGCTCAGAATTCCAGCAACTTCCTTTCTAAATAGTACATTCAGCAATCGATGCATAACGCAATATCAAAGAACCCCACCTCAATTGACCATGTTTCCATTTTCGGCCTTTCTGTCTGTTTAAAGCAGAGGGATTGCGGTCAACCAAACGGTGTAGAAGGACTGCCTCTTACCCGGAGGCCCTAGTTTCGATTTCCAGCATACTGAAGGGCTTTATTCCTAGACGTGGTAGGCCATGAGTTTGTGTGTTTGAGGGATTCCAGCTCAGTACAATCAATGAAAGGAGGGGGAGGCTAAAATATCACTCTCAGCCATCCTACACGTGGTTCACTGTGAAATACTAAATACTAATCGAATACTAAACGAAATACTTATGTCCAACTCCGTAGAGTAACGGTTAGTGCTATTTGCTATCGCACTCAGGGACCTGAGTTCGACTGCCGGTACTACCAGAAATTTAAGGTCGGCAGGAGGGTAGTAAATGTACCTCACCTCCACTGGGGGGTTTAGCCAGAAAGACCCGCAGCACCTGGAGGAATACGATGAAAACATGAGTCTACCTGAAAAATACGCCATGGTTGCTTCCTTCCCAACCTCGTTCCAACTAAATAATTCACCTCAAACAGTCCATCTCCGTATCGTAACGGTTAATACTATAAGCTGCCGTCCTCAGAGGCCCGGGGTCGATTCCCGATACTGCCAGGTATTTAAGAATGGTAGAAGGACTGTTACGTAGTTAAAATGGCACATGCAGCTCACATTCATTTGGAGTGTGCCTGAAAAGAGCTTCACCACCTCGGGACGAGGACACGAATATTTTAAACCTCATATAATTCGTGTAACGTTAAAGACATCGAACATCTGTTTTCACCTTCAGTTATGGGCTCATAAACTATCTTTCAATATCTGTTTCTAATGGAACATCACTGCTGTTTTTCTTTTCGTTTTGCTATCGATTTTACGTCTCTCTTACTCAGGCAGGACTTCTGGTGACAGTGGGATAAGCCAGGGATAGGACTAGGAAGGAAGTATCCGTGGTGGTGGTGGTGGTGGTGGTGGTGGTGGTGGTGGTGGTGGTGGTGGTGGTGGTGGTGATTATTGTTTTAAGAGGAAGCACAACTGTGTAGCCATCCTTTCTTAAAACTAATCAGACGGAAAAATAGAAGAGGCCCGACAATTCTAAGAATGAAGGTATCGGTAAAAGATAGAGAAGGGCCTCGAAGGACGTGGAGATGAAAGTCTCCCTGGGCCTCACAAACCTAATATCGTCTGGAACGAAAGAGAACAAGAGCTGATTAAAGAAGGTCGGGTAGGAAAGCTGGAAGTGATGAGACTATCAAAAATAAGCGTAAGCAATGCCAGACTCAGCCAGGGGGACTGTGGTCGCCAACCCACGCTCCAAAATTGACAGCCCCCTGGTGTCCCTTTTAATCGCCTCTTACGAGAGGCAAGGGATACCATAGATGTATTCTACCACCCCTACCCACAAGGGATCACACATCACTTTCTGCACATAGTTGTAGAGACATAGGCATTGCTAATAATTCAGGAATATGTTTATTTCCAAAATCCGACAAATACTGCTCGAGAAGACGAATTTCTTCAAATGTGCTTCGGTCGTCAGCTGTGAGCTGTCATATACTGTACATCCGTTTTTAACTTTACCTGTTAAATGTTATCGTAGTGTGTTTACGGACACAGCAGAGCGAATACGTAGCCGTCAGAAGGTGAAGGAACTTTCAACAGAGCACGTGCCTTCATCTGGTTAATGATTCATTCAAACAGGTCCAAATTTTGTGGAAAATTTTCCGCGTGACTACAGAAGTCAAGAACGGCATCTGACCATAACTGTAAACGAGTCAGGGTGGCTCCATTGATTCCAGAAATAACTGGCATAAGCTAAATAAAATGTCTTTGTTCATTATTATAGCATCCTCGGGGCCGTGATCAGCTCAGTGGCTTAACTGCTAGCTTCCCACCTGGAAGGCTGAGGTTCGAATCCCGGTCCATCCAGGTTAGAGATTTTCATCTGACGCGTCAGAAAACACATCCAGCCTCAAACGCCAGGACCGAGCGAGTTGGCCATGTGGTTAGGGGCGTGCAGCTGTGAGCTTGCATCCGGAAGATAGTAGGTTTGAACCCCACTGTCGGCAGCCCTGAAGATGGTTTTCCGTGGTTTGCCGTTTTCACACCAGGAAAATGCTGGGGCTATACCTTAATTAACACCACGGCCACTTCCTTCCCACTCCTAGGCCTTTCCTATCTTATCGTCGCCATAAGGCCTATCTGTGTCGGTGCGACGTAAAACAAATTCTAAAAAAAATCTCCAACCCGAGTAAGGGGTAGACATGCATTACGATATCATCATCATCATCATCATCATCATCGATTTGCAGTCCAGATCATCCTGTTATTGCGGCTTCCTTCAATGATGTAATATAATTCTGTGCCTGGATGGCATTTATAACTTGGTTAACAAAGGAATTTCTAGGTCTTCCCCCTTGGATGTTTTCCTTCAATGAAGCCTTCTACCACAGTTCACATTAAATTGGAGTGATGCATTATGTGACCCTCACCATGCGAAACATCGGTTCTGGGTTGATCTACGTTGGTTGACAGTGTCTAGAACCTTTGCATTTGACATCTCATCTCTCCATGCCACACTTATTGGCATATGATAGCACCACATATCGAAGGCTTCAAAACCGTTCTTTTACGAGTAATTTTTACTTCGTATCCACATTCCAGTGTCATACAATGCAACTGTCAAAGCAAATGCATCTCAGTCGGAAGGAAAGATTACAGTAAATTCATTGGTACACAGTAATATTCTCTTTTGTATAAAAGCTATTTAGGTCTAACAAATAAGCAATAAAGCATTTAACTTCAGCGGTGTACCTTCTCTCCTCTGAAATCTTCACACTTAAGTTAATTAATTTATTTAATTTATTTATTTATTTATTTATTTATTTATTTATTTATTTATTTATTTATTTATTTATTTATTTATTTATTTATCGGTAGTGGCATGACACCACACATATTCGGTTTTGGGGACGATGGAACAGGAATGGGATATGATTTGAAAAAGGCGGTCGTGGTACAGTTCTAGTGCTTGTTTGGTGTGAAAACGATAAACCACGGAATATAATAATCAGGATTGCTGATAAAGGGCTTCAAACCCACCATTGCCCGAATGCAAGCTAACAGCTACATGGCCCAAACCGAATAATTTTATTATCATTTCTTTCTGTTTTGTCACCAATCTCTCACTATAGTATTACTCAGAAGGAGTTGCCTGCGCAAGATAGAACTAAAGAGGCTCGACTTCAGTGTAACAATAGGTGTTTTGAAGTTAAAAATACTATCTGAGGTTATTGCAGATTTTACATTAAAGTTCCATATTTTCACACATTTTAAAAGTGTAGCAGAAATGCCAGGAAATATTTTTCCTTATGAATCAGATAATAATAATAATAATAATAATAATAATAATAATAATAATAATAATAATAATAATCCTATCAAAAATTTAGTTTTGTTGAACAGAGAGGCAGAACAGACAGTAGACAAAGTGGGTGAATACCAAGCAGGGTTTAGAAAGGGAAGGTCATGTGTTGAACAAATTTACATCCTCAAACTCATTATGAAGATTAGAAAACTCCGAAGTAAACCAGTAATCATGGCATTTGTAGTTTTTTTTCAGAAGGCGTACGATTCAATCGACAGACAACCATTGTTCAACATATTAGAAGAACTCGGTGTTGATCACAAGACCAGATCTCCGATCAAAGAAACACTCACCAACACTACATCTAAAGTAAGGTTCCAAGGAGAAGTATCAGAACCATTTGAGGTCAAGACCGGATTAAGGAAGGGTGATGGCCTTTCACCGATATTGTTTAACCTGGTCTTAGAGAAAAGAATTCGAGTATGGAGAACAGAATGTCAAAATGAAGGCAAGGATGGTGTACAGCTAGACTAAAAGAAAGACAACCTCAACGTGCATTGTTCGGCTTTTGCCGATGATATAGTAATCTTAAGTGAAACAGAAGATCAAGGTAAGAAGATGTTACACAATCTCGGATTGAAAATATCATATGACAATGAACACGCTGACCGACTGAGAAATGGAACAAGGGATGATAAAGAAAGTATCCAAATTCAGGTATCTCGGTGAGTGGATACAGTTCAATGGTCTTGATAATGAAGCGAATGAAAGTAGGATCAGGAAAATGGAATTACCTTGCAAACTCATACAAAACGTATACAACAAAAACTCATTGTCGATAAGAATAAAATTAAGGCACTACAACACAGGTACAAGGCCAGAAGCACTGTATGCATCGGAATGTCTAACCCACAACAGATAAACAGAAGGTGAGGAGATGAACATAGAAAGGAAAATTTTACGTAAGAAATCAGGTCCTAGGAAGACAGGTGTCATCTCGAAGAAAAGAAGGAATTAAGAACTGCACAAACAGATAATTGAACTGACTCATGAAATGAGAAAGAGACTATATTGAGATTTGCTGGACACATTCAGCGTATGAGTAACGACAGATTGGCTAAGAGAATATGGGAGTACACCAGGAAACACAAGAGCACCACAACCTGGATGAAAGAAGTTATCAAAGATCTAACTTAACTAGGTTTAAACACCGAAAACATGTTGGACAGAAACAAATTCCGGAAAATACTCGACAGACACAGAGAATTTCAGGAACCAGAGAGGCAACAACGAACTTTGACAGACCGACAGAGGGAAGCTAGAAGTCAAAATATGAAGGGGTTTTGGGAGCAGAGGAGACAGGACGCCGAGGAGCAGAAGCATAAACTAAGAATGGTCCATAGAAGGACAAAAATAATGTAAAATAATAATAATTTATTAAGTTCAGATACCATAGACCTATAGATCTTATGAAACATAGTAACCTATATTTCTATGTAGGCTACCATGAAAATCGATAAGTAACTTTCCTTTTTACTTCAAACAAGCAACAACCTAACTGCCTGAAGCACATATAGGCTAGCAGTTTTTCGTACTCCTCATGAACATGACATCATTTATTTTTTATTTAAGTTAATTTTCTTAGTTAATATTATATTTCTGTAAATGTGTTACATGGACAGAGAACGAAATAAGCTAGATTTAGTTATCTTTGTATTGATTCTGAAATAATACAATGAACAAGTTTTACTAGTAATTGCAGTAACTTTTGAAACGACAGATATATATATAGATTGTTTTAATGTGTGTAATACTGTATACTACCCACCTAATACCTCTGCTATCTTTCTTTGTTGACTTATGCACTAGTCTCAAAATCAGCAAAGATGCCATTCATGCTGCTGCTCTCACAGCACCGAAGGGATTTGACAGGATATTGAGACATCATTTACATTCATTCCAAGGTTAGCGAACTCAATCTGCCGTAGATTACTTTTCGTTTTTTGTTCTGTTTTGGTACAAATATTTTATTTTTTCATAACTGCTGTAGGCTATAAATATTTTATTCTGGATCTTAGTCTTGGCTTATTTCCTTAAACTCCCTACGAGGACCATAGGGCCGAAACCGCGTTTCACCATCTAGTTCTACGCTGAGCTATCCGGTTTAACTCTCTCCAACCATAACCCAGCTGTTGTATTTCCTCTTCCATCGGTCTCCTTCACGTCCCCTTAGGCCTTCTATTCTTCTCTGTCCCTGTGGATTCCACTATAGAGCTTGTTTGGTGATGTCGACAGATCTTCGCAATGTATGTCCAACACACTGTCATTTCCTTCTCTTGGTCTGTTGCTCGATCGGTAATTGATATAATCTTTCTCAAAATTCCTCACTGGACACTATCTGTCTAGCCAGTACAGAAAGTTATTTCACATATTTTCTAATAGTAGTGTAAGAGTGTAGACCTATATTAGCCTATTATGTGGATAAACACTAGCTGCGATGTACGGAGTTTTACCACTGAGGATGAAAAGAAAACGCAAAGATATTACTACTTCCAGCTAATACAAAGTACAAGATATCTGTTGACGACTATCTGGATCTTTCTCGTCAGTTACTTCGTTACCTTCCAAGTTTAACAGGCAAATAGCAAGACAGACTTTGCATTGCTATTAAAGATCCGGAGGATGGTTCTAATATGGAGTACTTTCGACCTCTATATGAGACGAAGCATCATGAGGGCATCCTTAGCTTTATTTATCCGTCTGGCTACTTCCTCAACTACATCTACGTTAGCTGTTGTTTCTCAGACAGCAGAAACTATCAACACACTGTCCATCAACCTGCAATTGAAATGGTGCGGTGGTGCTATTCACCAAGCACATATCTTTCAACTTCTTAGTGTCAATCTTCATTCCGACTACTTCAGCTCCGTCCGAACCCGCAATCTTCGAATCCGGAGGTTAACACTCTACCACTGATCCACGGAGGAATCTGTATCCTTGTGATCGCTTGTAATTTGTTGCAGATTAACAAAAATGTACTATATATTTCTTGTTATGGTTTATTTTCATTACGCGATATTTTCAAAATGAAATGTAAATTGTATAACGTATAATATAAAACATTTTACTTACAACGAAGTTCAGTATTTAATATTAAATATATCAAACATTATTAATTCATTACTAGTATCGAGTCCTTTAGCCTATATTTTCCATTTGAACTGAACTCTTCAGAATCTAACATCTAAGTAAGCTCACCGGAAAAAATGTTAGTCACTGTAGTGCGCACACACAGATGGCGCAGTGAACGAGTCCCGTGCTCAACCGCACGCGCACTACCACTATGTGAGCATAAGGCAGTAGCGATCAGTGAGATATTGATGTTTCAAGCGGACAGTGTACATCAACTTGGGTAGATGTAAGGATGCGACAGAGCGACAAAAAGAGGTAATCGTGTTTGGCCGTGCCCAAGGCCATACGGTGCGTGAAGTTGCTGGATTTGTTGGTGTTTCGTAGCGGACTGTTCAACGTGTTTACAGTCAGTGATGTAGTACACGTGACCACGAAACACGACGTCAGAATTGTGGTCTGAAAAAGATCCTGAGTGAGAGGGACTGCAGAAGTGTTTCACGGCTTGTGAATCAAAATCACTTCTAAACCCGACAGGAATTGTTGCACTCAGTGAATGAAGGTTCAGTCCAACCTGTTAGCGAGAGAACATTACGACGGGAACTGCATGCCATTAACATTTGGAGTCGGTCACATCGCAAGAGGCCATTACTCGCACATAAAGCTGAGCGTCTTCAATGGGCTAGAAATTATCGAAAGTGGACAGTAGCTGATTGGCGGAACGTAATATGGTCTGATGAATCACATTTTTGCCTGTATTCCAATGACGCACGTCGTCGAGTTCACCGAAGACCAAATGAAGCATTTCATCCTGGATGTGTGCAAGGTCAGGTTCAAGCCGGAGGTGGGCCTGTGATGGGCCCGCTCACTGAGGTGACCACTAACA
This sequence comes from Anabrus simplex, assembly GCF_040414725.1. Taxonomy (NCBI): domain Eukaryota; kingdom Metazoa; phylum Arthropoda; class Insecta; order Orthoptera; family Tettigoniidae; genus Anabrus; species Anabrus simplex. Next base: position 585,384,450 of record NC_090265.1, on the reverse strand, counting down.
TGAACCATCACATTTATGTAAACATCTGGATGATCAGGTGTTGCCTTTCAGTCAACATCTGCATGATGAGTATACTACTGATACCGGTACCCCGATTTTTCAAAATAACAACAGCAAGGTTCATCGGGCTGGATGCATATGTGACTGGTTTTATGAACACTCCCCCACCCTATTACATCTCGATTGGCCTACAAAATCACCTGACTTGAACCCCACTGAAAATCTGTGGGGCATGTTAGAACAGCGGATAACACTCCGACATCAGCATCCCCGCAATTTGGCGGAACTGCGCGATGAAATCCTCAGCAAGTGGCTTAACCAGGATGTGACGTATCTGCACAACCCTGTGGACTCACTTCCTAACCGATCCAGATGGTTACCAAGTCCAGAGGCGGAGTTACATGGTATTAAATGATGATTGTAATGATTTCTCCAGAGGTGACTCATTTTTTGTCCAGTGAGCTTATGATTGTAGGGTGTAATAATCCGACTCAGAACAATCATACATCAAGACAGGTACAATATCAGACATATTTGAACTTTTACTAGTCGAATAGTGACCTATATACTTCTGTGTAAAGTATTAGTAATGTCAATCTTGATCATCAAGAAAGCGAAATTATTGTTCGGTTTTGTACCAAAAGGGAGCGAGAGGAAGCAACGAAACGTAAAGAGAACTTATTTGAATACCAAATTTCCTCTAGAAGGAAGATAAGCCTATTTATAAATGCTAAGTAGACATGCAACAGGTATTTAGGGAGGTATGCAAAGCAATAGTCGGCTTGACTCACATTTTTTCTACTAACAGTGTAGGTCTATCTTGTACTCCTACCATGCAGATAAAATTTCACTGCTGAGGATGAAAAGAAAAGGCAAAGATATTCCTGCTTCCAGTTAGTGCAAAGCATTCACTCATGAATAGGGTGCGAATTACGGGCAGGGATTTTTACCATTCTTGAATCCCTAATAAGCAGGCCAACTCCTCTGAAAAAAAACCAGCACATCGGATAGCCTGTTTAATAAATGATTATTCATTATTACCATTATTTTTACATGTAGCCTATAAAGCAACAGAATCTTGTAACTGTCCATTATTGATTCTCTACAGTTTAACCATGCTAGGACCAATTTATCTGCGATAACACCTGGAATTTTAAAAGTACTTTTGTCAGCGTCAATGGCACAGCCCGTTCGTTAGTCGTTTTTCTTCTGTTTGCATAATAGTGGGTTCAATCCTGGCTGACATCAGTGGCATTTGAGGATGGTCGAATGTGACAGCTCCACGTGGTTAGCTCAAACTGAGGAAAGTTTCGGCGTCTCACAAAATCTGTAGCAATCTAAAGGATGTTAAATAATAATAATAATAATAATAATAATAATAATAATAATAATAATAATAATAATAATACAGGAATATATAATTATTATTATTATTATTATTATTATTATTATTATTATTATTATTATTATTATTATTATTATTATTATTATTATTATTATTATTATTATTATTATTATCCCACCCAATGACTATGATAGTAATCTGGACGTCGGAGATAAACTATCGTAATTGCAAAAACGACGATTTTTAAGTTTTTATCATATGTGACTTGGTCATGCCTTCTTATGGGTACACTCTTGTATGTGTATGATTCGCAGGAGTGAAGATAAGCCAAGCCATATGATACTCTTATATGTGCAAGACGAAACCAGCGATAAACAACTGTATGTGAGTAGTTCAGTCTTATACCGTCCGTCGCACTCATTGTATTAGCTCTTACGATAGTATACCATGGTCGGAACTGTCGATTCGACCTGCCTACCGTTATTAAGGTAAACCTCTGGAGAACAAAACAAACTTACTTATTTGGTTAAATATAATATCACTGGGAGCTATTATTCTTTTGATTTTCACCAAAATCTGAGTCAATGCATTGGGTTTTTTTTAATGAGATATGGGTTGGTAAATATTTTTACCATAGAGCATTTAGGATATTTTTAGACTGGAGTGTGCACTGGTAACTTTCCACAGTGTGTAACACGAGTGAAGTTCAAGTGGCTCTTCGGTAAACATATGTGCCACATTGGGAAGTGCGATTGCAACGATTCAAGTGGCTGTGAGGCGCGTTGTTTTAAGTTGTACTTAATTATACCAAAGAGTGTTACTAGACTAGGAAGCAGGCAATTAAGCCCTCTCAGGTAGGTTATTACCTTCTGAACATTTTCACCTTATACTCCATATATATATTTACCAGCAACCTATAAAGGGTTAAAGGCAGCAAAATATCCACCTTAGCAGCTTATTTATGCTGTCCTGTAAGTGAAATGCCACGATAGTTTGCCTCTGACGTCGCAAGTTAAGATGTAAAGTGCCTATGATCTGACGCCGCTGTTAACCTGTTCGAGTCCCGTTGGTGGAAAGAAAAATCACTATCAGAATGTTAGCCGATAGAGTAAGGAAGGTGCTGGTACACATTTTCTGATCACTAGATTGCATGCTAAAAGCCTGGGCTCAATCCCAGACCTCTCCGCAGTGTTCATATGGATTGAGGGCATATACAGTTGTTGATCGTGATTCTCCCGATGGATAGAGACGTTGAGCAGAACCCTTGGTACTATTCGACAGGAAAAGGCTATGTGTCCACACCGTATTTTACCCTCTTCCTTCCTAATTATCATCCTACACCCTGATCCGCAGGTCACCCAAGGGAATCAACTAGAAGGACCTGCACCGGGCATCTCAGGAGATCGTACGGAATCAATCAATCAATCAATCAATCAATCAATCAATCAATCAATCAATCAATCAATCAATCAATCAATCAATCAATCAATCAATCAATCAATCAATCATTCAATCAATCAATCAAGGGAAAGTGCTTCTTGTGAAAGCCTCGTTAATAGAAAGTGGCTTTAATCCAAAAATAATATACTGAACTCTTTTGGTGGTCCAGTAATTAGCATGAGATCTGTCTCTTGAGTCGTTACGAGCTCTTCGTCACTTGCGGAGGTAAGGTGGGGTTTCATTATTTAATATAGCTACCCGAATGAAAGGTCTATTTAAGAAATATTTGAGTTTATTAAAAAAGGATAACAAGGACAATTTTTGAAATCAATATATCATTTGGACTCATCTTGTCCGATCAACACCACAAGAATTACAACACTGAGGAGCAGAATACTGGTTTGAGCCTTTGACTTAACTGCCTGATGGGCATCCTTACTAGAAACCATTGTCACAACTTATGAATGAAGAAAAGAAAGTCTGGAAATCCTTAAATTCGGCTTCCGTGTGAGACTGCATGTACCATCATAATGATTCGTGATGGTCCAGCCCTCGTAACACGAACTCTGGACTCTGGGTATAATTAAGGCAGTCCAATCGGTGTGTGCCACACAGTGGTTGTACGTCATGGACCCTTAATTGAATCGATGTGACCTGCGACTATGTCATGGACCGACATCTAAACTTCTAAGTTACTTTAAAGTCATTATGGATGATGACCGCAAGGAAAATGATGCCACAGTGGCATATGGCCCTAATCTAGGTCACTGAGCTTGATGACCCCATGACCATTCAAGTTTCTAAGCTGAAGGCTAAACACAATTAAGTTACATCGGTTGATGACCAAAGTTTCCACTTTACTAATCCCAGAACATTTAATGCTCAAGCAATCAAAGTCAAATAATACAACAACAACAACAACAACAACAACAACAACAACAACAATATTTGGAGGCAGTAAAATCCATTACATTCGGACATGTCCCCTTAAGCGTTACGTTAATATTTGAACTTTCCCAGAAAAATAAACTAGGATTTCCAGAATGCATCTTCAAGTTATTCACTTGGTTTTAAGTTATTTCACCAATACGATTTTCACTGAGTTTAATAATTTAATAAATTTAAATAATTTCTTAAAAATCTTAATTAACAAGAAATTCTATCTCCGCGGACGAATGGTTTCTTTCACAAGTCCCTACTCTAATTCTGAAGTAATTAATTTTAATTTCTTTGATCATGTTGATCGCCTTTTGTTATCGTGCAGCTGAAAGAAAACTTACATCATTTATTTCCAGGATTATATCTTGTTCCACGACATCACACTTTAAATTTAATCTAATACTAGCAATTATTAATACATGGATAACCTTAATAATTAAGTACAAAACAAAAATCTGCATAAGTTGCTCGCCGTAAAATGTAAGCCAATTACTATGTCATATCCCACCATGACATTTCCATGAAGCTTTGTGCACCCCTCAAAAATAAATCAATCACTACTACCATCACTATATTTTTGGACACCTTGGAATTGGCTAACTTCGCTCATTATAGTCTAACTTCGTGGTTTCAAATATATATTCAGATCTCGATTAAACAAATTACTATTATCTAATAACCTACACGTTACTCCCGGATGAATATTTCAACTAGTTCTCGTACATTTAATGATCTCCGTTCTAAAGAATATAATCTCATTTTCAACACGTAACAGACAGCACAAATACCGCTATCTCCGAGCTACAAACCTCGATCAGCTGGCGGATCAGAGACAAGCAACCTTCCTTGTCAGCTCTTTGAAACAAAACACCTGCCCTATGTTCACGCTTAACTGGTCTCACAAGAATGAAATCTTCGAATTCGCAAATAGACTTATAAATACAACATTCTTGACCCAAACAGATATGCACATAGATTTACTTTTAAGATGCCATTCAATAATTATACACGTCACAAAGTAACACGTGGATTCTCTCACACTTTTTCATCCCAAACATTATACAAATATCTTCCTCGGGCTCACGTAGAAGTCCCGGCGTCATTTACAGGCTTCTATTCATCTGATTCACAAATCCTACCTCAGTTCATACAACAAATCTAACCTCTTGTCTCAAACTCGATATATCTTACTGACAAAAGAATGGATATTAATCCTTAAGATCCACGACGCATAGTTACGCACAAATACTTTAATAATGAACAACTTCGCATAACATGATCTCGTAATTTTTTACTGGATTTTCACAAAAAATGACTGACAAACTTTACTGTTATTTATTGTCAATCAGACACAGTTTAAACGGACATAGAATAGCATTACCCTTCGTAACAAATATTCACTGATCTGCATTACTCAACACGACAGCGCTTACACCTGATTGAAACTGGGTAACCACGGATATCTTGTATCACCTCCATCAATTTTTCAAACAGAAAAATTTTACGTCAGATAATAACATCTTAACCTGACACCAAAAATAAAGGCAATAACTTTCCGGAAATGACGATCTACTATGGACGTGATATCACTTCGTAACCCTCATTAATAACTATTTACAACCTCGTTACACGGCACTCGCAATAATTTATAAAATTTCATCCTAGCAGAGAAGAAACAAATGACCTTTCGCCATATTTCTGACATTCACGAAACAAATCGGTGACCAAACTGCGTCATAAATACCCATTACAAATATATATATATATATATATATATATATATATATAAGTTTGATATCATAAAACAAGATATAATAGGCGCTAAGATGGCATTCTACCTACTGTAACTGCACGTCAGCTTCCATTTTGGCTCACCAGCAATCCTCTGGCATTTTATTTAGCCATTTTAATATTTCTGGCTTCACATTTGGTTTTATTCATGTTTCTTTTCTGGAAAAAGCATAAAAAACAAATGCCCTTCACTCGGTGTCTTGGCAGATCGAACTCGAATGACTGAATTTGTTGCCTGCACACGAAATACTTTTCTTGACAACACAATAATTATATTTTCACCAATATTGCTTCGTTATCTTGAAAGTCTTTACATCAGATTAATTCTGTGATAAAAAACTACCTCCACTTGGAGTCTCGACCCCGGCCACATCGGCCAAAAATTTGTATTTGCTGGACTTAGTCTATTTCTCGACGATCGATTTACTCAACAGTATAACCCTCTCTCGCGAGCTTCAATGATACAGTGTAGGGGATTTCAAGATGGCGTCCCCTCATATTTAAAGATTCGGTCTCCCCTTTCAGGCATTTTTTCTTGCCGCCAAGAAAATTGTGTACTTTTCCGACTTCGTGGAAGTGTATTTAAAACAGTTTTGCGGTAACCAAGTACTTGCTAACTTGCTAGTGACACTGTTCATGATCATTTAAAATCATCTCGTACCAAATTAACTGGTTAATTGACCCATTTGATAGGCACTATATTCTGACGACTCAGCGTGGCTAAAATAGACACGCGCGTCCTACGTGAAATATCCACAGAAATGGCTTACCAATCTCAAATCTGTCTTACTAAAGACCAATTGTCTTACAAATAATTACAAGACAATCATTATACTACGTTCATTGCTAATTCCTTTATTTAAATATACTTATTTAACCAAAACTTTCTTCTGTATTCATCCACCTCCGACACGTGCGGATGACGTCACATCTCATAGCGTGGGAAAGAAAGCTACCATCTTCCTGCCTCGTGTCGCCTCTGCGATATAAATATATATTCAAGCTTCTCATTATGATTGACATGGGGCCTCATGTGGTAACTTTAAGACTCAAGATTCTTGGGACACAAAGGTCATGGGTTCAATATATTTATTTTATTTATTTAATAAATGACAATCAGCCACGAAAACCAATATTCATTAAACATTGCTTTTTCATATAGGTTTATATTTTATTTTTTATTTTTTGTACCTTTCCCCACTCTTACGTAAAATCGAATATAACGACAATACGCTATAGGCCCTAGCGAGTAAACTTATAGTCTTATGAATTCAAGTTAAAGCGGACTTCTAAATACAGCACGAAAGAGTTTATTTCGAAAAATGGACAAACTGCCGAAAGCCTAGTCTACTTAACCAGCATTTTTTTTCTCAAGTTTGTACGAATAGCTCACAAACCAGATAATCTGCACACGAATAATTGGTAGTACAAAGTAATATGTTAATGATGGCTGGGAAATGGCCTTTATCAGTGCAAGGGCATTTTATCCAGGTTCCCGCCAGGGTGCCGCAACGGCCAGCGGGTAATTATAGATTTAAATTAAATGTTTGATCATCACAGGACAACTCGCAACCAGCGACTGTGAGCTACACTGCGAGATTAACCTCCGTCTTGCCCACTGCTCATCCTATTATCTCTTATGGCCCTCCTAGGACGGAACACGAGACGATAATATTTTTCGTGTTAATTAGCATGAGCTACGTATTCCCCAAACACAACACTGGCCAGGGAGTAAGTAAAATAAAGGCAGCAAGAAATGTTCTCTATAAATCAATCTAGAGAGCTCACCACAGCCAGCCAATATTGAATCGACCTCATGGATTATGCTGCCGGATTGATATACGAGGAGTTCAGTAATCCCTCACGCAATGCAATTTATTGTCACGAACATAAACGGTACTGACCACCTAAGAAGCACGGTTGGTTTAAAAGTGCTTATGGTATGCTGGTGCTTATGGAAACAAATAGAATCCAGACACCGTACTGAGATGCGAAAAATCCATGTGAAAAATTTACTCGCACGTAAAGGAATTCCTCTTCAGGACAAAATTCCAGAGGCACTCCCGATTTTATGTATTTATATTATTATTTATCTTTCTTTTTACAGTTGCAGCAGTACCAACATCTTGCGGATATGAATGGCAGCAGAATAGACTTCATCTAACAACAGTCATTCAACGTAGTGTCATTGTAGGACAGTTTTAGCGGCTCTGGAACGCAAGATTTAGTACGTAAAGGCATAATTTCCAGAAGAATCATTAAAGTTATAAATAAAATACTGATACGAATAATTACTTGCTCTTTATTTTAGTTTATACAGGATAAAACATGCGGAAGTTCAATAAATACCTATGCATTAATGGCCACCATTTCAAAAATGTTAATTACTGAAAAATCACAATAAACTTAGCCTTATATTTCAGCTGAAAACTTTATATATATACATACACACAGGGCCGGCGACAACGGGGGAAGAGGGGACAAATGCCCAGAAGCCTTGTGCCAAGGTACAGCAGAGAAGTATGACGTTGTTGTTACCAGTTTTATACCAAACTTGTACTGTATTTTTAGGGTAAATGCGAAAGAATATGCACTCATTTTGCAACAAGTGGCACAAAGGTTACTCCACAAATATACCGCAACGCTTGCTTCGAAAGATGCACAAAAAATACACCAACTTTACACCAAGAGTAAATCAATTTTGAACTACTATGTATGTGCAGTAAATACGAAGGAAACTGGACAAATTTTTCACTAAAGTGTCACCAAGGTGATTCCACAAATGATCCCAAAACCTTGGTGTAACTTTGGAGCATTTTTGAAGCAAATTTGGTTCAACAGTGGTGCTAACAATAAAGAAGGTTGATAGAAAAACGTTGGTAAATTTTTGCCGCAAAATTGGCGCAGAAATTGTCTGATTAATGTACTTCATTCTTGGTGTAACAATGGTGTAAAATGTCACTTCTCTTGTACTAAATTTGCTGGGGTAAAAATGGTGTAAATTATGTTGCAGTTTTCATTGGTGTTAAATCGGTGCATCCATTGTCACTTTTGCACCAAATTAGCAGCACAAACACACCACGTTTGCACCCATAAAAAATTTTCACCAATTTTACACAATTATTACACCAATTTTTGGTGCAAACTCCACCGCCAGGGACTGATAATCAGGTAATTTCTGGTTATAAAATAACCTGAAAGTTTACAGTTCTTGTCTAAATAAAGGAAGGGTGAGGGGGAAGCGGGATTCAGGGGTCCGGACCCCTCAGTTTCACAGGGACCCGAGAATCCTGGCACAGGGCCAGTTTACACCTTAAATTTTAGCTCAATTAGTCCAGTAATTTAGGGATAGTTAAGAGGGGAAAAAATAGACATAATCTCATTGTAAGCTATTACGCGAACCGTTCGTTCGTTCGTTCGTTCGTTCGTTCGTTCGTTCGTTCGTTCGTTCGTTCGTTCGTTCGTTCGTTCGTTCGTTCGTTCGTTCATTTGTTTGTTTGTTTGTGATAAACTCCAGATCCACTGGATGGATTTTGATGTGGTTTTTTGAATTTTTCGCACAATCTCCAGTCTGATATAACAGTCTAAAATAGATATCAGGAATTCCTTGAAATAGGAAATCGAAATCTTGCACGAAAATTGCCCTTGAGTACTAAGAACCCGCTAAGAAAGCTTTTTGAAAAAGAAGGTAAACTCGGGTTTTAACAGCAATTACAGAAATGGAAACGACTAGCTTCATTTGGTGCTTTTTGCACTAAATCTGTTTTTTTTTAATTATCTGGCTCCAAGTTTAAACAAACAGCGCCATAGCGAAAATTGATTTTACTGTAGAAAATTTAGTGTGAGGACTAGGGAGTCTTTCATTTCCATACCCTTCAGCCCCTTGTCTTTCTTTGGCCGATACCTTAATTTTTCGAAGTGTCGGACCCTTTCCACTTTCTTCACTCCGATTAGTGTTAACAGAGGATTGTTGCCTATTTGTACTTCCTCTGGAAACAATAATCACCACCACTCACCACCACTTTTGACAAAGTTACAGTGTATTATGCTTGGAATCCAACTAACATGAAATTTCAACGGAGGAAACAGGGGTGTTGGTTGAGGGTTATAATGACATTAAAAGTAGCGATGCGCTTGGCCGAATGTATGTAGTCCATCCCTACAACAGTTAATGTTTTCATCTAAACATGTTACTTCCTGTGGTTAACAGTTCTACTTCTTTTAAATATTTCAGAACTGCAGAAGGAATAACTTGACACATTTCAGGAAGCATGCCCAGTCAGGGGATTGCTGGAAGATGGTTCTTATTGGTCAGAGGCTGCGCTAAGTAGTTCAGAAGACTACTTCGATATTCTATTTGTTTTCACCCTTATCGTCTTTTTCCAAGTTCCTGATCTATTGGGTCTTTTAATAATCATCTGGATAAGCATGTCAGAAGATACAACGAACCTAAAACGGAGAGAAGAATTAGGATAATCAATCAATCAATCAATCAATCAATCAATCAATCAATCAATCAATCAATCAATCAAAATCAATCAGTCAATCAATTAATCAATCAATCAATCAAACAATCAATCACCTGCTGTTAGGGGCGCGCAGCTGTGAACTTGAACCTGGAGACAGAGGGTTCGAACCCCACTGTCTAAAGCCCTGAAGATGGTTTCCGTCGTTTCTCATTTTCACACCTGGTAAATGCTGTGGCAATTATCTGCATTTAGGGCTGTCGCCCAGGTGGTATTTTTTTACCTAGCTTTCCTTAAACATTTTCAAAGAACTTGGAAATTTATCGAACATTTCCCTTGATAATTTATTCCAATCCCTTACCCGTTGTCCTATACGGTAAACGAATATTTGAATAAATTACAGCCGAACAATACCGGTTATGAGTACAGGGAGATGTCATATGATTGTTTTCAGCCTTCAAACCGCTACTCAAGAACACGTCTGAACGCCGGTCAGGGCAAAAATTAACAACAACCTTATGACACCCTAATATCTAAGATGCCCATGGAGACACTGGCAAATAATGTTTGATTAATTTGTTGATCACCAAAGTGAGGCCTGGTGGTAATATTGTTCTTGCCGTCATATCATCTGGGATTGCGCGGCGGTGGTCGTCCGGGACTATATCCATGCGACATGTCCTGATAAATGGATAGGAAGGGGAGGACCTGTCCGTTGGCCCACCAGGTCGCCCGATCTTACGCCCCTGGTTTTTTCTGTGGGGTCAAGTAAAACAACTGGTGTATGCACAGGAGCCGGCCAGTCCTTGTCACCTTAGACAGCTCATCACCGAGGCATGCCGATCCGTTTCGCTAGAGATGTTGCAACGGGCCAGACGGTCCTTACAGCATCGCGCGCAGCTCTGTATCGACCACGGAGGTCATCAGTTCGAGCAGATACAACGTTAAACGACGTGGATAACTGAAATACTGTCACATGTTTCCTAGCCTCTATCAACCCAGCTCCATACCAATGGCCATTTTCAGGGCCAAATAAACAAATCAGTATGTGAAAAAATACCAGTATTAAGTATACAATCTTGCCTCATCCTAGGCAACTGGCTTAAACAAATACTTGCATAGGACTTGAACCTTCAAACCCTCGAGCACTGTCAACTATCACACATCCTATCCCACGCTAGCCATGTGAGCTACTGCGACACTTGACCGACGGCACGTGCGGTGGAGCACCGTCATGTTAAAACTACAACCTGCAGCGGTCAAGGAGTGGCACATGTTCCAAAAACGGAGGTAGTTCATGTTGGAGAAACCGCAGATAGCGTTGGCTGGTCAGATGGCCGTCAAAGAAATGGGAACCGATATGGTAATCACCCATGATTCCACACCGTACATTCACGCCCCACTGTACTTGAAAAGCTGTCTGTCGCACCCAATGGGGATTATCCACACTCTAGTAATGCATATTATGGCGACTAACCGTTTCACTGTTGTGGAATCGTGCTTCGTCCGTAAATAAGAGAGTTGCTAGAAAAGCAGGATAAGTGTCCATAGGACTGGGAAGTGACAACTTAAATTCCATGGGCATACTGGACTAACTACAATAAAAAGATATGAAAACTGTTTCCTATTGAATTTGCAATAAGGAGCAATTTACTTAATTCGCAAACTGCAAGTGATGACAATTATTACACTTAGAAATTTCCATCCTGAAAAAGAATGCATAAATTTGGATTCACCTCACTACTCTGGTAGTGTGAAATATTGGGTGAATTCACCCCATTGGTCACTGGGGATCGAATCCACGTCCGTATGAGTGGACGTTTCACCGCTGGAAATCTTCTTTCGGAGACGTGGTCATGAGAGTAAACTATTTACCGTCATCTCTGTTACGATCTCCCCTACGGCTACGTATACTTCCTACCTTCGCACTGTGGAAATGTTATCGTATCTAAAACGGGAACTAATTGTACGGACAAACTCTAGCCTAATATAACCAGATTTATAAACATACAAGAGGTATCACGTCAACTGAAAGCTTATCTCAATATTTACATTTGTCAATACGACAACGACGGACGGAAAGGTTCCTTATTATACTCGCACAATTAAGATATGTGCCGTCCGTGGGTTATTTCGCTCATACTACCAATTACCTCCCACGTGGAGAACCAACATTTGGTTCCGACCAATTCGACACATGACGACTGTCCCTATCGCATCTTCCTGTGATTATTAAATAATTATCATTATCATTATTTATCTGATCATTATCATATATTGTGATTACCATTAATTATTTTATTATTATCAATTATTTCAATTATCGTCCTATATTTGATTATTATCATTTATCATCCGGGATGATCAGATGCTAAACTCTGCCGACGTTTCAAACGAATGGTCGTGTTTCCTCGTAATTAATCCGCATACATTAATTATCAGTTTCATAATAAATTATTATTATTATTATTCTCAGAAATAATATTACAAGTTCTTCTTCTGCTTCTTCAAATTTGATTATTATTATTATTATTATTATTATTATTATTATTATTATTATTATTATTATTATTATTATTATTATTATTATTATTAATTTCATCAGTGGAGGGTATCATTATCGTATCACTTATTCATCATGGAGTTAATATTTTAAATTTATTTCACCATTATTATTATTCTCAAAATAATCTAATAAATTCTTCAAATTATTCCTCTTCAAATTATTATTAATATGATAAGTTAATTTCACATTCTACCCTGCCATTAACTATATTTATGGTTAATGCATAAGCTTTTACAATTTCGGTCTAGTTTGGCACTAAGCAATCAATTAATACAACATTTACTTGGATTATTATTATTATTAAATTGAAAGTTTATTTTAATTTCAGTCTTTAAATTCAGTCACATATGTTAAATCCCATTATGAACCACCAAGATCCGACTTACATCGGTCGGGACACCACGGTATTCGGAACCGCAACCTTCATTTTCGTACTGCCGTTAATTTTATGGGAACACCATGTCCTCCCAATACAAATCTCAAATCCCATCGCAACTCGCATCTGGGAAAATACACCCAATACCTGCAATTGCTAAATTATTCCTTCCTTTTCATTTGAAGTCCATTTATTCCACTGGAACTCTTCAAACATTCACTAATTAATCCTCGGTGCGTGGATTATGCCACTCATAACACCGGAATCGGCATATTATATCGTCTTAGGCATCGAGATTTATCTTTCATCAAAATCAATACGGCTCAATTTTCACTCATGCCGGATTTTTGTCCCGCACGAATTCCAACATCAAAAATGGGCTCAAACCACTCTGGGCTCTCAACATATCGTGACCATCCTATACACGTGCCTCTATCGCTTCTAAACATTTTTTAATGGTTATTATAGAGTCCAAAGACGTGAAATCAACAATTTATGTTAAAAATCAAATTTACTGCCCGAATTAAAGTCTTTTACGCCACATGTTATCTCCATATTGATTAATACTTTCACCAGCGAACTCTCAAAGCATTATTATTATTATTATTATTATTATTATTATTATTATTATTATTATTATTATTTTGCTAGGGGCTTTACGTCGCACCGATACAGATAGGTCATATGGCGACGATGGGATAGGCCTAGGAGTTGGAAGGAAGCGGCCGTGGCCTTAATTAAGGTACAGCCCCAGCATTTGCCTGGTGTGAAAATGGGAAACCACGGAAAACCATTTTCAGGGCTGCCGATAGTGGAAACCGAACCTACTATCTCCCGGATGCAAGCTCACATTATTATTATTATTATTATTATTATTATTATTATTATTATTATTATTATTATTATTATTATTGATTTAAGCCCATTAAGGAGCGCAGATGACTTGTTCTTCCTCGATGCTCTTCTTCGTTCCCAATATCTCTCGAGCCCTGCTGATAATTTCTCCTTTCTCTCCTGTGAAAGGGGCTTCTGACTTCTAGGGACTCTAGGTGGTGGGGTCCAAGATTGTACCATAGCACAAAATTTGGAACGATCTATATCAATGTCCGAAATCCCAGCCGTTCTGTACTTCATTAAGCTACAAGCTTCCAGTCTTGTAGCTTTTAACCAAAGAGAAGATCTTCTTGGTAAGCCTGTTGCTGTCCATTCGTTGTAGGTGTCCGTAGAACTTAAGCCTCCTACGTCGCATGTCGGTATTGGCTGATTCTAACTGTCGATACAGGTCACAGTTTGATTTAAGACTGTAGGTTTCGTCTAGGAGCAATCTCGGTCTATGAATTTTCCTGAGGATACGTCTTTCGGCTTTCTCTAGATCATCCATGGTGCCTTTTTTGTTTATCAGGAGGGTCTCTGAGGAGTACAAAAACTGTGGTCTGACAACAGTTTTGTAATGACAGATCTTAGCATTTTTCAAAATGCACCTCTTATTATAATGGTTGTGGGATAGTTGGTACGCTGCATTGAGTTTGTTACATCTTTGTTACATCGGGGTGGACCCATTCACCAAGATAGCGGAAGCGATTGACTCCCCCAATCGTTCCATGTATGGTCGTCAAAGGGGGGGGGGGGGTTTCCGGGATGCCGAGTCTCAAAGTACTTAGCTTTGTCGTACGATATGTGTAATCCTGCCTTCACCGCTATCTCGTGCAGGGCTTCGATAGCAATGTCAGCATTCTTAGAGTTGTTGGTTAGGATTGCAATGTCATCTGCGAATGCTAGGCACCTGATCTCAATCTTTCGGGTCCCGGCTCCAATGGCAACTGGTTTGATTTCTAAATTTCTCAGTGTACATTCCCAGTTTTTGATGACTTTATCTAGCACTAGATTAAACAGAACGGGTGAGAGGCCATCTCCCTGTCGTACTCCAGTTTTTATCTTGAAACCTCACGATAGTTCTCTCCTGAACTTCACCTTAGATGTTTTATCCGTAAGAGTCTGTTGGATGAGGGTGCATGTGTTGTAATCGACACCTCGTTCTTGCAGTACGGAGAAGAGTGTCTGGCGGTCGATGGAATCATAAGCTTTTTTAAAGTCGACGAAAACCAGAGCGATGTTCATACTCCTTACTTGTTTTAGTTGGAGAATGGTTCTTAGGTTGAAGATCTGCTCGGTACAGGACCGTCCCCGCTGAAATCCTCCTTGATATTCACCAATCGTTCGATCACATTGGCTTTCCACATTGTCCAGTAAAATCCTTGATAGCACTTTGTATGCTACTGACAGCAGAGATATCTCTCGGTAGTTGTTGACATCACTGCGGTCACCTTTTTATGTAAATAATAATAATAATAATAATAATAATAATAATAATAATAATAATAATAATAATAATAATAATAATAATAATAATAATAATAATAAGCTTCACCGTAATTGTTGATGCACAGGTTTTTAGCCACTTACCATAGGAGAATATAGGACGGAATCGCTGGTCACTATCTGGAAAAAAAGCTTCAATTCTGGAAGGAGAGATCCCAATATTCCGCCTCTGTGGTGCAGTGGTTAGTGTGATTAGCTGCCACCCCCGGAGGCCCGAATTCGATTCCCGGCTCTGCCACGAAATTTGAAAAGTGGTACGAGGGCTGGAATGGGGTCCACTCAGCCTCGGGAGGTCAACTGAGTAGGGTTGGATTCGATTCCAAGCTCAGCCATCCTGGAAGTGGTTTTCCGTGGTTTCCCACTTCTTCTCCAGGCAAATGCCGGGATGGTACCTAACGCAAGGCCACGGCCGATTCCTTCCCTCCTCCTTGTCTATCCCTTCGAATCGTCCCATCCCCGCAAGGCCCCTATTCAGCATAGCAGGTGAGGCCACCTGGGCGAGGCACTGGTCATCCTCCACAGTTGTAACCCAGACCCAGAGTCTGAAGCTCCAGGATACTCCCCTTGAGGCGGTAGAGGTGAGATCCCTCGCTGAGTCCGAGGGAAAAGCCAACCCTGGAGGATAAACAGATAAAGAAAGAAGAAGAGATCGTAATATGAAGATAAATTTGGAATTCAAGAAGACAAACTGAGGTAAATATTCGTTTATAGAAAGAGGAATTAGGGAGTGGAATAATTTACCAAGTGAGTTGTTTTATAAATTTCCAACTTCTTTGAAATAATTTAGGAAAAGACTAAGGAAACAATTCATAGGGAGCCTGCCACTTGACTGACAGCCCTAAATGCACATCAGTGGTGACTGATTGATTGATTAGTTCAGTTCTACACACTGCCACAGACTCAACATTAACAAAATAATTATCAGACTTTATATATAAATATATGAAAGCATGTGGCTGAAGGATAAAGTAATATCTGGCATCTATATTGAATGAATAAGGAAATAGTAAATACTGTAACTGGATATAGAGAATATTTGAGGTTTGTAAAATACCGAAATTATATGATGCGTTAGCTGGAATCTTAACACTGAATTACAAGATTTATTTGTTAACCTCAGTGAAGTATTTGAAAACGTTTTTCTAGTAGAACGCACCCAATAAGAACAGGTTATTAGAGAAGTTTCCATGTGGCTTCGTAGGCCATGTCCTTTATTGGTAGCTTCTTGTTACATCTTGTTTCGTCTGAACTACGCTTTCCTGACCGTAACCAAGACTGCACATAAGGGACTGGACTAATTTGTGCAATAAGTGGCCCAACACAGTGGATAAATATTAGCCCACTAACATGTTCCACAAGCAGCACATTTCTCTTCGTTGACACGATCTCATTCATGGCACTGAAGGATCATTTACATTCTGCTGTAGAGATTGGTAGTGTCTCCATAGTACTTATTAAAATATTCAGGTCATCTGGTTGTGAGCTAGTTTCCACAAATTCTGTAAAGGTATTTTTCAATTTGCGTTTGCCTGGCAAGCAAATCAAGTTAAAAAAATCTGCTTAACCTTTTATCAACAGAAGTAACTTCTGCCTCCTTCGGCTATGTGTTGTTCTGAATGACAATCAAGTCTTTTGGTACAGACTCATCCTGATATTTTGTTCTGCTGTACAGAATTACTGGCATTAGTAGAAAAAATATAAGATGTTCTGCTGATGTTTTCAACAAGCCTGTGTCTTAAGTTTTCAGCCAAGCTCCTAAAACTGTTGACTGTTAATTTTAAATATTCTTCAATTTTCGTGCAAATCAGTGCCCTTAAAAACCTTCAGCTTCGGAGTTTTGTCTTGATATGGGCCAGGAGAACATATCACCGACTCCAGAATTCTAATGCAAAGTCTGCCGCACTCATCGGAATATCTAAGGTTCATTTTTCTACTCTGGGGTGTTAATGACAAATCAGATAACTCAGTAAGAACATCCATGATTACTCCTACATTCTAAACAAAATTAATTGACATCATTGTGGAACTAAGTCCTAATTGGTTAGATATCCTCTCTATCCTCTCTATTGGCATCTATTGAAGCTCCTAAAAAGTTATTCACAAGTGATGTATTGTAATCCCATACAGTTTTTACAGTTCTTGGACTTGAATCTAACCACCTAATGGTAAAAATGTTACCTGTTTTATATCTATTTAATATAGTCTCTCATTTTACAAACCATCATACTGGTGAAGTTCAGTTTGACTTTCGGGAGACATACTGTATAATGAATATAATGTATCAAAAGTACTATTTTTTTACTATTTGTTTTACGTCGCACCGACACAGATAGGTCTTATGGCGACGATGGGGTAGGAAAGGGCTAGCACTGGGAAGGAAGCGATCGTGGCCTTAATTAAGGTACAGCCCCAGCATTTGCCAGGTGTAAAAATGGGAAACCTCGGAAAACCATCTTCAGGGCTGCCAGCAATGGGGTTCGAACCCATTATCTCCCCAATGATAGCTCACAGCTGCGTGACCCTAACCGCACGACCAAATCGCTCGGTACTACGAAAATTGGCAACGCCTGTAACCTCTTCCCTGGTATCGTGAAATGCAAGTTGAAGCCTGTGATTGGCACAGTGCCCTATTATTAGATCAGGAAATGTATCCTGTAACTGTATTGTGCTACACTATTGTTTGTACCAAGAATAACGGAAGTCCCATCACAAGCAAATCCCAATAAATTCTTTTATAACTAATCCCATCAATAGGAAGACAACTTGGAGAGAATGGTTTCCTTAATTTAAGAGCTTGACACATTTTGTATCTCAACAAGATCCCAGAAAAATGTATCTACCGGTGAAAAGTGAGATTGCATACCTTAGACATATAGCCAATACTTTATTATTTTTGCTAACAGTTGTATATTCGTCTACCAACATCCTTATTTATTATGTTGTTTTTAGTAATGTGTTCTGCTATCTCCTTTCTCTTCCCTTTGGAAATATGGTTTAGAATGTTTGTACAACTTAATCTTGAATGCAAATTCCTTCCCATGTCAAAGCCATAAAGGTCTTGTACCTGAATATCAGATAGATCAGTGAAAGATCTATATAATCTCCCTACTTATAAGCAGTCCGTATCCTTGGCTGAATGGTCAGGGCAGTGCTCTTCGGTTTAGAGGGCCCAGGGTTCGATTTCCGGCTGGGTCGGAGATTTTAACCTTAAATGGTTAATTCCCTTGGCTCGGGGCTGAGTGTTTGTGCTGTCCCCAACATCCCTGCAACTCACACACCACACATAGTACTATCCTCCACCACAATAACACATAGTTACCTACACATGGCAGGTGCCGCCCACCCTCATCGGAGCGTCTGCCTTACAAGGGCTGTACCCGGCTAGAAATAGCCAAACGAAATTATTATTATTACTTATAAGCAGGACGGAATTCTCTAACAGTAGGTAGTATCAAGGTGATGTGTCATTTTGTCAATTCATAATTCAAAATCTTTATTGCAAGCTTATTTTCTAATATTTCCGGCCTTTCCATGGTGAAGATAATATTTATGAATTAAAAGTTTCTTTCTGAAGCTTGTTTGTTGAGTTTCTCTTGTAGCTCCATGATAGGTCACCTGACACTTTAACAATTCCTTTGTTGATTTGACTTCCGTATCTAACTGCGGGCTCATACCCTATTCAGCATATTTAATGCATAATGAGCAGCCTAATTTTCCATTTTTAACAACTAACCAGCTATTTTCTTTCAAAATATAATTATATTGATTTGTTTGCTAATGGCTTTACGTCGCACCGACACAGATAGGTCTTATGGCGACAATGGCATAGGAAAGGGGTAGGAGTGGGAAGGAAGCGGCCGTGGCCTTAATTAAGGCACAGCCCCAGCATTTTCCTGGTATGAAAATGGGAAACCACGGAAAACCATCTTCAGGACTGCCGACACTAGGATTCGAACCCACTATCTCCCGGATACAAGCACACAGCTGCGCGCTCCTAACCGCACGGCCAACTCGCCCGGTGTATATTGATATTATGACCAACACTAGGGATATTACTTCTTACTGACAGAAGCTTTCGAATCACATTGTTCTTGGTCTAAGTCGTCAGTAGCCTAACTCCACAAAATTTATCATTGGACTCACAATCACCACGTGTGGCAGCATTATTTTCACATTCTACAATCTTCTTAACCTCAATATTTTAATCACAGACAGTAATTACGGTCGTTTTACTTCAATGTCTGCATTATTAGAGGTATCCTCCGTCTTCTTTGTTGATAACCATTTAAGAAAACTCATTTTCACTTTATACCTACTTCGCATGAAGGAATGGATTATTTTAAAAAGTACAGAAAAACCATAAAAATGGCAATAAAACGAAAATTGACAACAATTCATCAGAACTAACAATCCAGCAAAATAGCATATGTATTCGCGGTTGTGATGTTCTCTGGTCAAGTAGCACAGAACTGTTTTCCCTTTACAGATGATCTCTGGTGATATTAAAATTAATGCTGGAATTTTAAACTACTGTCTACCTCTTTTAAGAGTTTAATCAGATAATTAACACATTTCTTTACTGGTACGGTAATATTGAACATAATTTTTACCAAGGATGTAGCCAGTGGGGGGTTACTGGGGACGGGGGTTTAGAACCCCCCCTCCATTGAATTTATAAAACCAAACCAAACCCTATGGTACTGCGGCCCTTGAAGTGTCTTGGCCAACCAAGCGACCGCTGCTCAGCCCAAAGGCCTGCAGATTACGAGGTGTCGTGTGGTCAGCACGACGATTCCTCTCGGCCGTTATTCTTGGCTTTCTAGACCGGGGCCGCCATCTCACCGTCAGATAGCTCCTCAATTCTAATCACGTAGGCTGAGTGGACCTCGAACCAGCCCTCAGGTCCAGGTAAAAATCCCTGACCTGGCCGGGAATCGAACCCGGGGCCTCCGAGTAAATTGAATTTATACACAACTAAAATAAACAGAAACTGAGAATAAGCAATAACCTAAATAAACATTCAAAGAGACATAACTGTAAAATTGTTTTCCATGGTTTCCCATTTTCACACCAGCAAATGCCTGGGGCTGTACCTTAATTAAGGCCACGGCCGCTTCCTTCCCACTCCTAGCCCCTTCCTCCCTCATCGTCAGCATAAGACCTATCCGTGTCGGTGCGACGTAAAGCAAATAACAAAAACAAAAAAAAAAACAGATCTATTCAATCTATTTTCTAAAGAAGCCTCGAAAGTTGGATTTTAGACTGTAAAGTGAACATACCATTCGCTGTAAAACTGTTGACCTTGACCATATTGTTCTTGTTCTGTATTTTAATGTAAGATTTTGTCCTGTACTGAAATCTGAATATCAACATAATTCACTCGTATCAGTGTCTTTATAATGACAGTCATGCATGCGCACATCACACATGCACAAGCACCTTCGTTATGTTTGATCAACATTTTGTAACTACAACCCCGCATCCCCCATCGGCCAATCCTGACTACACTACTGCTTTTTTATTTTTTATTTTTATTTTTTTTACTGAAACTGTGTTCCTGTGCGTTCCCCCTCAAATACAATGCTACTTATCGTTCAAAATGAATAGCCTATTTTTCTTACAGTCGAGATATCCATATCACAAGTTTTCACTAATAATTAAACTGCTACGAAATCTAAAACTTCATTTGTTGCGCTAAGGGACATATTATAATATTAGATTTTTAAAATATCCCACAGTAGTTGAGGAATCCAGTGTATCGATGGCAATTACGAAAACCGGTTCACCTTGTATTGGTTACTTAGGAACGCGACCATCTGTACCAAGGCCAGTAGTATGTTACACTTCCGACGGCATTTCCTTTTCTTCTGTTGGTGAGTAATTGGGTGCATAAAGGTACTAGCTGTTCTGTACCCGTTAGTTTTCTAATTGCAACAGTAATGTCATCTAGCGGAGATGAGTGGCAACAGAACATACAGAGCACAGCTCAGCTAACGACAGTCAGTCACAATTGTTTTATTGTAGAACCAGGTTTAGGGGATTAGGATATCCTAGGCTTCCACATTTTGTTTTCTTCTGGCAAGGTAATTTAGAGCAGTCGTGTTCAAAGTGTGGTACGCGTACCACTAGGGGTACGCGGAGTCGTCTGAGGGGGTACCTTCGTAGCTTCTAACTGTTTTCAGTGAGCAGTTCAGAAATGAGGTGAGTCTGCCCATTTCCAATAAAATCTTGTTTTTATTTAGTGTTTTTGTCTATCATTACACAGAGCCCCTTTTCCGAACTATTCATCCCAAAATGTGTGTCAGTTTGTACCTCCCCATGACTAGGCATGCAAAATTTCTTACGAATAATTGGACTACCATTAAGCAATGGAAATGCCAAGAACAATTTCCGCTTAGTTTTGCCCAGCGACGATATATATAGTACATTATTGTTAATATTGTCCGGCTCCATGGCTAAATGCTAAGCGTGCTGGCCTTTGGCCACAGGGGTCCTGGGTTCGATTCCCGGCAGGGTCAGGAATTTTAACCATAATTGGTTAATTTCTCTGGCACGGGGGCTGGGTGTATGTGTCGTCTTCATCATCATTTCATCCTCATCACGACGCGCAGGTCGCCTAAGGGAGTCAAGTCAAAAGACCTGCACCTGGCGAGCCGAACATGTCCTCGGACACTCCCGGCACTAAAAGCCATACGCAATTTCATTTCATTGTTAATATTGGGGAACAGGGTGGTGTAGCGGTTTACCTGCTTGCTGTTATCCAGGCGACCGTAGTTTAATTCCTGTTGAAAATCCCCTGGTGTCAGGGAGGGCATGCGACGACATCTCCAGCCTCAACTCTTTCATATCTCAGTGCGTGCAGGGGACCCTGAGCAAGCGGGATACGCTGCGGATGATGATGATGATGATGATGATTACATTTAATATTATTTCGCATCCAGCAACAACCATTTGTTCTTTCTTGTATAATCGTAATATAGGCTACTCGTACTTTGGGAGTACGAAAGTAAAACAATTGGAATTTGGGGGCACGCCAACCAAAAAGTTTGAATACCACTGATTTAGAGGATCCGAAACCTAGGCTTTCAGAACGCCCCCCAACCCCACACCCCAGTTGCCTTTCCCCCCTCATTCTTAGCGATCTTTCCTTCACGTTTCTGTTCTCATTTTGATAAGCATCCTTATTATCATCCTGATCAATACGGGCTAATGACCACGCGCTTTTGCAGCTTATGAAGACATTCACGTTAACAACCACCTCCATCATCCTGTTGGTTAGTTAGTTATCATGACGACTGGGTAGTATTATTTCCACGTCAGCTGGACTCGCTACTGATGGACTTGGCAGGATACATTTCAATTCTTGTGTATCTCCATTATTATAGAAAATGTATTATTAAAGGCGTATCATAAAAGGTTGAAAACGGGACTTTCTATCATTTTTATTATGCACAATTTTTAGATTTAACTCATATTTCCGGAAATAATTGGAAGTTTCTTGTTGTCCCTCGTATTTTGTTGGGAAGGAAACTACACCTTCCAGTGTCGACTGGGTTAAATGTAACTTAAAAGGTCTTCAGTCTATCGAACACACAAGTTTATATTACAATATAAGATACCAGTAAAAAAACACAGTATTGAACAAGGAATAAAAATACACACTATCAAACAAAGAATGACATATTTCGTTCTTAAAATGACGTCATCAGATACTATCAAGTCACGCTCATATTAGGAAATATCTATGTTTATTTCTGTCCAAACATCTGTGAAATTGAAAATGAATTGCCTGATGGACTTCATTAAGATAAGTTTCAGACTTCAACTTCAGTCAGAAAAATTGTGCTGTTGCGGGTAAGATCGGTACATTCGGCAACCCTACAAGGTAGAGGACACTTAGGTTCCGCGAGGTGTAACGCGGTTCTCGAAATAGATAATCCTTTTTTTTCCTTTTTGCTATTTTCTTTACGTTGCACCGACACAGATAGGTCTTATGGCGACGATGGGAGAGGCAAGGCCTAGGAGTGGGAAGGAAGCGGCCGTGGCCTTAATTAAGGTACAGCCCCAGAATTTGCTTGGTGTGAAAGTGGGAAACCACGGAAAACCATATGCAGGGCTGCCGACAGTGGGATTCGAATCCAATTTTTAATTGTCATCCCAATCATCATAATCATCAAACAAAAGAGAGTTAATTTTTTAAAGAGTTTATCTTTCATAAACATAGTTGTTTGGAGCGTTGGCATAAGTTATCTGGATAAATATAACTTATTATGATGAAGAATAATTTGGTAAAATACATACAAGAATTGTGTATTTCTCTCCGAAACTGCATTATATTTAATATACGTAATTTTTTGACTGATGTTCCCATGTTTCTGCACAAAATTCTGCCCAATCTTTCGAAATATATTCTATTTTATTGGAATTTCGTAGTCTTGAATTAGAATACACTCATCGACATATTTAGTTAACAATTTCGATAGAATGTTCTACAGAATTTCTCAAGATGCATTCTATGATGTCAGCGAATAATGTGTGGTTCGTACTTTCTTACTGAATACAAATTAATTTTTAAAATGGTAAAAATAATTCTTGATCATCTCAAAAATTGAATTACCCTACACTCGAACTGGTAGCGACATTCTGCTCATCTCCTCTTTGAATCATAACAAAACTCTGAAAAAGAGCACCTTTATTGCTTGAGAGAAAATGTAAAACTCTAGAACACTGAAACATGCTTCATAATGCGTAGGAAGAGGGAACAAAGTAGTATTTTCGACCGCTGTCTTCAGGACATTCTTACACGAATATTCAACGACTCAAACTAAAGAAACACTGCTTTAAGATTCAGTCTTCTTGTCCCAGTTCTAATCCTGAATAGTCGCATTAACTCTGTCTTTATGGATCTATGGTAATGGACAAATTGTGGTTATAATTGTGTTAAGAGGAAGTACAACTAGGCAATCATCTTCTATATAACACTAATCAGAGAGAAAAAATGGAAGGGATCCGACACTTCGAAAAAATGAAAGTATTGGTCACAGAATGACAAGGGCCACAAAGGGCGTGAAAATGAAAGACTCCCTAGACCTCGAATACTCTAATACCGTTGGGGACGGAAGAGAACAAGAGTTGACCAAGGCAGGTGGAATAGGATAGATGAAAGTGAGGAGCCTGGCACAAGTAAGTGAAAGGAATGTCAGACTAAGGACCCCGTGGCCACAAACACACGCTCCAGAGTTAAGAGCCACTGGGACCTCTTACGACAGGCAGGGGTTACCGTGGGCATTATTCTACCACATCCCACGATCGTGGGTTCAAACCCACACAGAGGCAGAAATGCTGAAGGGTGGAAAACGTCCATTTTGGCACTACATGTCAAAAAATGTCATCATGGTAACTAATTTGACAAGGGATTTCCTAGCTGAGACGGTTAGGATGTGCTCGGATCACGTGGAATGACGCGGGTTCGATGAATGACGACAAAAATCGACGAGAATGCTCTGTGATTTTCACTCTGCTTTTAATATTCTGTACTGTTCTTTAAAAACGTTATGAGAGTTTAAGTACACGTGGACAATCTACGATTGAAGAAATTAATATGGCATATGATAAATATCGTTTTCATTTTGGTGTTGCTTCCCAATTTCAATGCCTTATCACTTGAAGCTAGCAATGCAATCCTTCATGATGAATGTCGTCCTGTGGTGCGGAACAAAAACAGTGATCTCTCCAATTCTCCACCCGCAAGCATGGATTGGTCCTCTAATTGAATATCCTCGTTAATACATTGAAATGCAGAACGAGACACGTGAATTCAATACTTTAATTAATGGAATTGTCAGCATCTCAATTGTTGACACAAAATTCGATGGCCGATTCACATATAGAAGTCATCAGAGTACAGAATTAAAGGTAACATACCAAGATCTGTATTCGGGATGTCACCGTTGCAATAAACAAGAAACAGTTGTCATTGTCGAATCATACGAATAGGGACTTGAGGTATCACTGGATAATGACTCTGCATAGTTTGACTGTCCCCACAAACACTATCGAAACTGAAAAGGTGAAAAATTGTGTTTAATAGTGCAAACAGCTACTACTTGTACATACTTTAGCTGTATGTCAAACAAAACCAGCATTAATTAGCATTATCAAGCAACATAAAGTATCGGTAGTATGCAACAGCATATTCTCACTGGAAGCTTTGTGATGCTTTCCTTGAAGGTAACAAATTTAAAATTTCTGTAGTATACGTAAGGACAGCCACGTTGGACGTGAATATTGCTATAAATTTTTCTTCTTCCTCTTTCTTCGATTTGGCCTACTTTGAAATACGGCCAACATCGAAAAAATTAAGAAATTGTGGGAGAAAAAAGGACTAACCAGCAAATCAATTGTAGACAATGGGCTTGTGGCGTGTCAAGAAAACAAGGTGAAACTCTTTACATTTCGCATAGAACTTTCAAAACGTAACGTTAAGTATGTAACTTCTTTTTTGACACGGCATGAGCCCAGAAGCCCTTATTATCATGTCTACAAGTACGGTCCGTGAAAGCATCAAGCAATCAGACTGTACATCCATACGTTGATACTGTATGACAGATGCTACATCGTACTTCTTCAGTTACCGAGTGAGTTGGCCGTGCGGTTAGGGGCACGCAGCTGTGAGCTTGAATTCTGTAGCCCTGAAGATAGTTTTCATGGTTTCCCATTTTCACACCAGGAAAATGCTGGGGATGTACCTTAATTAAGACAACGGTCGCTTCCTTCTAGCTCCTAGCCCTTTCCTATATCGTCGCCATAAGACCTTTCTGTGTCGGTGCGACTTAAAGCCAATTTTTTTTAAAAAAAAGCAAAGTACATTTTACTCTGTGCTTCTCAATATAACTTATTATATAGGTATAAATAAATTTGTAGTAAGCAGTGCAAACCTTGTAAAACATATTGATTTATTATATCCTAAATTAAAATCCTGTTTTAATATTATTTTAGTATTATATCTTAGCCTTTTATATTTAACAATGCAATGATGGTGTGAAAATGTAGTGTTGTATTGTGATATCAGTTACATTATGCTTCATTTATGTTGCTTTGAATCTTGTTTGGGTGCCACTGAAAAGTAATTTAAATAATATTCATGTTAATGTTGTATATATTATGTAACAATGGTCGTAAACATTTTAATTGGGAGTCATGGACTGTTATGCTCACAATAAATAAATAAATAAATAAATAAAAATTAAATAAATAAATAAATAAATAATCTGTCAGCGACTGGTAATGCAGCTAGCAACCAATAATATACAGATTATAAATGTAATTCCATACGCATGATTTTGACTACCCTTATTTTACCTTCACGAGACTAACTACTACTAAGAACAGAACGTGAGGTATGATGATGATGATGATGATGATTGTTGTTTTAAGGGGCCTAACATCGAAGGTCATCGGCCCCTCGTGAAGTGTGAAGCGCTGTTGAAAAATAAATTCGTTCACAATTCTGCTTTTCATCCTGAAAACTACTAAACACCCTCCTACTCACACATCCTCAATATTTAGGACATTTCCAAGAAAACTTATTTAGCATCCTAAATTAAACAGGTAAGAGAAAACTTCTGCGTGTTTAAGTACTACGGTATAACATTAAAGTGGAGAATAATTCCAGCCCTCCTTTTTATTCTCACCAACTTGCCCTGTGAAGTTCTTTTAAATATGATATTTCATTCTTATAATCTTCTTCTGTTCATATCTGGAATAGATGATTCATGATTTGAAGTAAGGTGACGTTACGGTATTTGTGGGATAACAACCAGATTTTCGGTTTCTGTACTGCCATTATTTCCTTCACGTGAACTAATTGGTTCTAATACGCCGATGATCTCCTGTTTTTAGTTATTGCCACGTAACAAATGGGAAGCAAAGCTATCTTAGATCTCTGAGGTTGTACGACAGTTTGGGAACACTCACAAGCGATTTAAGTTATGACGGCCTTCGACTGGGGCTGAAGATTTACCATGGTCGACAAGTGTCCACTGTCCAGTTTCCACAACACATGGGATCTACAAATTGAGAGTAGAAGAAACTTTCAGAATCGTGAAACCAAGAATGTAACTCATCAACCATCAACCGTTTATGTGGTGAAACAGACAAGCAGAACATCTGTGAGAAGCAATGGATATTCAATTCCAATCTTTACACTTTACGGAAATTGCAGCGGATCAATCTCAACCCTCTATTGCACGGTGCCATATGCACCAAATTATTCCTATTTTGTCTCTAGAACATAGAGTGGTACCTGCGTAAATCAGTAACTTGGAAGCCAAAAATTGATCGAGTCTATCTCAACTAATGACAACTTTCAGCCACTATGTATGTATGTATGTATGTATGTATGTATGTATGTATGTATGTATGTATGTATGTATGTGTGTATGTGTGTATGTATGTATGTATGTATGTATGTATGTATGTATGTATGTATGTATGTATGTATGTATGTATGTATGTATGTATGTATGTATGTATGTATGTATGTATGTATGTATGTATGTATGTATGTATGTATGTATGTATGTATGTATGTATGTATGTATGTATGTATGTATGTATGTATGTATTATGCCCTTCCTGCGTCCGGGTTGGGTCACGTAAAAGAAATCCCGACCAGTCTCTCAGGGTTCATAATATATTATTTTACGCGGAATCAAGATAACGCCGATACGCTAACATTTTATCTAGCATTAATCATGATGGACGTCTCTATTCGACGTATCGTTGGGGTGCAAGAAGATTGATAATCCTGCGCCTCGATCCTAATTTACCTTACACTACCATCGAAATTATAAATAACATCTCATATACATCTAACTATAATTTATTCACACAATATAAAAATGTGGATAAAGGAAAATTAAATTATGAAGTTAAAATTCAGAAATCGAGATTAATTAACATTTGATATGGAGGTTTAAATTATCGTTAATGATCACTGTTTTATCCGTGGCATATTTAAAAATAATATATCACAATTGAAATGAAGTATTATCTTATTTTCATATAATATTCATAAAAGAAACTGATAAAATAAATTCATATCTGCATGGGAAATGAATGGTTAAGTTATTACAATTGAGGGGCACGGTTCAGAAATCCGCCTTGTCCACGTTTTATGAAAATTGATTTCGTAGCTTATCTCTATAACTCATATGATTTAGCATCTTTTTCAACAAGAAAACTGTTCCTAAACCCGCTTTGTCCCCATGAAAATGTAACACAAATTCAGGTGACGTTTCCAAAACCCGCCTTATCCTAAGATGTTGTTTTCAAAATCCGCCTTATCCAAACATGGGGCACCGTAATTGGAACGTATCTAAAATAATACTCTATGAACTAAGCATTAGTGTGATGTTTATGAAGTTCCAGGTTCGCGGTGTATACTTTGAAACTGTTGACAATACTATTCCCGATAATTTCGCGCCAGTTTATCACACTGATTGGTATTGAGTTTAATCACTGGCATTCATATCCTTCTATATTTTTATATAATACGATTAAAATATTTTTGTGATTTTGGAGAGCATAAATAATAAAAGAATATCTATTATAAAATCAATTAATGATGAAAATTATCATTATAAAGTTTTATTTACGTTTGCAAACACCACCCGTATCACGATGACAAATCCAAAACACTCCTTATCCAATGCTGAGTTCCAAAACACGCCTTGTGCAATCTTAATTTGTAAATATCTTCCTTATAAGTCACGAATTGTATGTAGCTCTTCAATTATATCAATACATGTAAGAACGTTGATATAATAAACATGAATAAAAAGTTCTATTCTACTGAAGATGAGCAGGACATGTTTCTTTCGTCTCCCTAAAAATTTTCCAAAATGGATAAGTGGATTTTAGAACTGTGCGCCTCAATTGTTTATGTTTGTTAGTTTCTGTCAATGTCAATATTCTTTTAGTTTTCCTTAGGACAAGATCTATATATCTTCTTTCGGAATATCACAAGTTAAGCTTCTGGAAAACGATAAGTTTCTTATTCAATAACAAACATGTGCTACTATTGATTTGAAATTATAATACTGACCAACATCATGTCATATATTAACTTTCTCCAACATAAATCAGTCATTAAACATAACCTACCATCTAGATTCTCAATTGTGTCTAAAAACCAGTATGTGACCTCATGCGAATTAATTAAATATTCTCAAATATATTATGTGATATCAATTCATTCGTATTCTCTATAGGAAGTGGTAATAACTATCCATGTTAACCTACGTATGCCATAATCAGTTTTTAAGAAAATGCGATTTTACAGTAGAAATACCAAGTCAAAATGATAAAGTTAATGAACAACTTATTACATAAGGATTCCTTATGATGATCTTATCCTGCCATAATATTTTATAAATATTGCATTACGTCATCACTATCATAGAATATGGATTCTCGACCAACAAATCAATGTCATTGCATCATAAATATATACGATCCTAGTTTGCGTCAATAATGCCATCTTTCTCTTCAAATATTCCATTACATCTATTACATCATCGTAGCAATATATATTCCTTTAATTCATTCCTCATTACATTCGTATAACATCATAACATCATCTTCATTTCCCATCATATCATACCAGCTCGACTAAGTGGTACGTTCCGAGCTGTCAGCGGAGAGATGGCATGGAATGACATTAGTAGACGAATAAGTTTGAGTGGCGTCTTTAAAAGTAGGAAAGATCACAATATGGAGATAAAGTTGGAATTCAAGAGGACAAATTGGGGCAAATATTAATTTATAGGAAGGAGAGGTAGGGATAGGAACAACTTACCAAGGGAGATGTTCAATAAATTTCCAGTTTCTTTGAAATCATTTAAGAAAAGGCTAGGGAAACTACAGGTAGGGAATCTTCCACCTGGGCGACTGCCCTACATGCAGATCAGGATTGATTGATTGATTGATTGATTGATTGATTGATTGATTGATTGATTGATTGATTGATTGATTGATTGATTGATTGATTGATTGATTGATTGATTGATTGATTGATTGATTGATTGATTGATTGATTGATTGATTGATTGATTGATTGATTGATTGATTGATTGATTGATTGATTGATTGATTGATTGATTGATTGATTGATTGATTGATTGATTGATTGATTGATTGATTGATTGATTGATTGATTGATTGATTGATTGATTGATTGATTGATTGATTGATTGATTGATTGATTGATTGATTGATTGATTGATTGATATCTCTGCCCATTCTTTCAAATATTCCGCGTATATAACTTATTTTGACGCATAAATCATTTTATTCTCGACCATTCAATGGATCAAAACCTTTTTCTGAAGATTCCGTGGTGGACAGAGGTGAAAGAAGGTGTGGATGCAGTACCATGGAAAGATTGATTTAAAACTTTAAAATTGGCAGTTTTATTTTTTCCCTTAAGCTTCCTTTTTTTATTTTCAAATTTAAAATTTTAACAAAACAATTCGCTAAGCAAATAACACAATCTTAATAGTTTGCCAAGTGATTAACAGTTACTTATGGGATTAACCCGTAGGCTTGAAACAGCACCTTTAGAGAGATCTAAAATAACAATTTTACAGGCTGAGCTTCAAGCTCCCAATTGCAACTTTACTTGAGCACAACTGCTCTCTTCTAACCCACAGTGACGGAGAAAGATCTCTCAATTCCTTTCACACCACTAGGAGACAGAGTATCCAAAATATACAATCTACCAAGAGCACATTTGCTCCACAAAATTATCTAGGAGACTAGTCCACAAACATTATACCATTCCAGCCTCCCAAAGGCACCATTCAACCTTTACATTAATAGGAGGAGCGTCTTTGCTCTATCAATTTACAATTAGGAATCTATTTTTAAAAATTCACACTTTCCAGGCCTCTCTAGGCACAACCTAAATTTAACAAAACAGTATTAACTGTCTCTATATTCCCTGATTTCGGCTACGTTTTTTCGACTTGTTTGAAATTTACATTTTAGAAATATGAAGTTACATTACTAAAGGTTTGAAACCTTCCCCTCGAGCTAACCCTAAAAGACTATCAGAATATAGACGTATCTGCCATTACCTTGAGCTGGTGTACCTCCTGAAGATGGACGAGGCTCCCCCGCCTCCCTTAACGAACACATACACACTAGACTGGAGCGATCACAAAGACAACCTGGCCCGAAAGTTTGCCAGCTTTTATAGCCTAGGGGAAGTTTCCAGAAAACTCTGGGCTAAGGACCGACACACCCCCAATTCTGATTGGATAATTAAATAAATACCAGAAAATTCTGATTGGATGAAGAAATAAATATACAAAATTTTCTATTGGCCAACATTTTAAGTTGGCGGGAAGAGATAGAAGTGTTGTAAACATTAACTCACCAAAAACAAAGAATAAACAATTCAGTCTAGTAAACCTTAACACGCAAAATTACTCTACAATAGTCAATATTCACACCAGATGGCATAACATCAGTTTATAGTAGTGAGATCTGTGGAGAAATGTCCAAACTTCTTGTATTATTTGTTGCAAACTTCATATATCAGATGACATTCCCCAAGGCGCTTAATTTAAATGTAAGGGGAAGGTGTACCTCCGGTACACTAGCACTAACATATTTCCTGTCTACCGTCATATCCATATCTTACATTATTCTAACTCCTTATGATAACGTATAACCTACATATATTAACACATCATTCGGTATTTTATCAAAGATCCTAAAATATTCCACTCACAATCACTTCACATACGACATGGCATAACACTTTGGGATTCTTTGATTTCATTGAAATAACATTATCACAATATTATATCGCATTCCCTAACTTGAGTTAATCTTGTTTCTTAGGAAGACTACCTATTCCCTCACATCGACACAATAAATAAATCACTCCCAAGAATCTAACACAAGTTATGTCATTCTGAAGACAATAAAGATATAAGACCTAAAGTATAACTACAAATGAGCTATACTCCTCTCTACCTAGCAATTATATACATTTATTTTATGAAACTTATCTTTTTCCTTCGCTTGCGGAATGATATCACCTCTCGTTCATCCTCCGCAGCTCTGGGTGGTGGCCATTCTATTCCGCTAATCATCGAGCTGTCATCTGGTGTCAGCTCGGTATCATCCGGAAAGTCTGCCTCAAGTCTTCTTAAGAGCCATCGGAGATCTTGAATTGCTCAAATGAAAAGATAAAACACATTGATGAAATCAGTGGTAACATTTTGACGTTTTCATAATCCTTCTAACATAATTTTACAATGAGATTCAGTTGCAGATTGCGTTGTGTAGACTTAATTGCTATCAGATCTCCAATATGTCTGCTATTACTTCAGTTGTACGTCGTATATAATTGTTTTATGAATATTATGTGTTGACGCTGCGTTATATCGAATTATTTCCTCTCTGGTCAAGGCCTTGTTTTTACCGTCTTCAATACTGCGGCTAATCAATTCTTGCTGTATTTAAATTATATAACGCATGTATTGAATTAATCTTCTTATATTTATGCGTTATCTCGTTATCTGAACGCTATAAATATTCTTTCTTGAATTTGCTTTCACTTAATAGCTTTAAGAGATTTAATTAGCTCGTCGATAGTAACGCGTCTGCTTCCCATGAATGCTTCTTCATTTGCGTGTTTTAATAGTGTTGTTTTTAACAATTCGAATTCTTATTTTGTCCTTACCACTGTCATTATGATCTGGAACATTTCGACTTCGCGTTATACTGAACTTCCTTGACATTTTATTGGATGTATGCATTGTCTTTAACTTCGTTATCGGTTACAAGTTCATCCCAACTCGATTAAGTTTTATTCCTGGAACAGTGGAATTGCACAGTATGTATGAATGTCTATGCTGAGTACTGAGCCCGAAGACTAGTTTGATCCTCAACAGCTGTCATAGGTAGCCGAGGCGTCACAGAAGAGGTGTGCAAGGAAAACGAGTAGTGATGTAGTTTCCTCATAGAGGTAAAAGATGCTATTATTAGTGATGGGCAGTCTGAGACGGGGTCTCGAGGTTTCTCGACACTAGCGCAGGCACTGTTTCCTGTGAGAAATGTCAAGAGATCTCGAGAGCGTTGTCTCCGCATTGTGTAGCGAGCAGCGTTCATACGCCTACAGGTAGATGGAGCTGAATGTTGCTTGTGCCGAGTACACATACGAATAGCCAACCACGGGTCTGCTCCATTTCGTTACTACGCGTCAACAAGCGACTAGAGCGTTCATTTCTTTTATTTCTACAGAGATCTATTTTGACTCAGTATAACATAATTATGAAGGATGCGTATTTGCTATTCTATACAGCGGTAAGTACACAAATGAATAGAGTAAGTATAGAAACTGACGACTTCTTTAGGTGCACCTACCTGGATACTAGAGGCGTGCATTTTTTGAACTCGAGACGGGACGAGATGCGCCTTACTGTATATGCAACCACCATTACGCATGAGTGGAAAGTGTAATCTAAAATACCTCAGCTTGCTTCAATTCTTTCGACAGGCAGGTGTACGTCATTATCAAACCCCACATTCAATATCACACGACCATTGCTTGTGCTTACCGATATTTTGGTGACGAATGAAATAATTCCTTACAATGCTATAGAGTATTCGAGTCATAATTAGATATTTCGGTATATGCCGGTGCAATGTGTAATTGTGTCTAGTTGTACGCGACAACTTGAAGACGATGTCCAAAATGCAAAGTAAGTCGTGGATGTCGGCTATTTTGAAGAGATGCTACATAGCATAGCCCGCTGTCAGCAAAAATATTTCTGGGATGATCCGGCAGTTAAAAACGCCTACTATCAATGAAGAGGAATCGTCACAGAACACCTCCGGCCTGGTCTGCATCACAAGAAGCTACCCAGTCGACAACGATTGCGAGGTATCCAGGTAGATGTACATTCTATCTATTGTCGAAAGAATTGGAGCAAACTCAAGCATTTTTAGATCACATATTCTACTCATACGTAATGGTAGTTGCATATGCAGCAAGGCGCATCTTGCCTCGTCTCGAGTTCGAATAATGCACGCTTCTAGTATCCAGGTACGAGTACCTACAGTAGCCGTCAGTTACTCTACTTATCCTATTCACTCGTGTATACCAGTGCATACAATGCCAGAATGCGTATCCTATATAATTATGTTATACTGGGTCAAAAGAGACCTCAGTAGAAATGAACGCCCTAGTCGCTTGTTGACACTCATTTACGGAATGGGGAAGGCGCGTGGTTTGCTACTTGCATACTCGGCACAAACAGCATTCAGCTCCGAATACCTGTAGGCCTACGACACGCTGCTCGCCACACAATGCGGGGACAACGCTTTCGACATATCTAAAAATTTCTTGCAAGGAAAAGTACCTGTGCCAGTCTCGAGAAATCTCGAGACCTCGTCTCCGACTGTCCATCACTATCTCAACTAATTGATTTGTTACAGTTCGCTGTATCACTCTGGTGCCACCTGAAGCTCTAATGGCTGTGCAGATGCAGTACGATCCAGCACAGCCATGTGGCGAATACGGCAGTCTTCCCCCTCCGTACTATCTGCATCTCACGAGAAGTCGCGGCAGCTTGTAGGTACGGCACGAGAAACAGATACTACACTAAGCTGCCAACATTAGTTGTGATAAACAGTGCGAGCTCTCTGAAAGAGATGAGTGTTCATTACGCAGTACGTACAGAAAATGTGTAAATAAAGCGCAATGCACTGCCAATTTGAAACTTCACAGCAGCACTTTAGTTCACAAGAATCACCACGGACGGAACCGATGTTTCCTGTCGGGCCTTGAGACTTGAAATAGGTGCATGCACAGCAGCCATGCTTACCCTCTGCACCCTTTACCCCGCATGCACGCGACTTCTCGACAGACGACCATAGTAGTGGCCCGTGTGCGGCTGGACCCCGATCTTCTTGAGGCAGTGCCTTCAAGTGACCATTGTTGCCAAGACCGATGCACTGCGCATATATCGCTTGCTAGTCTTTTTGCAATATCGCAGAAACACAGTAAGCTGCTAATACTGCCTTTTTCGTCTCTAAGGCATGTTTCATCAAACCTATCCCACAACATCAAAACTGGACGATGACTAACGCTCAACAAGTGTACAGCGCATTTTTAAAGCAAACTTGCTTTGCAAGGTCATAGTGCCGCTGCTAGCATCACTCTTCGTTTAAGGCGCATAAATTTTAATAGGAGTCATCTTTCAGATGTTCAAACACGCCTCCCGAATTTCATTTACCTAGCACAACTCCTTCTTGGCGTTGGAATTTATTTTCCACCAGTGCAACAGTGATCTACTGCACATTACCTAATCGAGGGGGTGAAATAAGGAAGTCAAAAAATTTAGAAACCAGACTCGCTATTTCAGTGCACAAAAAAATGAGTACCAGGTTCATTCCTCAAAGCAAAGGTTGCCATTTCAGTTAGTGTCGAGGTTATTAAAGTGGAAGCATATACCTTCAATTCCACCAAGGGCTTTAATTGCTTGGAAGGAGATTGATTGTCTTAACCTAGATATTTAATACGACCACATTCGTCCATTCAATTTATCAGTACTTCTTCAAATGCCCCGTTTCCCATGCGATGGCGTTCGCCGTGGAGAACGTAACCGATTTACGTTTTTCAGTGTACAACAACAAAGTTCGAATTGAAGGACATCCGAAGATGGCACAACTGCACTTCAGAAGATGCTTTCCATGCTGCAACATCGCGTTCGGAGCTGGCTATGTGGACCTCCAACCTCCGCTAAGAGGAGGCGCCTCAAGAAGAAGAGTGCTATGGTTACTGGCCTACGGTATGACCTATCAGACCCTCGCTTCCCTTCTGCCTAGCCATCTATATCATCTGCAGTAGCCTAAATTTTCTACCTCTCAGTAAATGGCCTTGATGTTTCCCTGGTGTTGATGATACCGGTATTTGCCAGCTTCTGTTGAGCTCGAGTTTTCCTAAGCACTTCAGGATATTTTGAGTATCCTTCTATACAAGCAAATATCTGACAAACTCAGATAACAAAACAGAAAGGACACTAGCAATTGCTTGACTGCTTTGAATGTCTCATAACTAAGTTCCGAATTCTTATGTAATTACTAAGCCGAGGATATTTGCTAGAAGAACGTTTCGCATTTGGACCAATGATCACTATTTACTGCCACTTTCGACCACGAAAGACAACTTGTTTGGACCAGTATTAATTTCGCACTACATATTAGGTAGCACTGGGTAGATTTTTATTCCAGACGGCAATACATTAAATTGTTTTTTAAACGTTTATTGTGTACAGCTAAGTAAAGAAGAAACAAAGTTACCTCAAGTTACCCTTGCATGTAAGCAGAGTTCTTTTTCGAACATTATCAAAAATCTGCTCACCTCTGTATACAGTATTACTCTGGTCAGTATATAGTTGATTGAAAGATTCGTTAATATCACGTGGTAGGGTAAGAAAATGGTTTCTTCGAACGGCATACATAGACTTTCTCTATAATTGAATGTCTTCTTGCCCAATTGCTCCATTTTCTCCGATAGTTTTTATTTTGGGCTTTTGCCGAGTCAAGAAAACAAGGTGAAATTCTTTACGTTTCGCAGAGACCTACAGACCAACGGTAAAGCATTATGAAATTCAAACCTTCATTATTGGAAAATTCTTCCTCGCAAACAGTTGAGATTTCCTTCTGAAGAAGTGGAGCTCAGTTTTCTACGAAACGTAAAGAATTTACTTCCCATATTAGACTACGGCAGTATTTTTGTATGGACATCCACCTCAATACGTTCTCCGGAAAATTGAAATTTATCATATATTATCAATTTTTAGGAGAACGTATTTAGTACATTATCGTGCTATCCGCATATGTCTAGGGCAATGAATTCTACTCCTACGAACGTACTACTAGTGGAAAACAAGGAGATGCCTCTCACGATAAGAAGACAATATCTGCCGAATACCTTCTTCATTCGCCGATCAACACCCGTTACCAATAAACTGATAAACAAATTAATACTACTACAAATTGAAATCGATAGAAATAACATCGGCCAAAAACACCGGACCACATTATTATATTAAATCTTCAAGAATTTCCAACACACGATTCCTCTCATACTTCAGTCTGAAAGACTCCAGTATTTCAAAAAAGTTCGAACTTCTTATATTTACACCACCCATAGTCTTCTTACCATGCTTCATTACTAACAGTGTTTCCATCAATGAAATTTTATCAGCTTTTCTCAGTACCGCATGGCCCAATTTTGTTCGTATCTATACTGATGACTCCACGACCTCAACAGGCGTGGGTTATGGATTCTTCTGTGTTGCATCTCAGGTGTCAAGAAAATACTCCTTACCTGAAGAGAGGTCTATCATTACTGCAGAAATTTTAGCTATCCACTCCGCCATTAGCTGTGGATTTCGTCACTTCCGTAAGATTCTAATACTTTATGACTGACAATGTGCCCTTCAAAAGCATTCACATTGGGACCTCTATACACACATTGTACATTAATTACAACACTTAATAGAAACTTTATAACCACACCCGGGCGACTGGAGTGGGACATTGATGATAATGATGATGATGATGATGATGGAATAGAAATGTTATGTACAAAATGTTTGAATCCATATAGATGTCCGTCCACATGTCTCCTCTCCACGCATGTCTCGCCATGTCTTTTTAGCCTAACTGGAAGTCTCTCACTCTCTCCCCAGTTGCCATACTGCTAGCAGCATGTGCTGCCTGGGTGATGCTGCACTCTATTGTGAATAGGTGCATATAACACTTGAACAACCCCCCTCACCCCACCTTCAGCATGAGGCAATTAATGGAAAAATATTAGGAATAAGAAAGAAATATGGTGATGACATTCCTTGATTTAGAAAAGGCATTCGATAGTACACCGACAGCAAATGTATGGAAAATGATGCAAACAGAGAGGAAGTACAAGGGCAACTCGACATGTTAAGTGAGATAAGTGAAAATTATGGAACGAAAATCAAGTGTAAAGAGGTTATGTATAAGATGTACTACTGTCACCCAATACTAACATATCCAGCGGAGACCTGGACAGTGACAAAAACGACAGAATATTCAGGCCAGTGATGTGAAATTTTAACAGGTATGGTAGGAAAAACAAGAAAGAAGAGCGTAAGAAATGAGACGTCAGGACGAAAATTGGAGTTATTTATATCGTGTCAGAAGCATACATAAGTTTAAAATTAAATATAAGGAAAAACATAATATAAATACATCAATTCGCTTTAACCAGGTCCTCTGTTGTGCAGCTGAATGGGCATGAACTACATTGTAGCAAATGGGCTGTGGTCTGCTCTTCTCCATATACACACAAGGTACTGTCCACTTCGAAACCCCATTTCTTCTGGTTTTCCCTGCACCGCGTAACACCAGAGCGCAGTCTATTCAGTGCTCTCCAATTCACCCAATCTGTGACATGGCCAGGAGGGAGTTCCTCTTTTGGGGTCATCCATTGACTGGTCCTCGTATGTTGATTCTTGACGCGCCATTCTTGAATTCTTGCTTGCTGCGCTGTTCCTGAAAGTGTTTCGGTTACTCTCAAGAAGCTTTTCCTAGACTTAAGCCGCTGGCGTGGTGGCTCATATCCAAACAAAGGGTGGGCTTCCGATGTCAACACCTTTCTCTTTTCTTTCTTGGCTGCCACTTCACGGCAAATATCGGGAGGTGCTATCCCTGCAAGGCAATACACTTTTTCCAAAGGTGTAGGTCTCAATCATCCAGTAATAATGCGGCAGGTTTCGTTGAGTGCTACATCAACTGCTTTGGTATGGCAAAATTTGTACCACACCGGGCATGCGTATTCAGCTGCGGAATAGCAGAGCGAAAGGGCAGATGTCCTCACTGTGTCTGGATGTGCTCCCCAAGATGTTCCAGTTAGCTTCCGCACAATATTGTTTCTAGCAGCCACTTTCTGCTTGATGTTCAAACAATTAGGTTAAGGCACGACCCAGAGTGACTCCGAGGTACCTTCAGAGTTCGGGAAGCTTCTCTGTTGTTTAGATGGAAAACACAGGTTTGTGCCTTAGTTGGGTTTGGTGTTAGTTGATTCTTCTTGTAATAGTCAGCAAGAGTGTCTAGAGCTTTGGACAATGTTTGTTCAATCACCTCGAAGTTATCCCCCTGAGAAGTGATGACACAATCATCAGCATAGATGAAACTATTCGTCCCGGCAGGAAGAGGCTGATAATTTGTGTAAATATTGAAAAGCATTGGTGCCAACACGCTTCCCTGAGGTAGTCCGTTTTTCTGTATCCTCCACCTGCTTCTTTTTCCCTGGAACTCAACGAAGAAACTTCGATTTCGTTGTAGGTTTCTAATGCCACCAGTCAGATGAAAGTCCTTTGTCATGTTATATACCTTTCCTAGAAGAATTCGGTGATTAACAGTATCATATGCTGTCGAGAGATCTATAACTGCAGCTCCTGTGATTTTCCGGCTTTCAAAACCATCTTCTGTGTGTTGACTTAATTTCAACACCTGCGATCAA